>NW_027256884.1:122404593-122812093 GCF_029215685.1 Pituophis catenifer annectens
TGGCAGCAGAGTCGGATAGTGAGGAGACTGGGAGGAACATGGGCCAGTCCTGGGAGCTGGGAAAAGCTTGGACAAGGGCTCTGCATCGGAGGCAGAGAGGGAGCTAAACAGCAGTGAGGCAGAGGAACAGCTGGAGCCTGTTCCCAGTGTGCACATGCGCAGAGCTGCCAGAAGACAAGCACAACTCAGAAAGCAGGGTCAACTTGGGAGTAAAGCCACACCTTGAAGGTAATTGGCCCCTCCCATAGGAAACAAAAGAGGAGCAAACGGGGAGTGGGCTTTTGCAGGAAACAATTCAGTCGGTCGGTCGTTTCAAGAGTGGAAAGTTCTGTCCGTGACTCTAAGAGACTCAATGCCAATTTTTGCCTTACACTGCATTTGGAAACTAGTTATCTGGCAGCTTTCCAAGCGAGATGAGGATTGTGTTGATAAATATTCCTCTTAAAGACTGTTTGCCAAGCCTTGCTGACTGTGAATGAAAGGAATTCACAGTCGTGAAAATAAAAGGGGTTTTGCCGGGACCAAGACTCTGCTTCATGCTTTTTAAGGAAGCCTAGGTCAGAACAGGTTGATCTAATTTGGCTGGTGACTCTTCCTCTGAATTGGAATATGAGCTGCTATCCAGGAGAAGAGGCCAAAACTCAACTCACTTCCAATAAAGACATAAACAATTTAAACCTGAAGGAACCCTAAGCGTTGCATGCACTTAGGCCAAGGGTCGGCAACCTTAAACACTCAAAGAGCCACAAAGGTCCTAACCGGAATCCGCCGTTCAATTCTGGAGCTGACCGGAAGTCCGGTTCCCCCATCTTAGTCTCCTCCTAGCGTGGCATCCTTTTTCCTCTGCCTGTCCTAACCAAAAGCCCTATCAATTGTGGAGCTGACCAGCAACAGGGAGCCACAGCAGAAGGATAAAAGAGCCACATGCGGCTCCAGAGCAGCAGGTTGCTGACCCCTGATTTAGGCATAAGAAGAATGGAATGAGTCTTCTGTGCCTTCGTCTGCTCCATAGCCCTTGTTAACTTCAGATCCCCTGGTTATTGCCAAGAATATATTCCAGTAATTTCCTTTCATGGTTCAAAGGAGCCTTCTCCATACTAAAACATTTATCCTTTTATTATTATTTCTTTAAAATCTCTGCAGTGATGGCTGGGCCGACAGGTATGATGTGACGGATGGCTACCAACGTGAAGCTGCTGGTGGAATAACAATCAAGCTCCAGTCTCCAGGTGTGAAATGGTTTGATGATTATTACCTGAAGCTTCAGCCAGAAACCAACCAGCGAAATCCATGGTTTCAGGAATTTTGGCAGCACCGGTTCCAGTGCCGACTGAAGGGGTCCCCTCAGGAGAACCCCAAATTCAACAAGACCTGCACCAGTAAGTCGTCTGACTCTTACAGCTTTATGTAACTGAAAGCCAATCCGTTGTCCAGTTGTGGTCCAAATGGTTCGTTATATCCAGGTCTAATTTATTATTTCTAATTTATATTAGAAAAAGAGCTTATCTCGTAGCATTCAATCTGAGTCGGTCATTGGGACCAGAGATTTAATCTTCTAAGCTTTTGGATTCATGATGGGGCCCATCCAGGGATGGGTTCTACTTACCTTTACTACTGGTTTGCAACGGGATTGCGCTTCTGCGCATGCGCAGATATCACTGATGATGACATCTGGGGCAGTAGGCGGGGCCTCCTGCCAGTTTTACTACCGGTTCTTGCGAACTGGTCCGAGCCGGGGGCAACCCACCACTGGGCCTATCCTGAGGGAACTGGGCTGTTCTGTGTGTAGTATTTACATTATGTGGTGCCTGGTTGTGTATGGCTTTTGGTTGTTAACTGGGATCTTGATAGCTTACAATTGTTGGAAGAAATGTCCATCTGGGTTCAATTCCAAGTGGGGAGAAAGACACTGGAAACATGGAGACTGCTTGGAAAGATGGTGTGAAGTGGGATTAGTTCTAACTGTCTGTGAAGTTTCCGAAAGATGCCCTAATTAATTCATGAGCCATGAGCCGAACTTCAAAAGAAATACAGTCATTTATTAGAAGCACCATTTCGGCAATATTCGGATGCAGTTAGAACTAATCCCACGTAGATTTACGTTCCCCTATGACCCTGTCTCTCCCCTCCTCCCTGGCCATGTCATAAATCACATTCTCCAATTAACCACTTTGGCTGGCTGTGAAATCCAACACCCTCCTTCTGATTGCGGTCAGGAAGAATGTATGGAATGCACTTCAGTTAGGGAAATCAATCAGCTCTATCAGTTCTCCCTCCCTCCTGCTCATGGCAACTTGAAAGCTTTGCAAGTTGACAGATGGTTTAATGGTGAACAGGACCACATGGGTTTTAGGTTCTGGATAGCTGAACACATGGAGGAGAGAGAGAGAGATATTTATACCCTCTCTTAGGCCTTGCCTTTGAGCTTCCTGTTTCTGTGCAAGAAATGTATCCTATTGGCTGTCAGACTCCCAGGGGGCGGATGGTCTTAGCTAACTTTGTAGGCAGTCTGTGTTCCAGGCTTGGTTGAATCTTGCTGGGTGATGCAATGAAGGGCAATTTCCTATTGTGGCTGAATGGCTTTGCCCTGAAGGATAATCCTATCATCCTGGAGTTGAGGTCTTTTGTTTTGTAGATAGACTGGCCCAGTCTTTTGTCTGTAGATAAGTTGGCATCAAAATATCTGCTGGGGGCAAGAAGCTGGGGTCTTTTGGTTCTGTTTCCTTTAAGATTTTTATTTCTCTTTTAGGGGAAATATTCTGCCTTTTTAATATTTCTTAGAATATTTCATTCTTCTAGGAGTGGGGTGGGTGCTAACTTTCTACACTATTAAGTCGTTGGTTATTGTTTCCTGTGCTGCCACATACTTAGGTACTTAGGAGCCAACAATATGGCAGCACAAAGAAACAACAACCAATAACTTAATAGGCAGCCATCAACACCCCAATTAACAACTAAAAGCCACTCACAACCAGGCACCGCATAAATACTACACAAATCAACCTAGTGAACACACATTGTGGAGAGAGTGAAGTTCTCTGTAAATGGGCTCCAGCATGAGCCCAAAATCTTGAAAGACTAAACCTGTTGTCCCAATGGACTGACTCAGATTGAATTCTGCAAATTTATTCTGGGACACGCGTACATTTGCCTTCATGCGAAAGAGTTTTTCTTGGATGAACACAATAGTCCTGCTTTTAAATCGTTTCTGTTGCAATGAGTTACAGAAGATGGAAGTGACCATTTCAAATTACGATTGATAGATTAAGTAAGCTTGCTTATTCTATTTGGTTGGTTCATTTCAGGGGTGGGCTTCTGGGGGTTCGGCAGGGTTCAGGCTATCCTCTAGCCAAGGATCGCCAGGGTTCAGCGAATCCCAAATGCCACCCCTGGCTGGCCATGCCCACCACGCCCCTCCCTTCCCCGCCCCACCCTTCCCTGTCCCTCCCCTCCAAGGAATCTCCACACAGCCCTTTCATCATTCCAGATAAGAGCAGGGGCTGCGCGGAGGGTCTGGGAGCACAAAAACCGGGCCTACCGGAGGTTCTGGAAGTCCGGAAACGGGCCTGTTTCCAGCCTCCAGAGGGCTCCCGAGCCCGGGAGAAGCAGTTTTCGCCCTCCCGGAGGCTTGAGGAAAGCCTCTGGAGCCTGGGAAGGGCGAAAAATGCCCCCCCCCTCCCCGCCGTAATGCAGGCTGCCAACTAGGCCATGCCTACAATGGCCACGGCCAGCCAGCAACGGGGCAGCGAACCCATTGCTAAAGGATCTGAAGCCCACCCCTGGTTCATTTCCTAAGTCAATTCAAGGTGTGTTCATGAAAAATACCCAAAATCTGTAGAACTGTCCTTGTGTTTAAACCTACAGATTCTGTAGTTACCTAGAGCGTTTGTGATAAATGCTATGTCAGATTGTATTGCGTTACTGGACAACCTGTGACCCGCTGGGTCTTCCCTTTCAGAGATATTTCCTTACCTAAACAGAAAAATAGAACGGCCATTTTATTAAAGGAGAAAGATGTGTAGCAAAAGAAATACAGATGTTTTTCATTTCACAAAGGACATTTTGGATGACAATATTTGGGGTTGAGGTGCCATTCTTTAGGAATACTGTAATGTTTTCATTTCTTTTTTCCTTGGCTTAAAGCAATATGCAACTGACTGTGTTGGGATATTAATTTCTCCAGAGAAATCAGCACATTTTCCATGGGTTGTCCTCAGCGGTTAAATCCACTTACCTTTGCTACTGGTTCGGGAATGGGAGCGTGTGCACACACGCACATGTGCTTTGTGCGTGCCTCTTCTGCGCATGCACAGAAGGTCAAAAACGGGACGTAATGATGTCCCGGCGGGTGGTCGGAGCATCCCACCTCCGGCACTACCGGTTCACACGACCCGGATATATCCAGCTGGATTTCACCGCTGGTTGTCCTTGTGCTTTGGGTATAGTGAGAACAAATATTGTTTTACTGTCTTTTAAATTGTTTAATTGTTATAAGCCACCCAGAGCAGGAGTGGTATTCACTTACCATCGCTACCAGTTCGCAAATGTGAGCGCACGCAGGACCTTCCGCACATGTGCAGAGCGTCACAAACGGGATGTGATGACGTATGGGCGGGTGGGTGGAGCCTCCCACCACCGCCGCTACCAGTTCGCCCGAATTGGATAGACCCGGCTGAATACCACCACTGACCCAGAGTCGCTTGATTGAATTGGGTGGCAAGAATGAATGAATGAATGAGGAAGTATGCTGAAGAGATACAGCTTCACTTTCTGATAAATTGAGTGTAATTCTTGGAATCATGACAATATCTTTTTTTTAACACATCAATGTTTGAATCTCACACTATGAGATTCTTATGGAGTTCTTCTCATATGTATTCTATTGAACAGTCTTGGAAGATCCAAGTTCCTCATTAAAATAATGGGAGATCCTATCTTCAATTCCAGTTTATGTGTGGTGACAATCCAGGAAATTCAATTCGATCAAGGAAGTCTGTTGGAAAATATGTTAGCCCCTCCACATCATTTCATTGATGGGGGTAGCCAAGATAGAAGCAGTTCTTTTAATTTAAATTGTACACATAATTTCATGTTTAATATGGGTGTTAATACTATAGCTGGCAAGATTTTGACCAGACACTCAGGCTGCCATTCAGTTGCTAACTATTGTTTCATTCCTTCTGCGTTGTTTTTTTTAAATTTTAAATATTTTTTTATAATAATTCACCGAGAACTTCTGTTAGAAATATATTTATGCATGGGACAACCCAATATAAAATGGACGTCTTTGGGCAATGTCAAAGCATCAACCATTGGGTTTCACAATTTCCTAACAGAGTTATGGAGTCATAAAATTCAGTACCAATTGAAGGATTTAAAAAAATGCCATAAATCTCATGTGTTTGTCTTATCTTGCAAGATTTCAAGAGAGAAGGCCTGGATATCTAGCATTCTCATCTTAGATGACAGCATTTGGAGACTTGCAAGATTTTGGTAGAGAAACAGTTTTATGTAAGTAGGCAGGGAGGCAGATGGGAAGGGGAAGGAGAAGGGGGATGGGGAGGTGAGAGCAGAAGAAGCAAGGAAAGGAAGGAAGGAAGGAAGGAAGGAAGGAAGGAAGGAAGGAAGGAAGGAAGGAAGGAAGGAAGGAAGGAAGGAAGGAAGAGAGGAGAAAGAAGGAGAGGAAGGAAGAAAGGCAGGCAGGCAGGAAGGCAGGAAGGAAGGGAGAGGATAGGAGATGAAGGGAAAGGAAAGGAAAGGAAAGGAAAGGAAAGGAAAGGAAAGGAAAGGAAAGGAAAGGAAAGGAAAGGAAAGGAAAGGAAAGGAAAGGAGATAGATTTAATGTTTGGCACACTTGAGAAGATTGACCTTTTTTCTAGCCCTTTCAAATATTTAAATTAGAAGCAGAATATCCCTATAGCACAAGGGGCAATCTTTGATCAAATCCTAAGCCATTAATTCTTCAATCTATATTATCGTTCCTTGTTATTCAATTGGCATGGGCTGACCACTTTAACAAAATATGCAGAAGTGAAGTCCCAATAAACCTCGCCCAGTTTTTATCAGGTAACTTTTGTGAATTCACTTAATCCAAGGTTTGTCTACAGAGAACATAATCAACAAGGAACTAGCCCAGTAAGACAGCTCAAACCCTAACAGATCAAGATTCATCCCACCTTTGAAAGGAATCTAAAAGAACGCTATTTATCCTCAAACAGGCTGATTATTATGATTATACACGTCAGAGTTGCTGGAGCGACTCCAATTGCGGTTAAATGACTAGTGTAATTAATTGCACAGTGCATGCACACTTAATTTTGAGGATGAATACTTTGAGAAAGTTTTGCATATTGCAACATCATCTGCTGCTCAGCATTTCACTTAATTTCAATTAAGATGCATTCTGTGGGCCATCCTTTTTCAAAGCTATTGTGCTTATTATTTTTAATTAGAAAGAGGCGCTAGTTGAGTAAGATACTACGTCTGTTTCCTTTGCATCCCCCTCTTGTTGGTGCTTTTTACTGCTATGTAAGTATTCATGTCTTTCTGTATGTATTTAATGGATTTATTCAGACTCCTGCACAAATTGGCACAGGATGGAATACAATCAGGGGTGGGATGCTGGGGGTTCACAGGGGTTTGGGAGAACCTCTAGCTAGATTCTCTGAATTTCGGAGAACCCCAAATCCCATTCCTGGCTGGCCCTGCCCCGCCCCGCTCACCCCTCCTCTCCCAGGAGTCCCCATGCGGCCCGTTTTGGATGCAGGTAAGTGCAGGGCATGCACAGAGGTCAAGGAGGGTGAGAAATGGGCCTATTGGAAGTTCAGGGGGGCCTCTGGAGCCTGGGGAGGCCATTTCTGCCCTCCCAGAGGCTCGAGAAAAGCCTCTGGAGCCTGGGGAGGGCAAAAATGCCCCTCCCCCCACCGTGGTGCAGGAGGCTGACTAGTCCACATCCACCATGGCCACTCCCACCCAGCAACCAGGCAGAGAACCCCTTGCTAAAATTTCTGGAGCCCACCCCTGAATACAATTTTTTTTTAAAAAAAATCTAAACTTCTGCGTTACTGGGGACTAATACAGATGAGGCATGGCAATCCGCTATGCCATGCGAATCAGCTGAGGGGATAAAGGTAAGTAAAGCACACAGGGGCAGGCAGGCGGGCCCACTGATTGTCAGAGCGAATCGGTTCGCTCCCAGATGATTGTTGGAGCTACCGGTACGTCCGAACCAGTCCGAACCGGATGAATCCCACCCTGCCTTAGGGACAGCCCTGGCTTGGATGATTGAGAATCTCCATAGATTTCTGAGAAAAAGGTTGATCTTTAAGGCTTTAAGAAAAGCAGGCTGGATTCCTGATTCTTCAGCGATAGGTATTTTTTAAGTTGTTTAGCCAAGGAATAAAAAGACGTTTTGTGGCACGGAATGCAGGAATAGAGTCAAGGGCCACCACCATGGGGGTTTCATATCCTACTCTTCTTGTCTCTTGCAGTTTCTTCTACCTTCACTCTAACCCATGAAGGAGGAACAATTATACACTGCTCAAAAAAATAAAGGGAACACAAGCAGAAGACATGTGAGATCTGAATGAATGAAATAGTCTTATTAAATACTTTGTTCGTTACATACAGTAGTTTTGTGTTCCCCTTAGTTGTTTGAGCAGTATACAATTAATATAATATGATATAATATGATATGATATGATATAATATAATATAATATGATATAATATAATATAATATAATATAATATAATATAATATAATATAATATAATATAATATAATATAATATAATATAATATAATATAATATAATATAATATAATATAATATAATATAATATAATATAATATAATATAATATAATATAATATAATATAATATAATAAACAGAGTTGGAAAGGACTTTCAAGGTCTTCTAGTCCAACCCTCTGCTTAGGCAGGAAATCCTACACCACTTCAGACAAATGGTTATCCAACATCTTCTTAAAAACCTCCAGTGTTGGAGCATTCACAACTTCTGGAGGTAAGTTGTTCCACTGATTAATTGTTCTGACAGGAAATTTCTCCTCAGTTCTAAGTTGCTTCTCTCCTTGATTGGTTTCCACCCATTGCTTCTTGTCCTTCCCTCAGGTGCTTTGGAGAATAGCTTGACTCCCTCTTCTTTGGTGCAGCCCCTGAGATATTGGAAGACTGCTATCACGTCTCCCCTAGTCCTTCTCTTCATTAAACTAGACATACCCAGTTCCTGCAACCGTTTTTCATATGTTTTAGCCTCCAGTCCCCTAATCATCTTTGTTGCTCTTATCTGCACTCTTTCTAGAGTCTCCACATCTTTGTTTACATCGTGGTGACCAAAACTGGATGCTTTTGTATTCCAAGTGTGGCCTTACCAAGGCCTTATAAAGTGGTATTAACCCTTCCCGTGATCTTGATTCTATCCCTCTGTTAGAGGGATTTTTTTTGGGGGGGGGGGAGACGTCTCTTTTTTCCCTTTCTTTTGTACACACATACACAAAACCCTATTTTTCCCTCTATTGTTACTGTTCAATGTTAGTTACCACACACAAAACAGCCCAAAGCACACAGAGAAGTTCCTTGAACATTCACAACTTCTGGAGTCAAGTTGTTCCAGTGATTCATTGTTCTGTCAGGAAATTTCCCCTTAGTTCTAGGTTGCTTCTCTCCTTGTTTAGTTTCCACCATTGCTTCTTATCCTGCCTTCTGGTGCTTTGGAGAATAGCTTGACTCCCTCTTCTTTGGGGCAGCCCCTGAGATATTGGAAGACTGCTATCATGTCTCCCTTAGTCCTTCTTTTCATTAAACTAGACATACCCAGTTCCTGCAACCATTCTTCATATGTCTTAGCCTCCAGTCCCCTAATCATCTTTGTTGCTGAGGATGGGCTCTAGCACGAGTCCAAAAGTTTGGAAGACAAAACTCTGGTCCCAGTGACCGACCCAGATTAGACCCTGTAACATTATCCCGGGGCACATATATTTGCCTTCATTCATTAGTTTTTCTATTTTTTATTTTATCCTTCTTGGCAAATGAAAATAAATATTTTTTTTTAAAAAAAAAAAAGGAGGAGGAGGAGAAATTGAAAGCTAGTGTGGTATAGTGGTTGGGAGGAATGACCAAGGTTGTGGTTAAATGAGGCTCCTGCCCCATTATTGTGACATAAAGAGGCCTCCCAGAATGTAATCTTAACTTCAGGGGACAACTCAACTTCTTGTTTCTGTAAATGATGAAAAGGAAAAACCGGATGGGGTGAGTGCATGGCACAACATAGGCAGTGATGGAATGCTGCCGGTTTAACCACCGGTTTGGTGAGTGCGCGCCTAGCCATGTGCACGCGCTGAAAATGGAGCATTTAGAAGCTCAGCTGCTTGCCTTCCAAGTCAGCAACGGTAAGTAGAACAGCGAGGGGGTGGTGGAAATCAGCTGTGCCACGCAATTGAGATGAGCTACAAAGCAGGAAATAAAGGACAGGCTAGAGCGGGGGCGGGTGGGCGGGGGCAACTGATCATTGGCACTACCGGTTCGCCTGAACCGGTCTGAACCAGCTGAATACCACCTCTGAACATAGGCGATCAAACCCAACAGGACAAGATTCAGTGGTCCATCTAAATTTGAAAGACAAAGGTCACTCTTTTGAAGACAGCAAAGTCCACATTTTGGATAGAGAGATTGTTGGTTTGAAAGAGGGGGTCAAAGAGGCCGTTTATGTTAACAATGAGTAGCCCTCTCTCAACAGAGGGAGAGGGATAACACGCCACCTATCTCCAGTCTACACCGCAGCAATTCCAAAAGATTCCACAATCAATTGCTCTCTGATTCAGGTGACCCTGAGGCCAAGCGAGTGCTAACAATCAGATGACTGCAAAGAAATACAATCCTTCCATTCCCCCACCCCAATCCGGGCAGAACCTATGCTTCCTTCCTTCTGTAGGAAGTTAGCACCCACCCCTCTCCTAGGAAAATGAGATATTTTAGGACATATTAAAAGGGCAGAATATTTCCCCTAAAAGGGAGGCAGAAACTCAGCCCCCCCCCGCCCCACCTTTATCAATGGGCCATTAAGGCCTGGGCCAGTCTATGCTACATAACAAAGATCTACCTCCTTCAAGCAGACCCATAATAGGAATTGCCCAAAGTGCTTTCATTACATCATCACCCAGCAAGGCTCAACCAAGCCTGGGACCCAGGCAACCTACAAAGTTACCCCTGCATGGCCCCATGGAGTCTGACAACCGATCAGAATACCAGCTCAAATTCAAAAGCCCAGAGAGGGTATAAAACTCAGGCGCTCTCAGCATCTCTTCCCTTTTTTTCTCTTCGCCCAAGATCTTCAAGGCATGTGTTCCTGTTCCACCATTAAAAGCATCCTTCCAAGCAGCCACCGTGTTTCCAGTGTCTTTCTCCCCACTTGGAACTGAACCCAGAAGGACATTTCTTCCAACATTTCCCCCCCAGCATCCAATCTCAACCATCAGTACCTATCCTTCCATCCATCCCCCTGGGATCACAACGGATGAAGATTCGTAGATGAGAAACCAAACAGTTTGTTCTTCTTCCTCAAGGAAAAACAAAGCCCTGTTGCCTTTTGAAAAAAAGCACCTTTGAGACAACTGTGACCTGGATGACTGAGAATCTCCGCAGACTGGTGAGAAGAAGTATTTCTAACTTTGTGGTTCTGTACTTTTTTAAAAAAAAATTGCTGAGTGATGAGCAGCAAGTAAGATCCTTGCTGCATTTTGTCCTAACGCTTCAGCTCCCGAAGGGAGTACAGTGGCATGGAACCTTGCAATATTTGGAAAGCTTCTATAGAAATGGAAATAATCCTGATTTAAATTGCCAGGTTTTACACCGATGCCATGGCGACTGCTTTTTTTTGCTCAAGCTGGTTTCCCGTTACAGAACCACTGCAAATACACGCCCAGCCATTGATAATGCGTGAGTCTGAAAAAGTACCGCGGCAAAGTCATTCTTTCTAGTCTTTCACAAAATGCACCAATAATGGGCCTCCTTCCTTCCTCCCTTCCTACCCACACCCCTTCTGTTCTTTTCTTCAAAAGCTGCTTGGGTGAACAATATGCCCTTCTGCAAACAGCTCCGAACAGAACAAAGGCTCTGTGTGCTGCAGAAATTTTGCCTTTCCCCAGAATAAAAGAACGAGGCAGATCCCGTGTGAATTTATCCAAACTGAGAGCAAACATGCAAACAATAGTTTCAGTGCCTCCCTTGTCATGCACCTCGCCGTTTCCAGTTTCCTCAAATGGCCTTCCCCCTCCCCCCCCCCTTTTTTTTTTTCTTTTCTTGGTACTGTACTGTGGCAGAGTCCTTAACTGCCTCTTAGCATAAGTGGATGATGCCATTTGAACTTGTGAAAAAGGCCACCGTTGAATCACAGGAATTATATAGAATTACCTCTGGCGAGATCTGATGTTGACTTCAAACTGGATGGCTTTCCAAAAAAAAAAAAAAGATGATGTATATATATATTTGTTAGCTGTAAAAGGAAACCAGGATGCCAAAGAACATCAAAGCTGACACCAGCCGGAGTGTAGAAAAAACTCAAAGAAGTAGTGCAAGATTGGAAGATAACAGAATAACAGAGTTGGAAGGGACCTTGGAGGTCTTCTAGTCCAACCCCCTGCACACCCAGGAGGCCCTATACCAGGGGTCTTCAAACTACAGCCCGCGGGCCACATACAGCCCGCCGAAGCCATTAATCTGGCCTGCGCAGGACCATGAGGCTGCCCTGCCAACATTGCCCTGCCTACCCGCTGGCCCCCACCCGATTTCTGTAGGCCGCTGAGGCCAAACACGGGATGTGCAGAGGCCTCTGGAGGCCAAAAATGGGCCAGTTTTTTGCCTTCCCAGCCTCCAGAGAGAGAGGGGGAGAGAGAAAGAGAAAGAAAGACACACACACACACACACACACACACAAAAAAAACCCAGAAGTCCCTCATACACACCCCAAGGCAGCCGCATCTCTTCACTAACCTGCTTTCCACCCTCAGAAGGATAACAAATTAAAGTTTAATTTGTGTGTATTGTTTGGACTGCTAAATTGGCCATGCCTACTCAATCACATGACCAACTAGCCACGCCCACCCAGCTGGTCCGACCCCCACACAGTCTGAGGGACCATGAATTGGCCCCCTGTTTAAAAAGTTTCAGGACCCCTGCCCTATAGCATTCCAGACAAGTGACTGTCCAGTCTCTTTTTAAAAGCATCCAATGTTGGAGCACCCACAAATTCTGAAGGCAAGACATTCTCACTGTCAGTAAATTCTTCCTTAGTTCTAGGTTGCTTCTCTCCTTGATTAGTTTCTATCCATCATTTCTCATCTTGCCTTCTGGTGCTTTGGAAAATAGGTTGAAACCCATCCACCCCCTCGTCTTTGGGGCAGCCCCTCAAATATTGGAATACTGCTATCATGTTACTCCTAATCCTTGTTTTTACTAATGTTGTGGCTCTGTTACCTGATCCTGTGTCATCGGCAGGAGAGGACTCCGAGAGTGAAGGAGTGGAGTTGGCAAGGCCTCCCTCTACAGGACCCTCCTCTCTGGCAATGCCTTCGGTGTCTGCCAAAGGGCAAGAGATAGGCCCGGGGCCAAGCACGTCCACACAGCCACAGGTGGACAGTAATGAGAGAGATGAGTCTTGGCTGGATCCTTGGCAGCGTCGCAGAGATAAGCGTGCGCAACAGAAGAAGAGGCGTGCCAGAGATTAAGCTGAGTCACTGGACCACACCCCACAGGGTATAAAAGGGGGTGAGTGGCCATTCAGACTCTGTGACGGACAAAACTAACTACTATCGAGTCACATTGCATCTTTGGAAACAACATTATCTGCCTTGGATTTAATTATGGACTGGACAATTCTTGAACTGTGTGTATCTTGTTTATGAGTAAAGTTGTTGGCAAGCAGCTACTGGGTTGCTGCCAAGCCTCTTATCGGAAGAATTTGTTGTCTGCCAGTTTATTTAACCCCCGGCTGTCTGTTTGTGTGTGTGTGTGAGACGGGGACAGAACAACTAACTAGATAAACCCAATTTCTGAGAGAACTGGCCCATAGAAACACCAAGAGTCACACACGACTGAATGGGTAACATCATCATCACATATGATTGCATATATTGTACTGCTGTACAATATGGTAATACTGTACTGCTAACTAGAGCATACAAAACATTTGCTAGACCAATTCTTGAATAAAGCTCATCTGTCTGGAACTCGCACTGCATATTGGACATTAATGCAATTGAGAGAGTCCAGAGATATTTCACGAGAAGAGTCCTCCACTCCTCTGCTCGCAAGAGAATATCTTATGCCACCAGACTTGAAATTCTGGGTTTAGACAACTTAGAACTACGCCGCCTTCAGTCTGACCTAAGCGTTGTACATAAAATTATCTGCTACAATGTCCTACTTGTCAATGACTACTTCAGCTTCAATCACAACAATACATGAGCACACAAAAGATACAAACTTAAGGTAAACCGCTCCAAACTCAATTGCAGAAAATATGACTTCAGCAACAGAGTGGTCAATGCCTGGAATGTACTACCTGACTCTGTGGTTTTTTTCCCCAAACCCCCAAAACTTTAACCTTAGACTGTCTATTGTTGACCTCACCCCATTCCTAAGATGTCTTTAAGGGGCATGCATAAACGCACCAGCGTGCCTACTGTCTCTGTCCTAATGTCCCCTTTTTATTCATATATTTATGGAGAACAGGGCTATTAAGTATTATTAGTTTTGAAGACTTACTCTGAGCTGGCCAAGATCAGCTGCAGAAGGACACTGGTGGGATAATCGTCTCAAAGTCAATGAGGAAGCTGTCAGGAGATCACAAGATGTGATCAGGTAAGAATTCACTTAATTGTTAAGCACTGCTTAACGATGAATTCTCTGGTCCCTATTGTGGTCATAAACTAAGGACTAAATGTAGGTGTACCATAAAACAGTCAAGACTCCTGAAGACCTAAAACTCTGGAAGGCAATTAGTTAAGAAGGCAACATCATCACCCTTATTCAAGTTGATGGGTTATATATGCCAAATCTGGTCATTCATCCATTGCCAGTTCTTGAATGAACATTTAACTTGCTACGAATGGACCTATCAATACCAATTCAACGCCAAGGTTTAGCAGTCTTTGTGCTGTCCCACTCACACACCCACAGTGTGAGAAACAAAATTACTGGACTAAGATGATCCTTGGCCTCATTCAGCGTGGCTGCTTTTATGTCAAGTCAACAGTCTATGTGCAGCTTGGTAAACAGAAGGGAAAGGGGAGACCTGATTAAAACCCTGAATTATATTAAGGGTATGAACAAGGTTCTGAAAAGCAGAATTTTCAATATTAAGCAAAAATCAAGAACACGGGAGCATAACCTCAAAATGACAGGGGGGAAGTTCAAAAGCCGTGTTAGGAAGTATCCCAAAGCAGGGGTGAAATCCACTTTCCTTTCCTACCGGTTTGCAAATGTGAGCACATACGCTCGCACGCTCGCTATGCTTCCGTGCGCCTCCTCCTCACATGCGCAAAGCCTTCTGCGCATGTGCAGAGGGTCAAGAACGGGATGGGATGACATCCGGGTGGGTGGGCGGAGTCTTCCGCCACCGGCGCTACTGGTTCTCCCAAGCCGGAAAGAACCGGCTAAATTTCACCACTGTCCCAAAGGTGCTTTCTTTCAAAAGGCTAAAAGATTAACAGAGTTGGAAGGGACCTTGTAGGTCATCCAGTCTAACCCCCTGCCCAAGCAGGAGACCCTACACCATTTCTGATAGATGGCAGTCCAGTCTTTCCTTGAAATCTTCCAGTGATGAAGCTCCCACAACTTCTGAAGGCAACTTCTGTTCCATGGGTTGCTTGCTCTCACTGTCCAAAAATTTCTCCTTATTTCCAGGTTGAATCTTTCCTTGTTCAGTTTCTGTCCATTATTCTTTGTCTAGCTTTCAGGTGCCTTGGAGAATAGCTTGACCCCTTCCTCTCTATGGCAGCTCCTCAAATATTGGAAGACTGCTATCATGTCTCCCCTGGTCCTTCTCTTCACTAGACTAGCCATGCCCAGTTCCTGCAACTGTTCTTCATATGTTTTAGCCTCCAGTCCCCTAATCATCTTGGTTGCTCTTCTCTGCACTCTTTCTAGAGTCTCAACATCTTTTTTTATAGAGTGGTGACCAAAAGGCAACTGGGCTTTGTTTTTTCCTAGAAGATGTTTTGCTTCTCATCCAAGAAGCTTCTTCTGTTCTGACTCGCTCATGTTAGAAAGTATGACTTCACAGAAAGAGTAACGGAAGCTCAGAACCAACTTTCTAGAGGAGGGAATGGGTCAATCATCAGTAACTGAGTTTAAACATGTTTGAGATGAACACAGGTCCACATCATCTGACAAAAATTAAAAATAAATAGAAAAATAAGAATTAAAAAAATAAGAAATTTAATAAGAAATTAAAAAGAAAACAAAAAAACAAATAAATTCAAAGGGCAGACTTGATGGATCACTTATTTTCTATGCTTCTATAAGTCCGTCTAATGCAGTGGTGGGTTCCTCCCGGTTCGGTCCGGTTCGGCCGAGCCGGTAGCGGTGACGATATGACGTCACTGAACCGGTTCTCCCCCCCCCCACATTATTCTTACCTTTTATTTGGTCCCACCCTCAATCTATTGCTGCCTCCTGAGTCCCAGCTGATGACTAGAGGGAAAAAAAACTGTTTAAACTCTTGCCGCGGGGCTTCAAAGGGCCGTCCTACAGCTGATCAGTGTTAAAAGCAAACAAATGAGTCGGGTCGTAAGTGCGAGGACTGGTCGTAAGTGCGAGGACCTTCCAGAAATGACTCTGACCAGCTAGCCACACCCACCTAGTCACATGACCTCCAAGCCACACCCACAAAATAAGCCACGCCCACAGAACCGGTAGTAAAAAAAATTAGAACCCACCCCTGGTCTAATGCCTTATTTGGTTTCACCGAATGGCCTTGACTGCTTCCATGATGCTAGTATTTAAGATTTGTTGCCTGTATTTCCGGGATTAGCAAACAAACATTAAGATTAGTAACTGCTGAATGCGTGATTCTTTCATTCCCCCTTTTAAAAGCATCTAAACTGGGAATTATCACTCCATCTGTTGGCAGCAAATTCACACTTCTGGGTTGTATGAAAGAATTGTTTAAAAGTAATTCATTTATTTCATCAGTTGATTTCTTTGTGTACAAAACAATCCACTTGGGTTTCCAGAAGTTTTTATCAATCAAATCAAAGATAGAAAATAGATTATAACTCCCAATGATGTAGCCCATCATCAACCAAGTACGGGTGGTCCTGGATTTATGGTCACAATGGGACCAGAATTTCCATTGCTAAGCAAGGTGGTTGTTAAGTAAGTCATGCCTGATTTTATGAACTCTTTGCCACTAAGCGAATCCCTGAAGTGGTTAAGTGAATCTGTTCTGCCCCAGCTTCGGACACACAAAGTCCGTTCAAATCTTAGTTTACTAAATAAACCAGTTTTTTACATAACAACGGCTGTTAATTAATTGCATTAACAACCACCAAGAATTCAAAGAATAATAACTGAAAGCTTACTGTGGCTGCCAGAATGCCCAGAAGCAATTTGCAGGAAGCTGATGTGATAAGCAAGACAAGACACGAAGGTATGTGAACGAAGTTGTTCCCTGCAAATTGCTTCAGTCGGCGTTCCTCCTTAAATAGGCTAAGGGAGTGGCCAATTAGCCACAAGCCCTACTCTCGAGGAGACCTCCTCCTGAGGAGCCACTCCTGCCTTTTGGCAGCTCTGCATGCCCGTGCATCGAGAAGAGGCTCCCCCTCTTCGTCCTCTTCACTTAAGGGAGCTTCTGGAGGTTCTGAAGGCCCTGGCTGAATCCCCGCCTCTGGCACCACATCTTCTCCAGCCTCCTCATTGTCCAACTCGAGTGCCAGCTGCCACAGGCTGCTGGCGCAGCACCCCACCAGCCTCCTCGCTGTCTGAATCAGCTACTAGCTGCACAGGCCGCGTACGGGCCATAACAGAATCCAGCTTTTCCCGTTGACTAGAAAGGTCACAAATGGTGATCACATACTTGTTGGCAAGTGCCCAAATTATGTTCATGTGACCATGGGAATGCTGCGATGTGAGGACCAGTCCTAAGTTTCATTGCCTTTCTAAGTTCAAATGATCACTAAACAAATGGTTGTAAGTTGAGGACTACCTAGACTATCCAGAAGAACTCAGTTGTCACCAACAATCTGGAACTGAACACACTCAAAACCATAGAAATGGTGGTAGACTTTAGGAGAAACCCTCCCATACTACCACTGCTTACAATACTAGACAACACAGTATCAACAGTAGAGTCCTTCAAGTTTCTAGGTTCTATCATATGTCAAGACCTAAAATTGACACCTAACATCAAAAACGTCATCAAAAAAGCACAACAAAGAATGTTCTTTCTGCTACCAACTCAGGAAGCTCAAACTGCCCAAAGAGCTGCTGATCCAGTTCTACAGAGGAATCATTGAGTCTGTCATCTGCATCTCTATAACTGTCTGGTTTGGTTCTGCAACCCAACAAGACAGACATGGACTTCAGAGGATAATTAGAACTGCAGAAAAAACAATGGCTACCAACCTGCCTTCCATGGAGGACCTGTATACTGCACGAGTCAAAAAGAGGGCTACGAAAATATTTATAGACCCCTCACATCCTGGACATAAACTGTTTCAACTCCTACCCTCAAAACGACACTCTAGAGCACTGCACACCAGAACAACTAGACACAAGAAGAGTTTTTTTCCGAACGCCATCACTCTGCTAAACAAATAATTCCCTCAACACTGTCAAACTAATTACTAAGGCTGCCCTACTATTAATCTTCTCATTGTTCCTATCACCCATCTCTTCCCACTTATGACTGTATGACTGTAACTTGTCATACTTATGATTTATATTGATTGTTTCCTAGTATGATTTGATTGCTTATTTGTACCCTATGACTATCATTAAGTGTTGTACCTTATGATTCTCGACAAATATATCTTTTCTTTTTATGTACACTGAGAGCATATGCACCAAAGACAAATTCCTTGTGTGTCCAATCACACTTGGCCAATAAAGAATTCTATTCTTCAGGAAAGTGAGTAGTTGCTAACCTGGCTTTTCATGTGGTCCTCATCTTATAATCATTTGTTTAACAGCCATTCAAAATTACAATAGTGCTAAAAAAAGGTGACTTACAAACATTGCAGCATCTGCATGGTCACATGATCAAAATGTGGGCACTTGGCAACCAGCTCGAATGTATGACATCTTCAGCATCCTGAAGTCCCATGATTGCTCTCTGCAACTTTCCCAGCTGACTTCTGACAAGCAAAGCTCAGTGAGGAAGCTGGCAGGAGGTCACAAGTTGTGGTCATGTAATAACTCACTTAATGGCCGCACTGCTTAACGATGAATTCTCTGGTCCTTATTCTGGTCATACGTTAAGGGCTACATGTAAAGTGTAGGGGTTCCATAAAACAGTCAAGATTCCTGAAGATCATCATCATCTTCCTTACTCAAGTTGATGGGTTATATATGCCAAATCTGGTCATTCATCCATTGCTAATTCTTGAATGAACATTTATCTTATTACAAATGGACCTATCAATACCATTTCAAAGCCAAGGTTTAGCAGTCTTTGTGCTATCCCACTCACTCACAGGCACACACCATGGGTGTAAGGCGTCTTTATTAAGGCTTCCGAGCCTGAATTGTAATGTCCAGCAATTCCCTGTGCCCGCACCAGCTCAACCCCAATGAGTTCCACAAACTACTCAAATGAAGCAAACACTAGTCCTCAAACAAAGGCAAGTCTAAACCTGTTGTGACCTAGGCTTCCTGAGTCATTAAAACACATGAGTAGTCCCAAAAACCTCTTTTATTGCAACAGCTGTGAATTACTTTCATTCACAGCTGAGTCCCAATTAGTTGCAAAAAGTCCTTCGGGAGAAGTCCTTTGGGATAATCACCAATCTTTATCTCCCTTTTCACGCTGCCAAAGACCTACTTGCCAAAGCCACACAGAGTCCAGAATCAAACAGAGATGTCAACTGGGAACAGAATGAACAATGTTGCTTTCCTGCAAAGGGCCCACATGCCTTTGGTTCTCTTTTAAGCCTTATGGGAGGGGCCAATCATCTCCAGGCCTTACCCCTGAGTCGTCCCTTTTGTTTTAACTGTTCTTGCCTTTTGGCAGCTCTGCGCATGCGCGCACTAGGAACAGGGTCATCCTGTTCCTCTGCCTCTCTGATGTCCGACTCTGGAGGCTCCAGAGTCCACGCATAACTCCCAGATGGCCCTGGCCCCATCTCTGCCTCCGATGCAGAGCCCTCGTCCGAGCCTTCCCCAGACTCCAGCCAGCTCTGCAGGCTGCTGGCAGACCACAACAAAACCACTAGGCAAAAGCAAGTTCCCAAGGTGAAGACAAATCCACAGGCAAGGCAAGGCAAGGCAAAGGCAACAAGTTGAAGAAACATAATCTGAAATTCAAGTCAAGGACATACAGCAAGGAAGCAAACACATTATTCCCAGTATCACCTCCATCTGTCTGCTGTGCTAAATAGCCAGCTTCTGGTGCAGCCCATCAAGAGGGGCAAGGCTGCCTCCTCATGAGTAATCTGGCTGACCTTTTCTACTCCTGCCTTTTCTCTGCCCGATGTGTTCTTGGATCAGGTGCAGAAGACAGTTCCTCTTCCTCATCACTGACTGGCTGAAGCTGCATGATTTCCCCACCTAAAGCTTTAGGATGGTCCTGCTGCAGCTGTGCTTCAACCAAATCCCTCTCAGATGGCTGCTTGGACCAACTGACCAATTCCCCTCCAGGTGTGCCTGGAACTGGTTCATCCTCCTCCGAGCTGACATCTGGAGAGGTGTCTGGGGAATCATGGGGACGGGGGAAGTCATCACAGACTTGAATTTCCTGATATTTCAGCTGTTCAAACTCTACTGTCAACCATGATTTCTTGAATAAATCAATCTTAGCAGTATTCATATAATGATTAAACAACAGTCGAGTTCATATTCATTGAAGTGAATTAAAATTCAATTTAATGAAAATCAAACAAATCACCTCACCTTGTCCGAATCGAAGCTTAGTTTTAACAGATGTAGGGTGAATCTTCCCCATTTCAAGAAAAAAAACCAACAATCTTGCATTGTCTGTCTCGGTTGTCTTGGAGTAGACAAATCCATTCAAGGTTTGCAACTACTCAAGGTAGCACTAACAGTAGCACTTAGACTTATATACTGCTTCACAGTGCTTTACAGCCCTCTCGTCAGCCTATTGCTCCTAATAATCTAGCTCCTCATTTTACTGACCTCGGAAGGATGGAAGGCGGAGTCAACCTTGAGCCGGTCAGGATCGAACTCCTGGCAGTGAGCAAAGTTAGCCTGCAAAGCTGCATTCTAACCATTGTGCCATCCCAACTCTACATAACAGCAACATAGTTATCTCCAGGTTGTCTCACCCAGAGGTGGTATTCAGATAGTTCAGACCGGTTTGGGCAAAAAGGTAGTGGAAATCGTGGGTCGGCCCGCTCACCCATCCCGGCTCTATGCTGTCCTATTTATGCACATTTTTGAGGCAGGGTGCATACGCAGAAGGCACGTGTGTAAGCAAAGCACATGTGCGGAAGGCCGGGTGCAGGCATGAAGGTAGCATGTGTGAGGGAAACGCACTTTCGGTTCTGGGCGAACCAGTAGGTAAATTATATGAATCCTACCTCTGGTCTCACCACATATAATATGATGGTCATAGATCAAGATTAAATCATAGATACTTAACAAGCCATATTTCTGGGCAACAGCAGAAAATACCAATGCAGAAGGAACAAAGCAAGACCCAATGGGGATTATATGGTCATGGAAAATAACTGGACATATGCCTCCGAGTAATTAACACCACCAAGCAACAGATACATTTGGCACATTATAAGATCAAATAATGCAGAATGTACAATAATGAATTCGACAGCAACAGAGGAAATGTATGTGTAGGAGGGAAAATAATAAGACAGGTGTGGTGATAATGATGGAAAATCTCAGACGGCGCTCCAATGGGAAATCATCCCTCTTTATGAAATCTTAGAAAATACTGTTTGAGCAGCTATCTTTCCAACGCCAGTGTCATTTTATAATCAAAACTACTCCAGGGGCAGTGTAATTAGGCCTTACATTGTAGAATGGTAGACCAAAATTAAAAACATGTCCATTGACTAGGGCAGGTTGCCCCTAAAACCCAAAGGTCTTTGAATTGATGCTCCTCGCATTCCTAATCATGTGTCTGAGTGTGTCTTTGTGTAGCAGATGTTGTAATTGCTGTACATTTTATATAAGCTTTGTGCTCCAATCTGGCATACATATGCACGTGTATAGAGATATTATTGCTTACATACTTCTCTTCGGCTCATTGTAAGTAGAAAAGATAAAATTGTCCAGCAGAAATGAAGGCTGGTTTGATTATTTGATGTAGGGTTCCCAGAAATTTTAATCTTTTTTTTTTTCATTCTTTTTACAGCAGTAGGTTAGGAGGGAGTTCGTTTGAAATTAAAGTAACACCAAGTTTGTTATCAATTAAATTACCTTCACCTGGTTAACTGTGAACTGCAAACAGGATATAACCGAGTTAGATGGTTTACAAACTCTGTATCCGACTCAACTCAAAAACAATGTGGAACTGTGAGATGTAAATGCCTTATTCCCTAATGTGTAAATAATGTATATATGGGACATCGGGGGTTAACTTATTCTTTGGTTCCTAATGTATTCATAATTCACCACTCCCATTCTTGGCTCCACCCCTTGTATATATAAGGAGCCACCTTCACCATTTTCCTTGCTTCTATCTGTGAATATTCAGTGAATATAGAATGCCTGTTATAATTAAAGAGAAATATATTTAAACCTCTAACTCTTATTATCATTATTGAGTCTGATCCTGAAAATATTGCAACAAGCTGGTAGCAGAGGATGGTTAATTGACTCAATAAATACTTAAAGATGTCTAAGAAAGATAGGCCCAACACCAGGGCCTACAGCAAAGAAATAGAAACTGAACAAGAAATAATCAACGAATCCACAAACGCGATTTCGAGAGAATCCGAAGAATACACCACTGAAGAAGAAGAACTAATAAATGAAAATAATGACCAGGAGGAAATCGAAATAGAAAATAACGAACTCAGGTCAGAGATATTAAAACTATTAAAAAGCCAGAAGAATGATGAAAGCCTCATCGCGAATCTCCAAGAAATACTGAAAAACAGCGGAGCAGCGAGAGAGAAAAACATTGCTAAAGAGAAACCCAAAGACCAAAAAACTGTGAGTGATATGACTACAGAGAAAGTCGTTATGAAAAAGAAAAGATGTGATCCCGCGCGAAATTTTGAATGGCAGCCATCTTGGTTCCAACAAGCCTCCAAAGTGAGCGAAGCAGAGCCAATCAAAATGCTCAGTTCAAAATTTCTGGCGCGAAAAACGTTATCAGACAACGAAAGCGAAAAGGAAGATTCAAACTCTTCAGAAGAACCAGAATCAGAAAGCGAAGACGACTTAACGAAATCCCAAGTAAAGTCAGCAATGAAGACGCTTTTTGCTGCATTTGGGCCAAAATTAAAAATTTCCAAAGCGACAACGAAGAAGCTAGAGAACAAGCCGATACCTCAAGACCTGCACGCTCCCATCCTGACTTCGAGAGCGACGACGCCCGAGCCCAGAGAGCCATGTCGATTCCGCCCTACACCGCAGACCGGATCAAGTACCAACGCACACAAAAGAAAGAAAAGAGCAGTCGCCGCCATCAAAACTCCTAAAACCGAGCCAGAAACCGACTCGTCTGAAGAGGAGCGGAGCGAGCGAGCTGCAATAGAGAGAACCTTCCACGACGACGCCAAAGAAGAAATGAGCAACGCGCATGTGCGAAACTACGTAGACGGTCCGGAAAGACTTGAACTGGCCAGAGAACCGCGCAGACTCGTTGCGAGCATCCCCATGCCGTTTTGCAATTTCCTGCACTTGCGAGACCACGGACTACCTCAGGTTGTAAGTAATGGACAAAATAATGTGGGAAACTTACCCAGTGACTTCCCAAAACTTAGAGTTGATGGCATTAATTTGCAAGAATGGTATCAACAGCTTCAGGTTGTCTTTATGAAAGAAAATTTACTATTCTTTATCACTAGTCCTCCAAGAAGACCTTGGACTTTAAAAATAGATTGTTTACATCATAGAGCATTTTTCTTAATAATATCTAGCGTGTCTCCTGCAATGTATCATAGCATCAAACCAAACCTAACTGTTTCAGAAATAATTCAATGCATGTTTAATCTGTTTCACAGCGATAGTGTAGCTACCACTACAAGAATGTCTAAGGATTTCTTTTCTTCCAGAGTAAAACCAGGGGTTTCCATAAGTGAGCATTTGATATCCCTAAACAAAATAAGAGCTGAGCTGCATTTGAGGGGGGAAGTGATTTCAGATCAAACAATGAAAAGTGTTATTATCAATTCACTTGATTCATCATGGGATAGTTTTATGTCACACTTAGACACCATCAATCTAGGATATTTATCCATAGAAAGTCTATCTAACAAATTGATAGCAGAAGACAATTCAAGAAAAAATCGTTCCAGCAATCACACAGAACACAAATCTTTTAGGAAGGTAGCTTTCCAGGAAAAATACAATGAAGCTTTTAAATGCCATAATTGTGGGTCCAGGGAACACAATAGAAGAGACTGTCCCAAAATCTCAAAGGAGAGACATAGGTCAGAGTATAGGAGCAAATACAATTATAGACAGTCTTCCACAGATAGACATAAATATAGAAGCCCACCAAATTACAGAGATAGTAGAGGGGGTAGAGAAAATTCAAAAGAGAGAAAATCTGGTTCACTGAATGGACTAAATAAACAAGACAGCACTAAAACACAACAAAATGAGAACAATAATTGGCTTATTGATTCTGGGGCAACCAACCACACCACTAATAACAAAAATATATTGTCTTCATTTACAGAAGATAAATTTGTAATAAAGGTAGCTAATCAAGAAAAGGTTCAAGTATTAGGCAGAGGAAATGTGACCTTGCCTGGCCTAGGAAAAATAGAGGGGGTATTGTTAATTCCAGAAATACCTCATAACATACTAAGTGCCATAAAACTAAGCAGAGATTCTGACATCAATATAGTTTTCTCAAAGGGGAAAGCAACTTTAGAGAAGGACAAAACAAATGTAGGCACTGTGATGATTAAAGGAGGCCTACCCTATCTAATAACAAAAGAAAGATGGTTACATAACATTGATTCAAATATGGAAGATTGTATTGAGGCAGATGATGAAAATGTTAGTAACAGTGACAATGATGAATGTAAAATATCTCACGATCACGCAAATACACACAATGAGAAGAAACCAAGAATAGGTAAACCAATTCATGATGAGTGTGCTCACATCTTGCATAGGAAGTTAGGACATGCAAGTTTTCCTGTAGTACAAAAAATGACTGAACACGCAGAAGGTGTCAAAATAAAAAATTGTGAAAATTATTTGGAATGCTCAGTATGTAAATCCACTAAACTAAAAACTAGTCCCAGACCAAAAAAATCCAACAGATCAACTAACAAAATTTTTGACTTAGTACATATGGACCTAGTTGGTCCATTAACTCCATCAATCACTTATAGAAAACGTTACTTCCTAACAATAGTAGACGATTACAGTCGCTATGGTTTTGTTTACACATTAAAACACAAGGATGAAACCTTTCAGAAATTCAAGGAATTCTACAAACGCATAGAAACACAACATAATATCAGAATAAAACAAATTATGACAGATAGGGGATGTGAATTCATGTCTAAAGAATTCTCCCAATGGTTAAAGGATAGAGGAATGCTACATTTCACGTCTAGTCCATTTTCTGCGTTCCAAAACGGGATTGCAGAGAGAAAGAATTCCACACTACAAACCATGATTAGGTGCACATTAGAGGATGCTGGTTTAGGCAAACAATTTTGGTCAGAGGCCTTACATTATTCAAATTACACTCAAAATAGAACCTGGTCCAGTATTGTGAATAAAACACCATATGAGGTGATGTATAATAGGAAACCCAAATTAGCACACATGCACATATTTGGAGTCACTGCAGACGTACACATACCTAAGCAGTTGAGAAGAAAGGGAGAAAACGTATCCAGAAGATTAAGATTTATGGGATATGAAACTGGCACCAAAGGGTACAGATTCATTGATAATAATAACAAATTTATAGTCTCCAGAACAGCTGTGTTCCATGAACAGGCCAATTGGTCTAAATTACATCTTAATGAAATATTTCCAAATAAATGCAAAGATACAAAATCTTGTGAGGAAGGGACAATAGAAAATCAAAATATCAACAAAAATAAAAACAAAACCAAAACTTGGACAAATAGTCAGCACAAAATAAAGACAGACACATTAACAAAAAAGGAAGCAAGATATTTGCATGATAACCATAGCAAACCCGAAAGAGCTATTAGAAACAATAGAAATCAAGTACCAAATAAATACAGAGATTACATAATGCATATGGATGGTGAACAAATGACACCTAATACATATGAGGAAGTATTAAAACTCCCTCGTGAAGAAAAGGAAAAATGGGAACTAGCTATGAAAAAAGAGATGGAAAGTTTGCAAGGATTAAATGTGTTTACACCTGCGATTGCACCTAAAGATAAAACGATTATAGGTACCAGGTGGATTTATAAAATTAAGAATCTAGAAGGAGGCAATACTCTATACAAAGCTAGATTGGTTGCACAAGGTTATGCACAAAAATATCCGGAGGACTACACTGACACATACTCCCCCACAGTGAGAACAGAGAGTGTTAAAACAGCTCTAGTAGTGGCATCTGCACTCAATCTTGATGTATTTCAATATGACATACAGACTGCGTATTTACACGCAAAACTAGATAAGGAAATATATGTAAGAGCACCACACAGTCAATACACTAATAAGAATGAAATTTGGCTATTGAACAAGAGTCTATACGGATTAAAGCAATCTGGCAAAAGATGGTACGATTGCTTGGTAAAAGTACTTAAGACCATGGATTTCAACGCTACCACTGCTGATAACTGTTTCTTTGTAAAAAAGAGTGATGATCATATTGAATTTGTATTAATTTATGTAGATGATATTTTATATATAGGAAAACACAAGGAGAGAAGAGAAACCTTTGTAAATAAGCTAAACGAACATTTCTCGTTGAAATCTCTAGGTAAGGTAAACAAATACCTTGGCGTACAAATTAACAAAACTAGAAGGGGATTCAAACTTACTCAGAAAGATAAAATCATTGAACTTCTGAACAAATGCAATTTAAACAATGCCAAACCCTGTGACACTCCTATGCAAACTGATTTCCTTAGAAACACTGATGAATCTTCCCCTGAATTCAAGGATAATACATTTTATAGATCAGTCATAGGTTCACTTCTTTATATATCTAATTGGACCAGGCCAGATATTGCATTACCACTCAACTTATTGTCAAGATATGTTAGCAAACCAACAATGTATCATTGGGAAGCAGTCAAAAGAATTCTAAGATATCTGAAAAGTACATTAGACTTTTGCTTAGTATTAGAACCTAGTAATGGTAAAGAACCAAAACTTACATGTTACGCAGATGCGGATTGGGCTGGAGATATATCATGCAGAAAGAGCACTTCTGGTTATATTTTTCTATTAAATGACTGTCCAGTTTACTGGTACACTGGTAAACAAGAACTGGTAGCCACTTCGACCACAGAAGCGGAATATGTTTGTTTGTCCAAAGCTGCAAATAATCTTGTATGGTTTAATGATTTGATTTCAGATGTTTGGAAAAAACCTGCTTTGCCTTTTGTTATGCATGAAGATAATAAAGCAGCCATTGAAATATCCAGATCCGATGCCATTGGACAAAGGTCCAGGCATATAGATATAAAATTTAAACATGTGAGACAATTGTCTCAAGATGGATTTATCAAAGCAGTGCATTGTGATACCTCTGAACAATTAGCTGACATATTGACGAAGCCTTTACCTTCTAAACAGCACAAATATTTAACATCAAAATTATATGTCTTATATTGTCCTGAATCTGAATGTAATTGGTGTTGTATAGCGAACCGGCATTTAGAGGGGGATTTGTGAGATGTAAATGCCTTATTCCCTAATGTGTAAATAATGTATATATGGGACATCGGGGGTTAACTTATTCTTTGGTTCCTAATGTATTCATAATTCACCACTCCCATTCTTGGCTCCACCCCTTGTATATATAAGGAGCCACCTTCACCATTTTCCTTGCTTCTATCTGTGAATATTCAGTGAATATAGAATGCCTGTTATAATTAAAGAGAAATATATTTAAACCTCTAACTCTTATTATCATTATTGAGTCTGATCCTGAAAATATTGCAACAGGAACAATTCAACAAGAGTTCAGTTCTTTATTTGTTTACACACAGTAGACAGAATCTTACCAGACTAAACTCTTACCACTCCCAGGGAGATTCTAAGGAGTGACTATCTTTACTTTCTTCCTCTGCCTCCTATCCAGCCCTGGGATATGTTGCCTCTTGTCTTCCAAGAAAGTTTGGAGATTTTAAGTGGACATACAACTTGCTGTCAGATTATTGCAGCACAGAGCATATCTCTCAAACATGTATAGTGTCAGTGGTGGGATTCAAATAATTTAATAACCGGTTCTCTGCCCTAATGACCGGCTGGGTGCATGTGGCCATGGTGGGTGTGGCCAGGGGGTGTGACAGGCAGCACTTAGCCTCCTGCATCCCCCGGGGAGCAAAAACAGGCTGCGGGGGGGAGGGGAGGGTCCACCACCCGCTTTGGGCCTAGTATGCCTCTTTGCAGCCTCCTGGGAGCAAAAATGGGCCATGGGGGGAGCCACGCCACACGCACCCCTGCATCCCATTTTGGGCCTAGTAGGCCTCCCTGCAGCCTCCTAGGAGTGAAAACAGGCTGCGGGGGGCACCACATACACCCCACACCCTGTTTTTGGCCTAGACCTCTTTGAAGCCTCCTGGAAGTGAAAACGGAGCACGGGGGGGGCACACCTCCCCCCCCATGGCCCGTTTTGGGTCTAGGAGGCCTTCCTGCACTTACCTGGGAGCCAAAATGGGGCACATGGGGACTCCTGGAAGGGGCGGGGTGGGAAGGAGCAGAGCCAGCCAGCAATTTAACTACTGGTTCACCCAAAACGGCCCAAAGCAACAATATCTTTGAATCTCACTGTTTGAAGAAGTTGCATAACATTCTCAGAAACTCTTCCCATCCTGCTTACAATCTTTTTGGACTGTTGCCTTCTGGCAGAAGATACAGAACAATTAAAACTCGGACCACACATTTTCTGAATAGTTTTTATTCTAGAGCTATAATTGCACTCAACGATGAACTAAAGGGCCACGATCAGTGAGCTGCTGGACAGCATTACTTGGTCTGTTGTATGGATGTTTGGGTGGTTTAGGGGTGGGGAATTGTGGTGGGTGGGAGTGTGTTTGGGGATTGTTATGTGTATTGGACCTGGTCTTTGGGTGTTAAGTGAATTTCGTTGTATGGGTATACTGTACAATGACAATAAAGATGATGATGATGATGATGATGATGATGATGATGATGATGATGATGATGATTAATACCTATCTGTCATGAAGAAAAGCATTACTGTGAATAGAATTGTAGGCATGCATAAGATTATTTCATAGGAAAATCTAGGGCAAGGGTGTCAAACTCAAGGGCGGGGGTCAGATCTGGCCCGCGGGGCCGCCCTGGAAACAGCAAAGGACCAGCCCGCAGTGCCTCTGCCAGCGAAAATGGAGCTTGGGAGAGGAGGCTGTTGCAGCCGAAAAATGGAGCTCGCGAGGGCCGCAAGTGGCACTCCCAACTCCGTTTGGGAGAGGGTTGCAGGAGGCTATCACAGCCGAAAATGGAGCTCGGGAGCCTGTTTTCTCTGGCAGAGTGCTTGGGCCACCACAGGGCCCCCCAACATGAGTGACGTTGAGCTGGCCATGCCTCCCCGCCCCCTAGGTCAAACACAACCCTGATTGCGGCCCTCAATGAAATCGAGTTTGACACCCCTGATCTAGGGTTATATAAAATGGGTTTTCTTATTTTTGGGGGGAGGGGGAGGAAATGACTGTAGGGCATGAATTTTTCCTTGGCAAAACACCACACCACACTTTCCCTTTCCAAATGAATCGTATTCATTAACTTCCAGAGGAAGATGTGAGTAAGAACCGCATTTGGAATTACTTATCATGGCCGTTGTTCCTACAAGGGGTGAAATCCAGCAGGTTCTGACAGATTCTGGCGAACCGGCAGTGGAAATTTTGAGCAGTTCGGAGAACCGGCAAATACCACATCTGGTTGGCCCAAGAGTGGGGTGGGAATGGAGATTTTGCAGTACTCTTCCCCCAGGAGTGGGGAGGGAATTTATTTATTTATTTATTTATTTATTTATTTATTTATTTATTTATTTATTTATTTATTTATTTATTCAACTTATATACCACCCTTCTCCCCAGGGGGACTCAGGGCGGTGGACAGCCAAACCTAAAACACATATAGTACAAAAGTTAAGAAAAGACTAAAATAAATTAAATCATCAACATTTCCAATTTAAAATCCCAGATTTGCAAAATCAAAAAGTTCCCGATTTAAAACCCAGAATCAATAAAATCGAAAATTTAAAAACCCCATTAAAATCATTTAAGCTAGGCCACTTGTTGGAATAAATAAGTCTTCAGGGCCTTTCGGAAAGCGCAGAGGTCCAGGATCAGTCGTATTCCAGGAGGTAGCTCGAATGGGGATTTTGCAGTATCCTTCCCCTGGAGTAGGGTGGGAATGGAGATTTTGCAGTATCTTTCCCCCAGGAGTGGGGAGGGAATGGGGATTTTGCAGTATCCTTCCCCCAGGAGTGGGGAGGGAATGGGGATTTTGCAGTATCCTTCTCCTGGAGTAGGGTGGGAATGGGGATTTTGCAGTATCTTTCCCCCAGGAGTGGGGAGGGAATGGGGATTTTGCAGTATTCTTCCCCTGAAGCAGGGTGGGAATGGGGATTTTGCAGTATTCTTCCCCTGCCACGCCCACCAAGCCACACCCACAGAACTGGTAGTGAAAAAAAAAATGGATTTCACCACTGCTACAAGGTCCTTCTGCGCTCAGTTGCTCCCACTGTTTTGAACAGAAAATGGTTTCTTCTACCCAACGTCTTTCAAGCTGCCACACAGGGGAAGCTTTGCAAACACGTGCTTTGACTTTGGCAGGCCACTTTAGCAATCTCACACTATTTCGTCGCCATGGCAATATTTTTGGTGGTAGGGAAATTTCTTGGTTTTTCACAGCTCACATGCCAGGGAACATTTTCTTCCAACTGTTCTTTTTAAGGAAGCCTCTTTGTTGAGATGCCAGACCCGTGGTTTGGAGCCACTTAGTGAAAAAAAGAACTGGTAGGTTGACTTCCATGAAAATAACTACTGGCCGACCCCGTTGAAGAATGGAGAGTCAGGCCTGGTGTTAAAGGGAACTGCAGTATTGCCTAAATACAGATATATTTATTTATTCTACCATGGGGTTCCAAAGTGTGGGACGCGGTGGCTCAGTGGCTAAGACTCCGAGCTTGTCGATCGAAAGGTCGGCAGTTCAGCGGTTTGAATCCCTAGTGCCGCGTAACGGGGTGAGCTCCCATTACTTGTCCCAGCTTCTGCCAACCTAGCAGTTCGAAAGCACGTAAAAAATGCAAGTAGAAAAATAGGGACCACCTTTAGTGGGAAGGTAACAGCGTTCCGTGCGCTTTTGGCATTGAGTCATGCCAGCCACATGACCACGGAGACATCTTCGGACAATGCTGGCTCTTCGGCTTTGAAACGGAGATAAGCACTGCCCCCTAGAGTTGGGAATGGCTAGCACATATGTGCGAGGGGAACCTTTACCTTTTTAGGGGAGAGAGAGAGAGAGAGAGAAAGAGAGAGAGAGAGAGAAAACGTAAAACAAGCAGGAAACCGGAAACAGGGGTGATAATTACGTGTTGTTTCTTTTCACAGGTAATTTGACCTTAGGACCCCAACATGTGCAAGATTCCAAGATGGGTTTTGTGATCAATGCAATATACTCCATGGCTTATGGCCTCCACAACATGCAAACGACCCTGTGTCCGGGCTATGCGGGTCTTTGTGATGCCATGAAGCCAATTGATGGACGGAAACTCCTGGATTCGCTGATGAAGGCCAATTTCACTGGGGTTTCTGGAGATATGATCTCGTTTGATGAGAATGGAGACTCACCAGGAAGGTACAGTATATATTCCACCATCTAGAAAACACAGAATGCCTTGGCTTGCTAATTACAGGTTGTCCTCGACTTTGTACAACAGTTCATATAGGGACCATTTGGATAATGTTACAATGGCACTGAAAAAAAAAATGTTACAATGGCACTCCAACAGACTGAAGCACTTCATTTTCTGAAACTGTTGTGACCCAGGCCCAAGTAAGTAGTAGGAAAATCAGTCAGTGAAAAAACAAACAAACTTTATTTGAACAGCTGAGAATTACTTCATTCCCAGCGTCTTTCAACTAAATTAAAGCAAATTCCTCCCAACACAAATTCCTCAGTCCTATCGCAAACCTTGGTCCAATTAGGCAAACTGCCAAAGGCCTTTGTTGGCAAACGTTCAGAAGTCACAGATACAAAAATAAATACAAGACGTAGACGAAGAAGACGAAGCTACCAACGTTGTTTTCCGGCAAAGCCCAAACGCCGTTGCTGGTCTGTTTTAAGCCTTATAGGAGGGGCCAATCATCTCTTGGCCCTACTCCCGAGTTGCCCTCTTTGCTTGAGCTGCTCTTGCCTTCTGGCAGCTCTTCTCATGCGTGCACTAGGAACAGGCTCCTCCTGTTCCTCTGCCTCACTCCTATCAGTCTCTGGAGGCTCTGGAGTCCGCACCTCATTCCCCGATGGCCCTGGCCCCATCTCTGCCGCTGACGCAGAGCCCTCATCCAGGCCTTCCCCAGTCTCCAGGATTGGCCCATGTTCTTCCTCAGCCTCATCGCTGTCCGACTCCACTGCCAGCTCTGCAGGCTACTGGCGGACCACAACAGAAACGTCTAAATGTTCACACAAGCTGTTTCTTGGAGATACCGTGGATCGGACCAACTGGCTTCAGGCTAGCATTTAAATCATGCCTCACTATTTTGGATTTTGAATAAGAATTGGCCAGTTGGCAGAACCTTTGTCAGTAAAGGCTTCAAATCATTTGATTTGAAGACCTGGAAAAGCATTTAGCATTTTCTTTGGCAGCCAAATACATATTCTCTTTGTCTCTAGTTTGCTTTTTCTCCTAATGCCTAGGAGAAGAATGATCTAAGAATGATCTTCCCTGTAAACAGAGGTGGGATTCAAAAATTTTAGCAACCAGTTCTCTGCCCGGTTACTGGGTGAGCGTGGCCATGGTGGGTGTGGTCTACTCGGCCTCCTGCACCATGGCAGTGGGGCGTTTTCACCCTCCCCAGGCTCTGGAGGCTTTGCTCGAGCCTCTGGGAAGCAAAAATGGCTTCCCCCGGGCTCTGGAGGCCCTCCAGAGGCCGGAAACAGGCCCGTTTCCAAACTTCCGGAACTTCCGGGAGGCCTGTTTTTCACCCTGCCAGAGCCTCTACATGGGCCCTGTACTTACCTGGCATCTAAAGTGGGCCATGTGGAGACTCCTGGGAGGGGAGGGGAGCGGTGGGCAGGGCCAGCCAGTCCTTGCAACTACCAGTTCAGCGAACCAGATGTAAAATTAGCATCCGGTTCCCACCGAACTGGTCCGAACCGGCTGAATCCCACTCCTGCCTGTAAGTCATCCAGATCATACAATCCCAAACAGAAAAAAAATACATTTTAAACCCTATTTATCCAGCCTTCCGAGGTCAGTAAAATGAGGATCCAGACTGTTGGGGGCAATATCCTGACTCCATAAACCACTTAGAGAGGGCTTAAAGCACTGTGAAGCGGTATACAAGTCTAAATGCAATTGCTATTGCTATCCCAAAGGTGTTTTTTTCAAAAGGCAAATGGACTTTGTTTTTTCTTTGAAGACGTTTCGTTTCCCATCCAAGAAGCTTCTTCAGTTCTGACTGAAAGGTGGGGAATGGAAGGGTTTATATTCTTTGCAGTCATCTGGTTGTTAGCAGTCTCTCTGAGAATCATTGAGGCCACTTGGGGGTTGCCTGAATAATGTAAATGGGTGTAAAGTGTGCATGTATGTTGCATTGGTTGAAAATCCTCCTGAGCTTTTCAGATATTCCTGCAAAGTACGGAATGAAGTGAAACACCTTCAAGGAAAAAACGAAGTCCAGTTGCCTTTTGAAAAAGCACCTTTAGGACAACCATGACCTGGATGAGTGAGAATCTCCATAGACCTTAAACCATGTTTATGTTCTTTCAAATATTCATCGTCACGTACAGTAGATTCCTTCCGTATCTCCAGCAAGAGAGAAAAAAAAAGATAGTGTTGTTTTCCAAATGCAATGGATGTGGCACAGGTAGTCGTTGACTTATGACTGCAATTGGGACCGTAATTTTTGTTGCTAAGCAAGGTGGTTGATTGATTGATTGATTAAATTTATTTATTTATTTATTTATTTATTTATTTATTTATTTATTTATTTATTATTTATTTATTTATTTATTTATTTATTTATTTATTTATTATTTATTTATTTATTGGTTCAATTTATATGCCACCCTTCTCCAGAGACCCAGGGCGGCTTACAATGTGTTAAGCAATAGCCTTCATACTTTTGTATATACCTGCTTAGTAGGGCTTTTGGCCCCCCTTAAGCGGTGTTCTTTTTTATACAAAGTCAGCTTATTGCCCCCACAATCCGGGTCCTCATTTTACCTACTTCGGAAGGATGGAAGGCTGAGTCAACTTTGAGCCTGGTGAGATTCGAACTTGCAGTAATTGTAGGCAGCTGGTGCTACTTAACAGCACTTTAGTCTGCTGCGCCACCAAGGCTCTTAATTATCTGCCCAGGATTGTGGTAAAAAGGGTGGCCAATGGCTTAAATGAGCTGCACCGGATTTTACAACATTTTGCTATGGTTGTTAAGCAAATCACTGCAGTCGTTAACTGAACCACATAGTTGTTAAGCAAATCCAGCTCCTCCCCCCTCCCATTGTCTTTACTTATTGGAAGCCAGCGGGGAAGGTCACAAATGACTAACACAACTTTCATAAATATATGTTGATTGCTGCTCATATCGAACATTAATCCTGTTGATTTCAATTCAGCCCAAATCGAGCAGGCCAACGAACAAAATGCGGTGGCCTTATTTTGTACCTCTTTTCTCACGGGGACCCTTGACTTGATTATGAGTTTAAGTTCAATGGAGTGATCTCTCTCTCTCTCTTTTTCCCATGTTTTATTTGTTTTATTTATATAACATTCAATTTCCAACAAACAGTGTGAGATCTGGGTACAGTTATTTTTAAACGATCATAATCCACATATTTGTTTTAGTATTCTTCACCATAATATTAATAATATAATAACAATAATGCTTAACATCACCTTCTTTAATGACTCCCCACATTAACATTTCGTCTTTTTATAACTCCACCTTCCTAACTTCTGTTTCTGTTGTCTAGCCATTGATAGAATATGTCTCATATCAAAAAATATTCAGTTTTTTCCTTTATCCTTAATAAGGTAAAGGTAAAGGTTCCCCTCGCACATATGTGCTAGTCATTCCCGACTCTAGGGGGTGGTGCTCATCTCCATTTCAAAGCCAAAGAGGCAGCGCTGTCCGAAGACATCTCTGTGGTCATGTGGCCGGCATGACTAAATGCCAAAGGTGCACGGAACACTGTTACCTTCCCACCAAAGGTGGTCCCTATTTTTCCACTTGCATTTTTTTACGTGCTTTCGAACTACTAGGTTGGCAGAAGCTGGGACAAGTAACGGGAGCTCATCCCGTTACGCAGCACCAGGGATTCAAACCACTGAACTGCCGACCTTTCGATCGACAAGCTCAGCATTTTAGCCACTGAGCCACGGCGTCCCTAATATCCTTAATAGTGAGCGTTAATCTATCCATTTCTGCACATTCTAATATTTTCTTAATTACATTCCCCTCAGACGGAATCTCATCATTTTTCCATTCCATTGTATGTGCAAATACAATTCTAGTTGTGGTTAATATATGCAAGACCAGATATTTAATGATCTCTTTTTCTTTCTTTTGTTGGAAAGGTATGAGATCATGAACTTTAAGAAAATGAAGAAGGATCAATATGATTACATCAATGTCGGAAGTTGGGACAATGGTGAGCTGAAGATGATTGATCGTGACATTTGGTCAAAGAAAAGTTCTGTCATCAGATCCGTCTGCAGCGAACCATGTGAGAAAGGAGAGATTAAGGTAAATCCACCTGTTTTTGAATTGCCGATCCCACTCACATCATGACCCAGCCTAGGGCAGCACCCCAGATCCTCGCCCACAGGCACGTACCGAGAGAGCACCGAGGACTCCACAGTTCAACCCTGAGCTACAAGTATTATCTTCTATCAGTGTCATTGTGGAGTGGTGCAGTGGCCTAGAGGTGTAGTTCTCGCCTCACAATCAGGAGGCTGTGAGTCCGATCCTAGGTAGAGGCAGATATTTCTCTCTCTGGCCTCACTGAGAATATATCCTGTTGACTATGCAAGTAGGAGTGGATCTTACATCACCCATCATTCATTTGGAGGGATCTTGAACAAGCAAGTAGCAGTGAGTCTTACATCAACCTTTACTCATTGGTTCATTTTCCCCAGCGGAAAAATGAACAAGCATCAGTGGCTGACAGGCTGGACAGCTCCCTATAAAAGGAGCTGCAGCCTCAGGCAGCTCACAGTTTGTAGTTATTTTGGGTCGTTGCTCCTGTTGTGTGAAATAAACAGTTGTTTTACTTCACTACGATCGTCCTGCCTCTCTTTTCGTATCCGGACTTAACATATCCGCTGAACAAAACTCCGCATTGGTGACAGGAAGCGCATCCGGCCATTAAAACACTCCGCTAGCTCCATTCAGTTGCCCAGTCTCCACCCTACAAGGGATTATAGTGTAGTTAAATGAAGAAGAAGATGATGATTATCAGTGTCATTGTGAGGTGGGTGCTATATACATTTGTTTAATACATAAAAATGCATACATAAATAAATTAATTAATTAAATGGTAGAATTTGGAATTCAGCAGAATGTCCATTCTCTCTCCCAACCCCAAGGTAGGAACTGACCTGTAGTTTTTAAATAATCATGATTGTAAATGACCATGATGAGCAAAATATTCTGAATGAGTTGGAGTGCAAAAGTCAGCCCCAAGGTAGACAAAACCTGAAAACTCATCTCTATAAATGGGCGAGGATCTCTAAACCACTCATCCAGAAACCATCATCATGAACAACTTCGGTTGTTCCTTTTGTAAAAAAAATGGATGGATGTCATAAAACAGCACAAAAGCAGAGTTGTTGTTTTTTTTAAAAAAAAGATAGCATTTCATAAACTTTGGAAAAAGTAAAGGAATTTAAGAATAGGTTCGTTGTGTCTTCTTCTCAGGTTATCCGCAAGGGAGAAGTCAGCTGCTGTTGGACCTGCACACCATGCAAAGAGAATGAGTTTGTCTTTGATGAATACACCTGCAGGGCTTGTGAGCTGGGATCCTGGCCCAACCACGACCTCACTGGTAGGTGCAGAATAATAGAACATTGACTTACGTATAGGAATGGCAACAGAAGTTTTGAATATTTATAGTGAAGCAGATGGAGTATTCTGGAAAAAGGCCTATGCCATTCCTCCTCCTCCTCCTTTTCTCCCTCCTCTTCCTCATCTCCTCATCTCCTCATCATCAACATCTCCCTCTCCTCCTCAGCTCCCCCTCTTCCTTTTCCTCCTCCTCCTCCTCCCCTCCTCCCTTCCTCCTCCTCCTCTCCACCTCCTTTCCTCCTCCCCTCCTCCCCTGCTCCTTTTTCCTGCTCATCCCCTCCTCCTTTTCCTCCTCCTCCTTCCTCTCCCCCTCCTCTCCTCCTCCCTTCCTCCTCCTCATCTCCCCCCGTTCCTCCTCCCTTCCTCCTCCTCCTCCTCTCCACCTCCTCCCCCTGCTCCTCCTCCCTTCCTCCTCCTCTTCTCCCCTGCTCTTTTTCCTGCTCATCCCCTCCTCCTTTTCTTCCTCCTCCTCCGCATATATAATTGTATGAAGCTCACCCTTTTTGCTTTTATTTCATTCTACCATCTTACAACTTTCTTGCTACGTACCTTCAAACTGTATATATGGAAATTTTGGGATTCACTGGATCCCATTTGCTGGGTACCGTTGATAGTTGTGAATTAATTAGGGTTTACCTAATTAAGTTAAAGGTTTTCCCTGTCCAGTTCAGTGGTGGGTTGCCCCTGGTTCACACCGGTTCTATAGAACCGGTAGTAAAACTGGCGGGAGACTCCGTCCACTGACCCTGATGTCATCAAAACGCTTCTGCGCATGTGCAGAAGCTTCTGCACTTGCGCAGAAGAGCGTGCGCATGGCCCCGTTGTGAACCAGTAGTAAAAGTAAGTAGAACACGCCCCTGGTCCAGTTGTGTCTGACTCGGGGGGGTGGGGGATGGGGGGCAATGTTCATCTCTGTTTCTTAGCCAAGGGAGCCAGTGTTTTTTGAAGACTCTTCCGCAGTCATGTGGCCAGCATGACTATACGCCAAGGCGCAACAAACCCTGTTATTTTCCCACCAAAGTGGTACCTGTTTATCTACTCGCATTTGCATGCTTTCAGACTACGAATTGGGCAGGAGCTGGTGCAAGAACAGGAGCCTATTCCATCATGCAGTACTTGGATCTCGAACATCTGACCTTCTGGTCTACAACCCAGCATCTTAACCACTAAGCCACCGCATCCCCTAAAAGGAACCTAAAAGGAGATTGTTATTAATATGCAAATATTAAGAGTTAATAATGCCAGTGCAGATACTTTGATTTCTACTGTGTCCCAAAATCACACATTTTATTTATGTTTTTATGACTCTAGAATGAGCGCAGAGACGCACAACAAAGATGATTAGGGGACTAAATGCTAAAACATATGAAGAACAGTTGCAGGAACTGGGTATGTCTAGTTTGATGAAAAGAAGGACTAGGGATGACATGATAGCAGTGTTCCAATATCTCAGGGGCTGCCACAAAGAAGAGGGAGCCAAGCTATTCTCCAAAGCACCTGAGGGCAGGACAAGAAGCAATGAATGGAAACTAATCAAGGAGAGAAGCAACCTAGAACTAAAGGAGAAATTTCCTGAGAGTTAGAACAATTAATCAGTGGAACAACTTATCTCCAGAAGTTGTAAATGGTCCAACACTGGAAGTTTTTAAGAATATGTTGGATAGCCATTTGTCTGAAGTGGTGTAGGGTTTCCTGCCTAAGCCGAGGGTTGGACTAGAAGACCTCCAAGGTCCCTTCCAACTCTGTTATTCTATTCTATTCTATTCTATTCTATTCTATTCTATTCTATTCTATTCTATTCTATTCTATTCTATTCTATCCTATCCTATCCTATCCTATCCTATTCTCTCTCATTCCCCTCTGTGTGACAACTGACTAAGAGAGAAGTAAAATGTCCTTGGAATGCCTGTTTCCAGCATCCTGTTTCTTTTAGAATTCCCTACATTTTTGCTCTGCTCTCTTTTTTGCAGTCCTGTTAAAAAATCGCATCCAGAAGCAAACCTTTGAAAAATGAATGCCAGGGGTTGGTTGTGGCTTTTCTCTTTCTTCTAAAACGACCTGTCGGATTTTGTTGCAATCCACAGAGCTTTGCAATGTTTTTCTACCGCGGTAAAAACAGGCAAGAAACTGATGCCACCTGAAAATAAATTGATCCCAATGCAAGCATTTGTAGGGACCATTTGCAGGATGCATAAAAATCGGATTGCTCTCTGTCAGCTGTCAAGGCTTAGCCTGTAGTTTAAAGTCACTGTTTTAACAATCTAGAAGACAATTGCTACTTTTGCAAACCTTATTTGCAAGTTTTCAGTCTGGCCTGCAAGTAACTTAGGGAAAAATCTGCCCCCTGCCTTAAAGTCTTATCTGCCCCATCCCCAAGGTTCTGTTTCCCTCTTCTGAAGCAGTATTTTCATTTTTGTTGTTAGTTGTGAAGTCATGTCCAACCCATCGCAACCCCATGGACAACGTTCCTCCAGGCCTCCCTGTCCTCTACCATCCTCTGGAGTCCATTTAAGCTCACGCCGACTGCTTCAGTGATTCCATCCAGCCACCTCGTTCTCTGTGGTCCCCTTCTTCTTTTGCCCTCAATCTTTCCCAGCATTAGGCTCTGGAAAAATGGACAGGGGAAATCATCCCCAATTAGTAGCTGAAAGGAAATTAAGACTTCCTCCTTTAAAATGCCCTTCATGGTGGATCTCGCAAGGCTTACTCAGCTGTCCTTGAAATGCCTCATGTCTGAGATTGCTGAAGAGCATTCAGGTCTTCTTGTTTGACCCAAGACAAAGTTGTCCTACCTAGAGACGGCAAGGGATGTGCACTGAATGCAAAGTTACTCTTGTTTCTCTCCCAAGTTTCCAGAGGCAAAAGAGATGAGTAGCACATTCAACCATGTCGTCTGTTATACTTCTTCAAACAGCAGCCAAGGGACCAAATTTGTAAATGTTGACACTACATGCATAGAAAAGAGCTCCTTGTTTGTGTATCACCCAGGCTAAGATATCACCAATATGGTTCCTTGGTCATGCATGCATTGTATAATTCTCTTTTCTTTTTTTCTCCCTTTCCTTCCCTTTCCTTCCTCCCTCCCTCTCTCTTTCTCGCCTATCTTCTATCTCTTCCTTCCCTTCTCTTTTCCCTTCTCTCTCTCTCTTTCTCCCCATTTTCTATCTCTCCCTTCCCTTTCCCTCCTCTCTCTTCTCTTCTCTTCTCTTCTCTTCTCTTCTCTTCTCTTCTCTTCTCTTCTTTTCTCTTCCCTTCCCTGTAAATCATTTTTTCTTATTTTTGACAGCATGGAAATAATTAATTGAGATAAAGTTCCAATTGGGACAGAAAACATTTCAAAGAGTACTTATATTCTTTAACCCAAGATTTTTGATGAGGTCTCAAGCACAATTTAGGTTTAGCAGAAGCTCTGTATTTGGGACAATATTATAAAAACTGGATAAAAATGGAAAGATTCCTCTAGGAGTGGCAGTTTAAGCTCAGAAGAATCTATAGTGCAGAGGTCTTCAAACTTGGCAGCTTTAAGACTTGTGGACTTCAACTCCCTATGCTCCCTATGCAGCTATGCTGGCTGGAGAATTCTGGGAGTTGAAGTCCACAAGTCTTAAAGCTGCCAAGTTTGAAGACCTCTGCTATAGTGGGATGAATTCCAGCCACAAGCGCAATCCGTTACCTTTGGTCTCCCCCTCAATGTGTGTGTTTGTGCATACATAATACATATATTTGTTCATTTGTTTGTTATTCATTCATTCATCAGAGCTGGTGCATATTTCATTTGTCTTGAAACACACACGTAGATACAATCATATTTTTTTTTTTTAAAAAAAGACATATTCTCTGTAAGTTCTTTTCATCTTGTACAAAAACCCTAGCATTCGCATTAAGAGCTTTATCCCTCTTTGTGGATTAGAAGCTTCATTTTTGGATTTTCCTGGGATAGTTTTGAGATGAAATGATATCCCTTGATCACTCAGTCCAGATAGCGATAAAGAAGAGATGAAGTCTTGTGGAAAGAGCTTGGTGATGCTGTAAGTACTTTGAGCTTTTAAAAATTAACCAATACTGGAAAGGATCCCTTTGTCATTTCATTTTTTCAAAAAAAAAGATTCACATCTGCTCCCATTTGCTCTGATAAATATTCAGAGTTTGTTTGTTTTTAATGTGAGTATAAATGCATATTGCATTCTTCCTATACAGCAGCTTTATTGTTCATCAGCATTTGCTTTAAGTCTTCCCTCCTAGGGTTCCGAAGTATTTAAAAGAACATTATTTTAGTTAGATTGATACTTAAAGTGAAAGTGAATTGCATTTAGAGGGAGGACACACCTGTTGGGAAGGCAAGTATGTTCTGTAGACTGATTTTTCCCTTCTCTTGGTCTCTTCCTCCTTGATTTATTTTTTTTCCCCCTTGGGTTATTACTGTTTTTGAACTGTTCTCAGAGGAGGAAAATAAGATAAACTCACAGTCTTTGTGATTAGCGCAGTAGATAAAAGAAATTGTTAATTTCAGTAGCTTTGAAAAGTACAAGAAGAGAGTCAATGTTATTAATCCCACCAGCCTTTGATCAACCTTCCCTCTGAGCAAGCATTTTTAATTCTTCATGTCCTCTAGATGTGCTGATGGTTTGATTTTTGAGATGACAGAAATGCAGGTACTAGATGAATGGATGATAAAGATAGATGATAGAGAGAGAGAGAGAGAGAGAGAGGAGAGAGAGATAAGAGAGAGACATAGATAGGTAGGTAGAGAGAGAGATATGAGAGACAGACAGACAGACAGACAGACAGACAGACAGACAGACAATAGAGAGATGAGAGAGAGAGATCATAGATAGATTTAGATAGATAGATAGATGATAGATAGATAGATAGATAGATAGATAGATAGATAGATAGATAGATAGATAGATAGATATATAGAGAGAGAGAGAGAGAAAAGAGAGAGAGAGAGGAGACAGACAGACAAACAATAGATAGATGAGAGAGACATAAGAGAGAGAGAGAGGGAGAGAGAGATGAGAGAGAGAAAAGAGAGAGAGAGAGAGATGAGACAGCAGACAGACAAACAATAGATAGATAGATGAGAGAGGGAGATGAGAGAGAGGGAGATGAGAGAGAAAAGAGAGAGAGAGAGAAATTTAGTTAATGACTCAACTTACAGATCCAATATTTTATTATTACAACCATGAAGGAAATCTCTTACTGATGGAAAGAAAAGAAATAAGGATGCCACCTCTTTGTGGAGTCCTTAGTGCTCTCTGAGCTTGGCTGTTTTCTTGCAGATGTTTCATTACCAATCTAGGTAGCATCATCAGTGCTAGATTCTAGCACCTTCCAGAATCTAACACCTTCTAGCACCAATGATGTTACTTAGTGACCCTACAACACTCAGTTGGGTAAGGAAACATTACCAAGCTCAGAGAGCACCAAGGACTCCACAGTTCAATCCAGAGCTACCAATAGTCTCTCCTATCAACACCACTTTTTTTTTTCTTTTCTCCTTCTTTTCCTGGAACATAGCTCAGTTCTTTAGTACTGTAGAGCTATCAAGAAGTTCCCTAAAAGAAAGCCAACGGAGTCATACTTTTAGAATATTAATAAATTGTTACCTTGGCTGACCTCTTCCTAGTCTGGTGGAGTAAGTTTTTTTTTAATTTGATTTATATGCCGCCCTTCTCCGGAGACTCAGGGCAGTTTACAGTGCGTTAAGCAATAGCCTTCATACTTTTGTATATTTATACAAAGTCAGCTTATTGCCTCCACAAACTGGGTCCTCAATTTACCTACCTTAGAAAGGATGGAAGGCTGAGTCGACCTTGAGCCTTGGAGAGATTCGATCTTACTTTGATTGCAGACAGCTGGTGTTAAATTACAGTGCTTCTGTCTGTTGAGCTAAACCAGGCTCCTACCAAGTTCAGTTGTCAACTCAATTTTTTATAGATTGGCCACTCGACTTCACCTCCAGTCCAATCAAAGGTAATGTGGAAGATCTCCAAAACAATCAGCCTAATGAAGAATTCTGGAGAACTCAAGAGTTAGTGATAATTATAAATATCCATTGGCTTAAAGCAGGGATGCTCAAACTACGGCCCACGGGCCAGATACGACCTGCCAAAACTATTAATCCAGCCCATGCCGGACCACAAGGCTGCCCCGCCCACATCACCCCACCCACCCACTGCCCCCCACCCTTCAGCCGAGTTCAAGACTTACATTCGCGAGCCCCACGGGCTAGAATTGGAAGGTAAGGCCAATATTTTTGGCTAGCAGAGTGCTACTGGAAGCAGGGGAGGCCAAAAACAGGACCGAGAGAGAGAGAGAGAAAGGGAGAGAGAGAGAGACAGAGAAAGAGAGGGAGAGAAAGAGAGAGAAAGAGAGACAGACAGAGACAAGAGACACAGAGAGAGAGACACAGAGAGAGATTTATTGATTGTAAGCTCCTTGGGGCTGAGAAGAATTGCTGCAAAACTGAGTTTCCTGAAGTGGACCATTAGACTCCTAAACAACTTAAAAAATGATCTAGTAAAAAGAAAAGTCAACCAAAAGAACAACATGCAAACAAAAGCAAGTAAAACATCTCCAGGAGCAAAACAAATTAAAGTTTAATTTGTGTGTATTGTTTGATGGACTGCTAAATTGGCCATGCCCAGCTAGTCACATGCCCACCTAGCCATGCCCACCCAGTCACATGATCACCTAGCTATGCCCACGTAGCCAATCCGGCCCCTTAACAATTTGAGGGACCGTGAATTGGCCCCCTGTTTAAAAAGTTTGAAGACCCCTGGCTTAAAGGAATTACTAGTGAGCTTTGGGTCAATGTTTGGATCAATCAATTATATGGAAGGAGTTGGTTACATTTTGTAGAATGGACTACTTAAACATACCAAGAAACCTCTGCTTTTTTTAAAAAAAAAAATAACATAAACTTTCTTTACATAGTACCTGGATAATTTAGTTATATAGTATAGCTCCTACTAGTCTACAGATAAAATTCCTTCGGTGCAGATTTGCTTATGCCTTTATTTTTTCTGCTGCAAATACGTTCTATTATTGCTATATCTTGGAAGTTAAAAACAGTTTGCATATGCCACACCTTACCTATCTCAAAATTATTATCAAAAGAAAGAAAATTAGTTTTTAGCATTATACTGTTCCCTTCCTCCTCGTTTTTCCTCTAGAAGCTACCATGCGCCTTGAGAGATGCATTTTAAAAAATGAATAATTCTAGCAGTCGGCAATTAGAATTCTCATTCGGCATGAAACTTCAGCTGCTGGCTATCATATAAGTTATGACTCTGCATTCTGTGTCACCCTGCTGGCTTCTCTAAAACTTTTTTAAAATAATACGATACCATCAAATTACACTGCATGAAAAATTCAATCAATTCTCGCTATTGGGAGAAATAGAAGAGAACTGAAAAATCAGATTGCTTTAATGTTTGGAGCAATTTTTTTTTCCTTGGTGTCACATCAGATTTCATTTGACCGAGGGAACATTATGCCTCGGCTAAGATGGGTGGCCTTGAAGTATAAAGGAAGAAGACTGCGACTAAATTGAACACAGTAAGGAACAATTATTACGATTTAGCGTGTGGCGATGTAGCATTAGTCAGGAGAATACAATGCTAACGCAGAGCAGTAGCTTATTTATTTATTTATTTTATTTATTTTATTCAATTTGTATACCGCCCTTCTCCTAGTGGACTCAGGGTGGTGCAAAATCAGAACTAAAACACATACCAATACAAAATTTAAAATTATTAAAAGAATTACATACTTTGGCCCAAATTTAAAACAATTCGAATTAAAACCCATTGACAAATTAAAAGCTAAGAAACTAAGAAATTAAAAAACTAAAAAAAAGGGGGGGGTTCACACCAGTCCTGCTTGATGGAAAAGAAAAGTTTTCAGGGCACGGCGAAAGACCCGGAGATCCGATATCCTTCGTATCTCCGGGGGCAAATCGTTCCAGAGGGCAGGAGCTGTCACAGAGAAGGCCCTCCCCCTGGGGGTCGTCAGCTGACATTGCCTGGTTGACGGCACCCTGAGAAGTCCCTCTCTGTGGGAGCGTACTGGTCGGTGGGAGGCTATCGGCGGCAGAAGGCGGTCCCGCAAATACCCAGGTCCTATGCCATGGAGCGCTTTAAAGGTGGTAACCAACACCTTGAAGCGCACCCAGAAGACCACTGGAAGCCAATGCAGCTCACGCAGGAGAGGTGTCACATGGGAGCGCCCCCTCGCTCCCATAATCCCCTGCATGGCCGCATTCTGCACCAGTTGGAGCCTCCGGGTACTCCTCAAGGGGAGCCCCATGTAGAGAGCATTGCAGTAGTCCAGGCGGGAAGTGACGAGTGCCTGAGTGACTGTGCGTAAGGAGTCCCGATCCAGAAAGGGATGCAACTGGTGAATCAGGCGGACCTGATAAAAAGCCCCCCTGGCCACGGCTGTCATATGCTCTTCTAAAGACAGCCGTGCATCCAGGAGGATGCCCAAGTTGCGAGCCCTATCCGTGGGGGCCACGGATAGGGCTCGCAACCAATCATGGCTAGCTGTCTAAGACTGCTAGCCATGTTTGGTTCATTCTTACATGCTTTCCAAGGTGTGACATAGGGAGCAAGCTACTTCCACACTAGAAAGAAAGATGAATGGCTTTCCTGCAGTGTCATCTGTGGCCGTAGGAGCATGGTGGCTCACATAGTTAGGATGCTGGATTGGAAGTTATTAAGCCTGTGTTTGAGACCCAAGTGCTGCTATGGCATGGCTTGAGTTCCCATCCTTTGCTTCAGCTCCTGCCATGGACATGAAATTAGCTCCCTATTTAGAGGGGTCAACAAAAGTGCATATAGTCAAGGCTATGGTGTTCCAGTTGCAATGTATGGCTGTGAAAGTTGGACCATAAGGAAGGCTGAGCATCAAAGAATTGAGGCCTTTGAACTCTGGTGCTAGAGAAGACTCCTGCGAGTCCCTCGGACTGCAAGGTAATCCAATCGGTCAGTCCTAGAGGATATCAACCCTGACTGCTCTTTAGAAGGCCAGATCCTGAAGATGAAACTCAAATCCTTTGGCCACCTAATGAGAAGGAAGGACTCACTGGAGAAAAGCCTAATGCTGGGAAAGATTGAAGGCAAAAGAAAAAAGGGACAATAGAGAATGAGGTGGCTGGATGGAGTCACTGAAGCAGGAGGTGTGAGTTTAAATGGACTCCAGAGGATGGTAGAGGACGGGAAGACCTGGAGGAACATTGTCCATGGGATCATGATGGGTCGAACATAACTTCGCAACTAACAACAACAACATTGAGAGTCCCTCAGGCAACAGTGATGTCATCAGCTAAATGTTTCAATTGAAAGTGCTTTGATGCTTCTGACACAAATACAATGCAATCCCAGACCCACTCCCTCCACTGAAACTGCCTTGCAAATGGGCATTGCAACTGGGAAGATCCAGCGCCAGCAGGATTCTAACCATCCTCACAAAGCGCCAGCTCATCTGCTCACCGAAGAGGTACCTATTTATCTAGTTGCGTATAACAAGCTTTCAAACTGCTAGGTGGGCAGAAGCTGAGGCCAATGATGGGAGCTCACCCTGCCATGCTAGGACTCAAAACTCTGATGCAAAGACCATCTCCAAAGTAATTAAGTCACTGAGCTACCATGCCTCCTAGTATGGAACAATTAACAATCCTTTTTAGAGATAGTCCAAAATGAACCTTTAGAGACAGATTGATGGTGTTCTGACACAGCTTTCACAAATAATTATAAGCCATTTACTCGTGAGTAAAACAAACCCCTTTTTTTAACAGGGCAGTAACAGTCTTTTATTCATGGGGGATAAAAAAATATCAAAAGTAAGTAGTCCCAACAAATCTGGGTTTAGGCAAGGAATCCAAACTGCTTGCTGTACACTAGAAATGAACTATTCTATTCTATTCTATTCTTTATTGGCCAAGTGTGATAGGACACACAAGGAATTTGTCATGGTGCATATGCTCTCAGTGTACATAAAGAAAAGATACATTCGTCAAGAATCATAAGGTACAACACTTAATGATAGCCATAGGGTACAAATAAGCAATCAAATCATACTAGGAAACAGTCAATATAAATCGTAAGGATATAAGCAACAAGTTTACAGCCATATAGTCATAAGTGGGAGGAGATGGGTTACACAGCGGATCCATGTTGGTTTTCAAGTGGAACAGCACTAGCCTTTCATGACTACAGATGTTAGAGCAACTGGTCTGTAGTCCAGTGGTGGGTTTCAAAAAATTATACTATTGGTTCTATGGGTGTGGCTTGGTGGACGTGGCATGGCTTGGTGGGTGTGGCAGGGGAAGGATACTGTAAAATCTCCATTCCCATCCCACTCCAGGGGAAGGATACTGTAAAATCTCCATTCCCATCCCACTCCAGGGGAAGGATACTCCCCATTTCCTCCCAATCAGCTGGGACTTGGGAGGCAGAGAATAGATGGGGGTGGGGCCAGTCAGAATTTTTACTACCGGTTCTCGGAACTATTCAAAATTTCCGCTACCAGTTCTCCAGAACTGGTCAGAACTTGCTGAAACCCACCTCTTCTGTAGTCATTCAGTTCCTTGATGGTGGGCTTCTTCAGCACTGGGATGATAGTAGAGCGTTTGAAGCAAGAAAGAACATCAAGGGACATCAAGAGAAGGGACCTCATTAAGTGCACCGATGACAGGAAGAAAAGTAGACCGGAAAAAGTAAGCCTTTTTTTCCAGTAGAAAAAAAGGGGCATGTGTTGATGATAGGAGACTCACTACTCAGGGGAACTGAATCAGTAATTTGTGGACTAAACAATCTATCTAGGGAATTTTAAGGAACTTCTACCGAGCCAGTGAATTTGGGGGGGGCTGAGACAAGTTAATAAATCCAACCGCTTCAGAGTGATACATAGCAGAACACAATGTCAACATTAACAATCAGCTTAGCTCCAAAATGTCACCCAGGGAAATTCAAAAGCATCTATCATGTGCCTGGAGAATAATGCAGAAAGAAAGAGAGAAAGAAACATGGCCTTTTTCATAGGGAAAGAAAACATCTGAGAAATTGCATTGCAAGGCACATTTAAGGACAGCATAAAATGTCAACTGTTTATTCTAGGAAGTGAGAAACGAGTCATCTGGTGCCATATGTGAAGAGTTTAAAATTTAAATATATGACTACTGCAGTTGCTTGATTAATCAGCTGAAGAGCTAAAGGAATTGCCCTTTCTGGGTGTGAAAAGAGGGAGAGAGTGGAAGCTAAATATTAATGTGGGATATGATCATTACGACAAGGTTAATCTGCAGAGTTATGTGTCGGTTACAAACTAAAAGGAAGGATGGCTGACATATAATTATAAATTACAAAAGAAAATGCAATCCGTGCGAGATGGAATGGGAGACCCTAAGACCCTTAAGGGCACACTCAGAATACTGCATCCAGTTTTGGTCGCCATGATGTAAAAAAGATGTGGAGACTCTGGGTAGAATGCAGAGAAGAGCAACCAAGATGATTAGGGGACTGGAGGCCAAAACATATGAAGAACAGTTGCAGGAACTGGGTATGTCTAGTTTAATGAAAAGAAGGACTAGGGAAGACATGATAGCAGTCTTCCAATATCTCAGGGGCTGCCCCAAAGAAGAGGGAGCCAAGCTATTCTCCAAAGCACCTGAGGGCAGGACAAGAAGCAATGGGTGGAAACTAATCAAGGAGAGAAGCAACTTAGAACTAAGGAGAAATTTCCTGACAGTTGGAACAATTAATCAGTGGAACAACTTGCCTCCAGAAGTTGTGAATGCTCCAACACTGGAAATTTTTAAAAAGAGATTAGATAACCATTTGTCTGAAATGGTACAAGATTTCCTTCTTGAGCAGGGGATTGGACTAAAAGACCTCCAAGGTCCCTCCCAACTGTTATTCTATTCTATTCTATTCTATTCTATTCTATTCTATTCTATTCTATTCTATTCTATTCTATTCTATTCTATTCTATTCTATTCTATTCTATTCTATAGACTGGCTAAGATCCTCTTCAGGTGGCTTCATGTTTGGCAAATGATAAAACGGATTAACTTTGAGGGAAATCAGATACCAATCAATTTCTCATCAAAGCAGCCTGAGAAGGCAAAGTTATGGCACCTACAAGATTCAGAAGAGTCATTTAAGTGCCAGCTTTAGGAGTGGTGTGGTGGCCTAGAGGTAGAAATCTCGCCTCACAATCAGGAGGCTGTGAGTTCGATCCTAGGTAGAGGTAGATATTTCTCTTTCTGGGCACAATGAGAATATATCTGCTGAACAAAACTCCGCATCGGCAACAGGAAGGGCACCCGGCCAGTAAAACATTCTGCTAACTCCATTCAGTTGCCCAGACCCCATCCTCCAAGGGATTATGGGGTCATTAAAAGAAGATGATGATTAAGTGCCAGCTTTATCAGTTACAACTCACGAGCTGTAGACCACATAATCAGTTCAGAAGAAGGGTATTGGACTAGGTCAATGGTTCTCAACCTTAGCTCCTTGAAGCTGAGTGGACTTTAATTCCCAGAATTTTTTTTATTATTATTTATTTTTATATGCCGCCCTTCTCCGGAGACTCAGGGCGGCTTACAATGCGTTAAGCAATAGCTTTCATACTTTTGTATATTTTATACAAAATCAGCTTATTGCCCCCACAATCCGGGTCCTCATTTTACCCACCTTAGAAAGGATGGAAGGCTGAGTCGACCTTGAGCCTGGTGAGAATTGAACTCACAGTAATTGCAGGCAGATGGATGTTAAATGCTGCCTTAGTAGGAGGCATTAGCCTCCTACGCCACTCAGGCTCCTCAGCCAGCTTCTTCAAGTTGTCAAGATTGAGAAAAACTGGACTAGGAGATCAACCGTTTTATATTTTTTTGAACCCTGAAATAAGCGCTTGATCTTATTGCCATGCACTTAAAAGCCCGATCAGGCTTATTAGCAGGGGATGTCTTATTTTGGGGAAAACAGGGTATATTAGCTTAGAGAACAGGTTAAGAGCCTTGATAGTACAGTGGTTTAGTGCACCCTGTTATTAACACAGCTGCCTGCAATTTCTGCTGGTTCGAATCTCTCCAAGGCTCAAGGTTGACTCAGCCTTCCATCCTTTCTAAGGTAGGTGAAATGAGGACCCAGTTTGTGGGGGCAATAAGCTGACTTTGTATAAATATACAAAAGTATGAAGGCTATTGCTTAACGCATTGTAAGCCGCCCTGAGTCTCCGGAGAAGGGCGGCATATAAATCAAATTTAAAAAAAAAATGATTCTAATAAGATATTTGTCAAAAGGATAATGGAATTGTGGTTAGAAAAATGTCTGGTGCAACTAGTGTTATGGTGGGAATTTCATCTAGTAAAATGGAATTCAGGTAGTCCTCGACTAATGACCATACCTGAGCCCAAAATGTTTATTGCTAAGTGAGATAGTTGTTGAGTTTTGCCACATTTTACTTTCTGGCCACCGTGGTTTAAGTGAATCGCTGCAGGTCTTAAGTTAGTAACATGGTTGTTAAGTGAATCTGGCTTCCTCATTGACTTTGCTTGTCAGACGGTCACAAAAGGGGATCCATCACATGAGTCCGGGACATTGTAACTGACATAAATACATGCCAGTTGCCAAGTATCTGGATTTTGATTACATGACCATGGGGATGCTGCACCGGTCATGTGTGAAAAACAGCTAGAAGTTAACTTTTTCGGAATTGTTGTAACTTTGAACGGTCAGCAAACAACCTGTTGTAAGTCAAGGACTGCCTATATAGACAAAGAACCTTCCTTCCTTCCTTCCTTCCTTCTTTCCTCCCTCCCTCCCTCCTTCCCTCCCTTCCTCCCTCCTTCCATCCATCCATCCTTCCTTCCTTCTTTCCTCCCTCCCTCCCTACTTCCCTCTGTCTCTCCCTCCCTCCCTCCCTACTTCCTTCCTTCCTTCTTTCTCCTTCCTTCCTTCCTTCTTTCTCCTTCCTTCCTTCCTTCCTTCCTTCTTTCTTTCTCTTTCCTCCTTCCTTCCTTCCTTCCTTCTTTCTTCCTTTCTCCTTCCTTCCTTCCTTTCTTCCTTCCTTCCTTCCTTCTTTCTTTCTCTTTCCTCCTTCCTTCCTTCCTTCCTTCTTTCCTTCCTTCCTTCCTACCTTCCTTCCTTCTTTCCTGTCAATCTTGACCCTTGTTGACTGCCTAGGGTCTAGGCAAGTTCCTGAAGTTTTCTTGGCAAAGTTTTGGGGAAGTGTTTTGCCATTGCATCCTTCCTAGGGCTGAGAAAGAGCGGCTGGCCCAAAGTCAGCCTAAGTGGCCCCATGCCCTAAGGCAAAACTAAAACTCACAATTTTCTGGATTCTATCTAGCCTAGTGCCTTAGCCGCTTCACTAAACCAGTTCCTTAACTAAACTATATATATATACTATATATATACTAAACTACCTACAGGTTTCCTCAACTCTTTTTGCAAATCACAGACATGCAACCATTTTGCGGTCAGAGCAGACAAGTGGGTTCCTTTTTTTTTGTAAAGAGAAAGCTTTTCTTCATGTTGGGTTTTGATTCTGATGACTTCATGGATGTGCCCATATTCTTTTCTTGTCAACAGTATAGAAATGGTGCACCTCTGCCTTGTTCTATCAACTGTCAAGCCAACGGGGGTTCTCGGATGGTTCTTTTTGCATGAAAGACCAAGCCTAACCCTTCTCATCTTCCAAGCTCAGCCAAGGCTGTTTAGTGTTGCTACTCGCATAGACTTTATAGTCTTATTTGGGGAGATGCCTATAGCAGTGGTGGGATTCAAATAATTTAACAACCGGTTCTCTGCCCTAATGACTGGCTGGGTGGGCGTGGCCATGATGGGCATGACCAGGGGGTGTGACAGGTAGCACTTGGCCTCCTGCACCCCCCCCGGAAGCAAAAATGGGCCTAAGGGGTAGAGCGTACTGCACACACACCCGTGCCCTGTTTTGGGCCTAGTAGGCCTCCCTGCAGCCTCCTGGGAGCAAAAACAGGGCGGATGGGGACTTCTGGAAGGGGCAGCGAGGGATGGGGTCAGCTAGCAATTGAGCAACCGGTTTGTCTGAAGTGATGCGAACCGGTTGAATCCCACCACTCGTCTATAGGTACCCCAGGAGCATGTTTTTTATTTTTTTTTATTTTTTAATTTGATTTATATGCCGCCCTTCTCCGGAGACTCAGGGCGGCTTACAATGCGTTAAGCAATAGCCTTCATACTTTTGTATATTTATACAAAGTCAGCTAATTGCCCCCACAAACTGGGTCCTCATTTAACCTACCTTAGAAAGGATGGAAGGCTGAGTCAACCTTGAGCCTGGTGAGATTCGAACCTGCTGTAATTGCAGGCAGCTGTGTTAATAACAGGGTGCTTTAAACCACTGTACTACCAAGGCTCCTCATCCATGTTGTGATGGTACCAGAGACTTGGGGGGGGGGGGGTGTCAGAATTTTAACCTCGTATGTTTTTTCACTTCACCCTTCAAATCTAAATTTATCACGTTTTGCCAATTTTTGACATCAACGTGGTTATTTTTTAAAAAAATAATGCCCTGAAGGTGTTTGACCTGCTTTCAAACTTCAAGTATACATATTTGGGACAAATTTTCAGAGGGTTCACATTTCCTGGGCATAGTTTTGCCTGCAACCGACACTTCTGATAGAGATTTTTGTAAGTTATTTTTTTCCCATTTCTTCTTTACTGCAAGAAATTGCCAAGAGAAAAACAAAAAAATGAAAACAATAAATAAAGTACAAGAGGGAAGGAAAGAAGGGAGGGAGGGAGGGAGGAATGAAGTAGTTGGCATTGTGTATGTGCATTGTGTGTGTGTGTTTTCTAAATAAGGGAGGGGAGAGAGAACAGGGAAGGGAAGGGAAGGGAAGGGAAGGGAAGGGAAGGGAAGGGAGGGAGGGAGGGAGGGAGAAATCCAGGAGATATTTTTTTTACCCAGAACAAAATCAGTATATCTGTTAAGGAAAACTTTTTAATAAGGCTAAGAAATCGTGACCAAATTTAAATAAGTCAATTTTCTTTTGAGTCCAAATCAACTCCTAGTGATTTTGTTAACATCCCCATGTAGTTTTCTGGGCAACAGTACAGCAAAACTTTTGCTACTGCCATTTTCTAGAAAATTGTGATGGAATGTAATCTAGATTCCCAAGCGGGAAGGAATGCATTCCAGAAAAGCAAAAGACAATTTACTTCAGATATGTTGTGTGAAAAAAAAAAACCCTCTTCCCTAATAATTCCCAGAACATGGGGATGATAGCAGTCATTAATGGAAAAAGATTGATATCATGTTCCAAAACTCAAGGAAGACAAGTTGTGACTCTTCCAAGAAGATTTCATTATTGTTCCTCACCTAAAGACAGCATCTTGCCAAACTAAAACAAAGTACCAGCCACATAAAGAATATACTCAGGGAACTATTAGGGAGGAGCCATCCTCACCCTCTTTCTCTCACACAAACTGAGTTGTCTTTTGCTCCTCTGGAATGTGCTCCCTCCCTTCTGGGAATCCAGACAACATTCCATCACAGATATTATCTCAGCTTCCCTGTGAATTCTATTTCAGTATTTACTGGTAACCTCCCAACCAAATATTAATCACGTCCAACTGAGCCCAGGTAATTTCATCAGAGCCTCTTAACTGCTCAGACAAATCTCAGTAAACCTCTAGGTGATTTCTATATTTCAATAAACAAATTTCAACAAACCTCTAGGTGATTTCTAGATTGATTGAAGAAAGATTGCAGTAGAAGGAGCAATGATTCGTTTTCTCATCAGCAACATATCAAGGAATAGGTGTCTACAGAGCCACAGTGGCACAGTGGTTAGAGTGCAGTACTGCAGACTACTTCTGCTGACTGCCAGCTGACTGCAATTTGGCAGTTCGAATCCCACCAGGCTCAAGGTTGACTCAGCCTTCCATCCTTCCGAGGCTGATAAAATGAGGACCCAGGTTGTTGGGGGCAATAGGCTGACTCTGTAAACCGCTTAGAGACAGCTGTAAAAGCACTGTAAAGTGGTATATAAGTTTAAGTGCTATTGCTACTTGCCTTAACCAGGGCTGCTGGTTTTTGTTTTTATTTAAACCCGTTGTCTTCTTTTATTCCTCTCCTTACCAGGTTGCGATTTAATCCCAGTTGAATATTTACGATGGGGTGATCCAGAACCTATCGCCGCCGTGGTTTTTGCCTGCTTGGGTCTCCTGGCTACTTTATTCGTCACTGCCGTATTCATCATGTACCGTGACACGCCGGTGGTCAAATCTTCCAGCCGTGAGCTCTGCTACATCATCTTGGCTGGCATCTTTTTGGGTTACCTGTGCACCTTCTGCCTGATCGCAAAGCCCCAGCAGATCTACTGTTACCTTCAAAGGATTGGCATTGGTCTCTCCCCAGCTATGAGCTACTCAGCTCTGGTGACGAAAACCAACCGCATTGCCCGGATTCTGGCCGGCAGTAAGAAGAAAATCTGTACCAAGAAGCCGCGGTTCATGAGCGCTTGTGCCCAGCTGGTCATTGCTTTTATCTTGATCTGCGTTCAGCTTGGCATCATCGTCGCCCTCTTCATTATGGAGCCTCCGGATGTCAAGCACCATTACCCAAGTATCCGAGAAGTCTACCTGATATGCAACACCACCAACCTGGGGGTCGTAACCCCGCTTGGATACAATGGTTTGCTCATTTTAAGCTGCACCTTTTACGCGTTCAAGACCAGAAACGTCCCTGCAAATTTCAACGAGGCCAAATATATCGCCTTCACCATGTATACCACCTGCATCATCTGGCTGGCCTTTGTGCCAATTTATTTCGGGAGCAACTATAAGATTATCACCATGTGCTTTTCGGTAAGCCTGAGTGCCACCGTGGCCCTCGGTTGCATGTTCGTACCAAAGGTGTACATCATTCTTGCCAAGCCAGAGAGGAATGTACGCAGCGCGTTCACCACGTCGACTGTGGTTCGCATGCACGTGGGCGATGGGAAGCCTTCTTCTGCGGCCAGCCGTTCAAGCAGTTTGATCAACCTGTGGAAAAGAAGGGGATCTTCTGGAGAAACTCTAAGGTAATCCTTGATTTAGTGGATTTCTTGCGGGCCAGATGGGAAGAGAGAAAATGCTGATTTTAAGCATGATTGCTTCTACGATGCTGTATATTTCGCAGATATTATTTAGAGCAATCTGGGTGTTCTTCAAGATTCAGGAACCTTCATTGCATTGGGCTTTGTTTTGTATCTTTTTGGCAACACAGAAAATATTTAAGCATTTGTATTCTGAATTTGTGATGAAATTATTTTACCTACCATATTTTTCGGACTATAAAACACTCTGAACTATAAGACACACCTAGCTTTTGGGGAGGAAAACAAGAAAAAAAATCTGCCTCTATCTCCCAGCAATTTGCCTCCTTGCAGCAAACAGCAAACAGTCTGGTCAGCTTCAGCACAGTCTGATCTAGCCTGAGCAGCTGATTGGCGGTTGGATCAGCCTCCCGGAATACCACCTATCAGCTGTTCCAGGCTGCAGGGATCACCGCCGCCCATCCCTGCTGTCACCGTCCATCGCTTTCGCCACCTAATGCCTTCTCTGCGTGCCCCATTTTTAGCCTCCATGCATCCCATTTTTGGCCTCCATGCACCCCATTTTTGGCCTGTTTCAGATGGCAGGGATTGCCGCTGCCACCTATCCCTGCCACCTGGAATGGGCTGAAAATGGGACACACAGAGGTCGGAAATGAGGCATGGAGGTGGCAAAAGGCAGCAGCAGTTTTGGGTGGCGACAGAGGCAGTGATCCCCACAGCATGGAACAGCTGATAGGCGGTATTCCAGGAGGCAAATCCAACTGCCAATCAGCTGTTCATGCTAAATCAGGCTGTGCTGAGGCTGACTAGGCTGTTTGCTGTTTGCTGCAAGGAAGTAAATTGCTGGGAGGCAGAAGCCAAAGGGTGGGGGTCAGCGGGTGGGCAAGGCTTTGGCAACATTTGCTCTATAAGACGCACAGACATTTCCACCCACTTTTGGGGGGGAGTGCATCTTATACACCGAAAAATATGGTAACTAGATTCAGGTCGTCTTCTTCAGCTAATACTCTCCAGATTTATTGGCATAGCAGCATTCTCTATAGTTTTTGTCCTTTTGCGACTGTTACTCTGTGGTAAGATGGGTGGCCAATAAACTTTGCAAATAAATAAATAATTTCTAAATTTTAGGAATCCCGATATTTGGAGGATACTAACTGGAGGAAAGTTCCCTAAATATACTCTTCTGATTTTCCTTTTCTTCCTATTTCTTCCTCGCCACTTTTCTATTTTTTTGCAAGCTTTCTTCTTTCTCCATAGAAGGGATGCAACTTATCCTACAACAGTTCATAGTCCCATCATGGATCTTGACCTTTCTCTTGGAAACAAATGGATTGGTACTTGGTTAAATTAAATAATACAATAGCAATGTATGCAGAAGACAATTTTTCAAGTATTAACAGATGATTTCTTAAACTGATCACCAGAGTTCCTGTATATCTTTTCTTGGTGTTATGGGAATTGCTTCCTCCTCCCAGCTATACTTCATATACAGGCAGTCCTCGACTTATGACAGTTCATTAAGTGACCATTTGAAGTTACAATGGCACTGAAAAAAGTGACTTATGACTGTTTTTCACACTTACAACCGTTGTGGATCTTCTTGGTCACAGGATCGAAATTCAGATGCTTGGCAACTGATTCATATTGACCCTGTTTCCCCGAAAATAAGACATCCCCTGATAATAAGCCCAATCGGGCTTTTGAGCACATGCGCTAAAATAAGCCTCCCCCTGAAAATAAGCCCTCCCCAAAAATATTTAAACGCAGAGCTGGAAATCAGGTAAGACAACAAGAGGAGCCCCATCTCGCTCCATGCGCCCCAAAATAATAAGACCTCTCTGAAAATAAGGCCAATACTTATTTCAGAGTTCAAAAAATATAAGACAGGGTTTTATTTTCGGGGAAACATGGTATGATGGTTGCAGTATCCTGGGGTCATATCAGTGGTGAAATCCTCTGTGGTTTGCCACTGCTTCGCTGCACGCACACACATGTGCAGTACGTGCCAAATGCATGCTGCATGGGCACGCACAGTGCACACCAAACAGACATTGTGTGTGCATGTGCTGTGTGCACCAAACACACGCTGCATGCACACGCATGCATAGTTTATTTATTTATTTATTAGTTCAATTTATATGCCGCCCTTCTCCAGAGATTCAGGGCGGCTTACAAGCAATAGCCTTCAAACTTTTTTGTATATACCTGCTTAGTAAGGATTTCGCCCCCCCCCCCCACCAATCGGTGTTCTTTTTTATACAAAGTCAGCTTATTGCCCCCACAATCCGGGTCCTCATTTTACCTACCTCGGAAGGAAGGAAGGCTGAGTCAACCTTGAGCCTGGTGAGATTCCAACTTGTAGTAATTGCAGGCAGCTGGTGCTAGTTAACAGCACTTTAGTCTGCTGCACCACCAAGGCTCTCCTTTCTTGCATGCCAAACGCACACTCCACACATAAAAAGGACACTAAACAAGGTAAGTAGAACAGTGAGGGGGGAACAGCTGTGCCGCACTATTTAGATTCACTAGAAAGTAGGATTTCCGGCTTTCTAGCAAATATAAATCGCACGGGACAGCTGATCGTCGGAAATACCGGTTTGGACCAACCCGTAGCTTTTATCACTACCGGTTTGCCTGAACCGATGCGAATCGGTAGGATTTCACCACTGGGTCATATGATCATCTTTTGGGACCTTCTGACAAAAGAAATCAACGGGGAACCAGATTCACTTCATAATTGTGTTACTAACTTAACAACTGCAGTGATTCGCTTAACAACTGTGGCAAGAAAGGTTATAAAATGGGACAAAACTCACTGCACTAATGTCTCACAAACGGAAATTTTGGGCTAAATTGTGGTCATAAATTGAAGAGTTTCTGTATACCATGACAGGGTTATAGTTCAAGGGGGGGGCACGAAATCCATGGGTTAACCTCCCTTCATACACACAACTTTAGATGTTGGGGGGTTCTAGGTGCAGATAAAATGAGTCTTTGTGAGCAAAAGCTTACCACGCAAATGTGTGGCAAAATGTAGAACGTAATAGCTTTATACTATCCCTATATGCATGCCCAAACACATACACACTGTGAGGACCTGTTGAGTCAGCTCCATGTAGGCCAGAAAAAGAAAAAGAAAAAACAAGAGCTTGGACACAACAAGAGATGAAGATTGCTTCCCCTTCCCTCTGAAGCTATTAATCCAAAATTCGTTTCTCTCCACTGATTGTCAAACTCACCGTGGGCTTCACTGTACATCTCAGCACAGCACAGGGAAGAGACAACATAATTGCTTCGTAACTAGAAATTAATCATTCACCATTCAGTAGATAAGATCATTAGCTGCTATTTTCGGAATTTCCATGAGTGTTTTCCAAGCGATTCAATTACTATAAATTTTACTCTTCATATGTCATTCCTGCCTACTCTTCGCTTTCCCTTCTCTGCCTGCCGTTACTTATCCTTCTAATTTATTCTCAGCCGTGCTTTAAGTATCCCTGCGATGCCATTGCTTCCTGTGGCCTTGCAGTTCCCGTGCTTGTTATTCGTCACCTTCGTGTCAAGGTCTGAAGCTAATTCTTTGGTGGCCTCCTTATTCCTAATTAAAGAGATGCAAGAATAATAAAGAATGAAAGCGAGCAAAGGCAGGAGCAGTGCTAGCTTGGATGTGGTGACCTTTGTTAAGGAAGCAGAGAGCATTAAGACAAAAGCAGCGATGAGTTTCGAAAGAATCTGCTGTGTCGACAGCCAGCAAGGGACAAATGATAATCCCCATTCAGGGGAACCTTTCAGAAACAATTGTCCCCTATTCCAACCGTAGAACGTAGCCATTCTATTATCTGAAGGACTCCGTGGCTTACATCTGCATAGCCTCTGCAGTCATACTAAAATACACACAGCTTCATGGGGAAAAAAGCAACCAGCCAAATAGGCAGAGAATAAGGAAATAAAAATTGCTGCGGGGAAGGAAAAAAAAGCATTTATTGTACCTCTGTCCCAACTGATTTGAAGGGAATGCACCTTCATCCGAGGAAGGGTATATTATCGGCTAGCTTTGATTTGTTTTCATTTTTATTTTTTTTTTCGTCGCAACCAATTTTCCGCTTATTTTTTCACGGCTTTTTCATGAAGAGCCACACGTTCTTTAAATCTAGTCAGATGAAAGCAGAGGGAGACCTGAAGGGTTATTTGGTCGTGTTAGAATTTTTTTAGATTCTCTGTTGGCCACGGAGAAGTGGTAGAATAACATTTCTTGGAAGAGTGAACGAAGCCTGCAATATACCGTAGATGTGTGAGCTCTCCAAGGTCCTGAAATCTCCCGCTCTGGCAGAGCCCCAGATCTTTTCATATTTCTTCCGCTTTATGAACGCTCAGTCGCTTACTTGCCTTTTAGGAATATTCACGGTGAAATTTGAAGGAAAAGAGGGATGTGACCCCCATGGGGCACAACCAAGTAGAAAGGGTACTTTTGGGTCAGGAAATGGAGAGGCACAGGATTGCTCCCCATAGGTGGTAGAATTGAAATGTGGCTGAACAACGGGAAATGGGAACCACAATGAAATGACCAGAAAATGTAAACGGAAAAGAGCACCTGATGTAGATATGAAATGAGAAAGGTGATGATGTTTTATAAATCCAGCTTCCTTATTTCTTGGCCATTGACTGTGCTGCCTGAGACTTAACAGATTATTTATTTATTTATTGGTTCGATTTATATGCCGCCCTTCTCCGGAGACTCAGGGCAGCTTACAATGCGTTAAGCAATAGCCTTCATACTTTTGTATATACCTGCTTAGTGGGGCTTTCGGGGGCCCCCAAGCGGTGTTCTTTTTTATACAAAGTCAGCTTATTGCCCCCACAATCCGGGTCCTCATTTTACCTACCTCGAAAGGATGGAAGGCTGAGTCAACCTTGAGCCTGGTGAGATTCGAACTTGCAGTAATTGCAGGCATCTGGTATTACTTAACAGTACTTAACAGTACTTTAATCTGCTGTGCCACCAAGGCTCTTACTAGATTAACAGAGTTGGAAGGGACCTTATAGGTCAGTGATGGCTAACCTTTTTGCCATTGCGTGCCAGGAGCGGGGGGGAGGGGGGTCGTGTGAACACGTGCCCTCACCCATAATTCTAGGCCTCCTTGCCCCTGCCCCCCCCCGCTCCTGACATGCGATGGCACGGTGGGCCCAATAGGCCCGTTTTTCTCTCTCCCCAGGCTCCAGATCCTTTCTAGGAGCTTGGGGAGGGCGAAAACAGCCTTCCCCACCCCGCCCCCGAGGCCCTCTAAAGCCAGGAAACCACCAGTTTCCCTACTTCCGGTGGGCCCACAAGGCCCGAAAATCAGCTGGTGCATCGGAGCTGAGCTCACATGCCTACCGATATGGCTACGTGTGCCACCTGTGGCACGCATGCCATAGGTTCGCCGTCACGGTTATAGGTCATCTAGTCCAACCCCCCATCCAAGTAGGAGACCCTACACCATTTCTGACAAATGGCAGTCCAATCTCTTCTTGAAAGTCTCAAGTGATGAAGCTCCCACAATTTCCGAAGGCAACTTCTGTTCCATGGGTTGATTGTTCTCACTGTCAGAAAATTCCTCCTTGTTTCTAGGTTGAATCTCTCCTTGACCAGTTTCCATCCATTATTCCTTGTCTGGCCTTCGGGTGCTTTGGTAAAATAGCTTGACCCCTTCCTCTCTGTGGCAGCCCCTCAAATATTGGAAGACTGCTATCATGTCAAATAGAAATCCATCCCAGACTGGTCATTCAGCTACAGCAGCAGTTCCATTAGCTCAACAAATGTCCATTTTTGCATTGCAAAACAAAGTCAGTGAAATAAATAAACTGAAAGCCGAGGCTGCTTTCAAGTCTGAGGCCAAAATAGATGGTGCGGCAGCCATATCACCGAATAGTATGAGAAAACTGTTTTTAAGCATCATTTAAAGTTCCCACAATCTAACAAAACTAAGCTGTTGTGAAGCGTCGTGCGACGCCAAATGATAGCTTGATCTTGGGCTCCTTGCCCTGCTAAAATAAATGGTGTGAAGCCTATTGCCCAAATAATGTAAATACTCGCGAGTCTTTTTTCGATGGCCTATCAAGCCTCAGGTTTGAACCGTTGACATCATTAGTGCAATTTTCTGCTTTTTTAAAAAAGAAAAAAAAGATTTAATGCATCTATTTTACTGCAACTAAAGCATGTAGTAGACATGCTATTGTTTTTATTAAAAAAAACAACATAAATGGAGAATGGAAATTGCCCTTAGAGTCTTAACCTGCTGTGCCTTGCACTCAGTGGCTAAAATATTGGTAAAAAAATAAAATAAAAAGTGCAACCTCAGCTGCAAAGAATAGTCTCGCTTCTGAATCTGTGGGGACAGTTTAGGTCTCTAGATTTTTCTATCCGAATCTGCAAGCACTATCTGTTCTGACCTAGGCTTCCCAAGAGCATGAAGCAGACTCCTTGTCCTGACAAAAACCCCTTTTTATTAAGTTACTGTGAATTCCTCTCATTCACATCCAGCAAAGTCTTTCAAGGGAGAATTTACAGTCACAGACCTTATCTGGCTTGGAGAGCTGCCAGGCCGATATCTTCAAAACTTGGCAAGAAGTCTCGGAGAGTCACAAACCAATTAAGTGAACTAATTGTCTCCTGCAAACTCCCCTCCCATTCGTTCCTCTTTATTCCTATGGGAGGGGCCCTTCATCATCCATCTGTGGCTTTACTCCCTAGTCGACCCTTGTTCTTTAGCTGTTCCCTTCGCTAGCAACTCTGTGCATGTGCACACTGGGAACAGGCCCCAGCTGTTCTTCTGCCTCATTGATATCTGACTCCAAAGGCAGCTGATAACTGATGGTCCTGTTTCCCTCTCTGCCTCTGACGCAGAGCCCTCATCAGAGCCTTCCCCAGACTCCAGGACTGGCCCATGTTCCTCCCCAATCTCCTCACTGTCTGTCTGAGTGTTAGGAAGTACTGTATGACTTCACAGAAAAAGGAATGGAAGCTTGGAATCAATTTCCAGCAGAGGTTGTGGGTTGGTCATTAGTGACATGTTTGGGATAAACACACATCCATCATCTGACAAAAATTAAAAAATAAAATAAATAAAATCTAGAAATACTACTACAAAGCAGAGACATCACCCTGCCAACAAAAGTGCGTATAGTCAAGGCTATGGTTTTCCCAGTTGCAATGTATGGCTGTGAAAGTTGGACTATAAGGAAGGGCTGAGCGCCAAAGAATTGAAGCCTTTGAACTCTGGTGCTGGAGAAGACTCCTGCGAGTCCCTTGGACTGCAACGCGATCAAACCGGTCAGTCCTAGAGGAGATCAACCTTGACTGCTCTTGAGAAAGCCACATCCTGAAGATGAAACTCAAATCCTTTGGCCACCTAATGAGAAGGAAGGACTCACTGGAGAAGAGCCTAATACTGGGAACGATTGAGGGCAAAAGAAGAAGGGGACGGCAGAGACCAAGGTGGCTGGATGGAGTCACTGAAGCAGTCGGCGTGAGTTTAAATGGACTCCAGAGGATGGTAGAGGACAGAAAAGCCTGGAGGAATGTTGTCCATGGAGTCGTGATGGGTCGGACATGACTTCACAACTAACAACAACAACATTAACATTAACTAAAAGGAAAATAAACAAAACTCAAAGGGCAGATCTGATGGACCGCTCGGTCTTTTTCTACCATCAGTTTCTGTAATAGTTCTTGTTTACTATATGCGTTTCATTTTTATTTTGGTTTTTAAATGAGTCTATGATTGTTTGACACCCAGAGTCCCTTGTCTGAGATGGGCAGCCGTACCAGTTGAATAAATAAATACACGGACAGCACGAAGTCTTGCACGGAACTCAAATTCTGTAGACTGTTCTTGTAAAGTCTAGGAACACAGGCCCACTGATCCTATAATCAACTGGTCGAAAATGACTTTTCCCCAAATGATAAATTATATCTCTAAGTTATGTTTGGCAGCTGGTTCATGAATCTATTCGAGCCGATGCTGAAGTGACTGGAAGCCAAAACAAAACAAGGCAGGGGGAAAAAAATACCAGTGAATTGGAATGAAGTGGTTATATATAGAAAGTACAAAGTGTTGTAAGGGGATGAATCATGCCAGTTCTTAAAGAAACTTGCTACTTAAGTCCTACCAGCAGGTCGCAAAGACCCCCCCCCCCATCATTAACATTGTGCTGATGTGATGTTAATTGATGGCACTGCCAAACTGGAGTAGGAGATTGTCAAAGCGATGAGGTCAACGCTCTACATAAAACTTTGCCAGCTGTCAACATCAGCATGGAAGCCGAACAACTTGCAAACGCCTGCGCAGAGGGATATATTTACTGTGTGGGGGTTACTGTTTCTTACAAACATCTTCTAACACAGCCGTGGTGGTGCAGTGGTTAGAATGCGGTATTGCAGGTTAATTCTGCCAACTGCCAGGGGTTCGATCCTCACCAGCTCGTGGTTGTAGTATAATGAGCTGAGAATTCAATTCAGCTGAACATTCTTCACAAGAGTCCTCATTTCTCATGTGGCCTCTTGGGAAAATTAATTGTCCACCCCTCATTCCACCCATGGTGGCACAGTGGTCAGAATGCAGATTGTTGGGGGAAATAGGCTGACTCTGTAAACTGCTTTGAGAGGGCTGTAAAGCACTGTGAAGCAGTATATAAGTCTATTCTTTACATGGTCTAGACCAGCCAGAATGGCTAGATACCGGATGAGAGCAAATGCAGCCAGCCCCTGGGTCTACCAAACCATCTATCTACACGATTATGAGAAAAGTGAGCAATGAAAGCCCATGGCAACATTTCCTATTTGTAAATGATGTGTTGCCTGTTTGCATTACTCTGCTGTTCTTGCAAAAAGAAAAAAGAAAGAAAAGCTCAAGGGTTTATAAAAACTGGATGTGTCCACTGATCCTGATGAAGACACTGTTGTGTTCTCTAGGCAGTAGGGAGATCCACACAACCGTTGCATCTGCTGGAACAGTTGAGATCAGACAGAAAGCAGTTCTCCAGGGCAAAAGTTGTATTTATTTATTTATTTATTTATTTTGGTCCATCAGTAATTACTAGAGTTACAGACATTGAACACCAAAACCAAGATCCTTGAGGAAATATCCGTCTCAGTGGAACAGAACACAGAACATAGAACAATGAGGTTGGAAGGGACCTTGGAGGTCTTCTAGACTAACTCCCTCTGCCCTGGACAGGAGGCCCTATACCGGGTGTCAGCAACCTGTGGCTCCAGAGCCACATGTGGCTCTTTGGGCCCTCTGCTGTGGCTCCCTGTCGGGTGATCCCACCCCTCGCCTTCCCCTCCCAGTCACTCCTTGCCTGGCCTGAGAAGGTAAGGGCGAGGGCGGGGATGGAGAAGCAGCTGGAGCAGCGTTAGAGAGAAACAGAAAAAGGGGGGTAGAGAGAGGGAGAGAAAGAGAGGAGGGAGGGAGGGAGAGATGTCAAAAGGGTTTTGTGGTTCCCGGTGTTTTTTAACAACCGGTTCTCTGCCCTAATGACCAGCTGGGTAGGCGTGGCTAGGGGGGGGTCATGTGACTGGTGAAAATTAATGACATCGAGTTGGCCACGCCCAGCCAGGTTTTGTGGCTCCCGGTGTTTTCTTTTCTGTGGGAAACGGGTCCAAATGGCTCTTTTGAATATTTAAGGTTGCAGATCCCTGCCCTGTACCATTCCGGACAAATGGCTGTCCAGTCTCATCTTGAAAACCTCCAGTGATGGAGCAGCCACAACTTCTGGAGGGAAGCTGGTTAATTGTTCTAACTGTCAGGAAATTTCTCCTCAGTTCTAGACTGGATCTCTCTTTGATAAACTTTCATCCATTACTTCTTGGCCTGCCCTCGGGTGCTTTGGAGAAGAGGCCAACCCTCTCTTCTTTCTGACAGTCCCTTGAGTACTAGAAGATTGCTATCATGTCACCCCTAGTCCTCCTCTTCGTTAAACTGAACCAGGGATGTCAAACTCAAGGCCTGAGGGCTAGATCCGGCCTATGGGGTGCTTAAATCTGGCCCACGGGGCATCCCTGGAACCAGTGAAGGTGTCACGTTTCGATGCTATCTCAAAATAAATGAATTTCCAAACTGCCGATCTTTGAGGAAATTTTCTCTTTATTGAGCATAGCGATCTGATCCTGGCTCTTTCGCGGTCAGTACTGACCTTTACCCCCCCAATCCCTCCCTTTCCGATCCCCAATTCTCTGCTTCTCATTGGCTATCTTCCAAGCCACTTTCCTCATCCCTTCTTCGTCAGATCACAGGAATGTCTCCCCCCCGCTCCCATCTCCGAGGAGACAGAATCTTCAAAGGGATTTAGTAGGCAAAAGTTCAAGCTTCTCCTCTCTTTATATATGTCAGTGCTGGGACGCTGACAGAAGGACCAGCCCGCAGTGCCAGAGAAAACTGAGCTCAGGAGAGCTGTGTGCAGCCCCCTCCCCCAGGGCCCCGTTTTCGGCCCTGACAACTTCCTGCAGCCCTCTGCCAGTGAAAGTGCACGCCCCCCCACTCTGACTTCCATTTTCACTGGCACAAGGCTGTCTTTTTTGTATCGTGGTGGCTATCATAAAAATACATTTATCATAAATCATAAGATACAACACTTAATGATAGTCATAGGATACTAAATAACCAATCAACATATTAAATACCATATAAAGTGGTATCTATTAACATTTATCCAGCTGGCCATCTCATATCAAATTCTGGGCAGCTGTCAATCAACCGTTAAAGCAACACCAGTAATAAAAAGACACTGTCAGGGTTCCAACAGATGCCCTAATTAAATCATGAGCCTCGAGCCAAGCTTCAAAAGAAATCCGGTTATTTATTAGGAGCTTCATGTCAGCACGTTCCAAGTGAAGCCAACTCTGACCTCACGTAATTTACGCCCCAGGCTTGACTCTGTTTCCCCTCCCCCCTCAGGGTGTGTCATCAGTCACATTCACCAACGGAGCAATTTCGTGGGTTGTAAAGATCACTCCCCTCCAGCCGCTGTGGGTAATCCTGGGAGACAGCCTTGAGAGAGATATGTCTGGAATGTGCTTTTGTTTTTGGCTGCTGTGCTGCTCCACCATTTTCCCATCCCCCTTGCCTATGGCAACTCGAGAACAGGCCAGGGATGCTTTGTGAGTTGACAGACACGATACAGACATATATTAAAAATCACACGTGGTAAACATCTCGCACCAAAGTTAAGCTATATACCCAGTTCAAGGGTGGAAAGACAAAGAGACAAGATTTATTCATTTATTTCCTTATTAGACTTGTCAAAGTAATCCTTTGACTTATGACCACAACAGGGAGCAGAATATCTCCTGCTAAGCAAGGCAATCATTAAAGTGAGTCACACCTGATTTCATGACCCATTTTTTTTGCCACGGTTGTTCAACCAGTCACTGCAGTTGTTAAGTGAGTTGGGAAGTCGTTAAGCAAAACTTCTCTCACTGACTTTGCTGAGAAGGTCGCAAGTGGTGATCACATAACCCTCAGAATTACATGCCGGTTGTAAAGCGCCCGAATTTTGATCATGTGACCGTGGGAATGCTGCAACGGTTGTAAGTGCGAGGACCGTTTGTAAGTTGCTTTTTCAGCGTGGAGGTAAACTTCAGATCATTGCTAAACATTTGGTTGTAAGTTGAGGACTACCTGTGTGCTTCCCATCTCACCTAGAGGTGGCTCCTGATCTGTACCAAATACAGGTAGTCCTCAATTTACAACACTTCACTTAGTGACCGTTCGAAGTTACAACGGCACTTAGGACCGTTTTTCACACTTACGACCATTGCAGCATCCCCATGGTCATGTGCTTTACATTTGGATGCTTCGCAACTGACTCACGTTTACGACCCAGGGTCATGCGATTCCCTTTTTGCAACCTCCTAACAAGCCCAGTGAATGGGGAAACCAGGTTAATTTAACACAGGGGTCTGCAACCTTAAACACTCAAAGAGCCATTTGGACCCGTTTCCCACAGAAAAGAAAACACCGGGAGCCACAAAACCCTTCCCATGCCTCACTATTTTTTGAGCGGCCACAAAAATATGTAGTTGAATTAAACATTCTGTTTTCTTCAGAAACTTTTCTTTTCTTGGATTTATCCATGGTTGGCCTACCGGGGGTTGAAAAGCTCAATAAATTATGTGCCGGCAGGTATCGCACATTGGCGGTTGTGACTCCTATTTTGAGTGACAGGGAGCCACAGCAGAAGGGTGAAAGAGCCACATGCGGCTCCAGAGCTGCAGGTTGCTGATCCCTGATTTAACACTTTATACTACTAATTTAACAACTTATTTATTTTATTTTATTTATTTATTTTATTCGGCTTATATGCCTCCCTATCTCACAATGGACTCAGGGTGGCTCACAACAATAAAACACAAGCCACAATAAAAATAAAAACTAAAATCTAAAAAATTTAAAATTAACCCATTAAAACCCTTAAAACCCCGTCATCAGACCAGGTCAAGGGATTTGAAAAGCCAAGTTTTTAATTCCCGGCGGAAGGTGCGAAGGTCAGGCGCTAGTCGGAGCTCCAAAGGGAGTTGATTCCAGAGGGTGGGCGCCCCAACCGAGAAGGCTCTACCCCTGGGGGCCGCCAGCCGCCACTGTCTAGCCGACGGCACCCTGAGTAGGCCCTCTCTATGGGCGCGAACCGGGCGATGGGATGTTGTTGCTGGCTGTAGGTGGTCCGCCAAATATCCGGTCCTAAGCCATGTAGGGTTAGGACCAGGATATAACTGCTGTAATTCCCTTAAGAAACGTGACAAGAAAAGTCGTAAAATGAGGCAAAACTCAATTAATAAGTGTCTCGCTTAGCAATGTAAAATTCCGGCTTAATTGTGGTCATAAGTCGAGGACGACCTGTATCTCCCATTCAGTAAGAGGTGGGAAGAAAAACGACCCCTCCTCACTGCTGACCTCTGCTTTTTCTCTGCACAATAAGGACAATTTGCCATGGATGGAGGTGGCTTATATGCATAAAATGAGAAGCACTCCTACAATTATCTTCCATCATGCATCAAATAGCCTTTAAGGACAAAGGGTTTCCTATAAAAATAGGATTTTAGGAGGAGCTCACTCCTAAATTTTCCTTCCCTCTACTCCCCTCTGTTGGTTAAAGAATGGCATTGCAGGCCCTGAATCAGCCCAGCTTCAGTCTTGTGCCACGGCTGCTCTTCCTAGGAGTAGAAATCAAATTATGCATATATTGTAATTTTTTGCCTCTTTAAAAAATGTGTGGGCTTGCAGGCACTTTGCTGTCAACTTGCTGTCCACCTTAAAAGAGAACCGGTTTGGTCTAGTAGTTAAAACACTAGGATAGAAAGTGGTAGTAAAGGTAAGTAGAACCCACCCCTGGACTAGGGGTGGGTTCTACTTACCTTTACTACCAGTTCGCAACGGGGCCGCGCACGTTTTTAACAAATGGCGAAGGGCTCTACAATTTGATCTTCCATCTGAACTGGTTCATCTTAGCTGTCTTAAACAACCACAAAGAAGGAGAGGTCAACCTATTCTCCAAAGCACCTGAGGGCAGGACAAGAAACAATCTTGGAATCTAATCAAGGAGAGAAGCAACTTAGAACTAAGGAAAAATTTCCTGACACTTAGAACAATTAATCGGTGGAACGACTTGCCTCCAGAAGTTGTGAATGCTCCAACACTGGAAGTTTTTAAGAAGATGTTGGATAACCATTTGTCTGAAGTGGTGTAGGGTTTCCTGCCTAAGCAGAGGGTTGGACTAGAAGACCTCTAAGGTTCCTTCCACCTCTGTTATTCTATTCTGTTCTATCAATTATGTGTCCAGAGAAATCCCATTTAAACTGGGGCAGGGAGTACTGGAGTTCTTCCTCTGAACTCTATCCTCTGAATAGAGCTCAGAAAGTTTTTTTTTTTTTTTTAATTTGATTTATATGCCGCCCTTCTCCGGAGACTCAGGGCAGTTTACAGTGCGTTAAGCAATAGCCTTCATACTTTTGTATATTTATACAAAGTCAGCTTATTGCCCCCACAAACTGGGTCCTCAATTTATCTACCTTAGAAAGGATGGAAGGCTGAGTCAACCTTGAGCCTGGCGAGATTCGATCTTACTTTGATTGCAGACAGCTGGTGTTAAATTACAGTGCTTCTGTCTGTTGAGCTAAACCAGGCTCAAGAAAGTGTTTCTAAAGCGTTTCTGAACACCAATAAAACTATGTCATCTATTTCCCCCCCCCCCCCCAGTATCTAGATAGACCTTTGGGTGTAGATCTTTTATTAAAGAAAATCACTTTTGCAAAGCAATGCAGCAGTTACACGAAACTCTCTAACTTCAATGGGTTTTTTTTTTCCCCCAAAGGTTACTCACACAGAGGTAGATAAATGACTAAACAATGAAAGAGAGAGCTCAGGTTTAAATTGAGTTTATTAGTTGTTTTAGATATGGGAAATTAAGGGTAACGTGGAATGTTTGGTAACATCTGAGCTGAGGTCCTAACAGAATGGGATTTTCATAGAAACAGTAGTTGAAGGTTGCTTTCTTTTGGGATACAGGCAATGGTGGGATTCAAATAATTTAACAATCAGTTCTCTGCCCTAATGATTGGCTGGGTGGGCGTGGCCATGGTGGGTGTGGCCAGGGGGTGTGACAGACAGCACTCGGACTCCTGCACCCCCCGGGAGCAAAAATGGGCCGTGGGTGGGGGAAAACGTGCCTCCCCCCTGCGCCCCGTTTTGGGCCTAGTAGGCCTTCCTTCAGCCTTGTGGGAGCAAAAATGGGCCATGGGTGGGGGGGCACCACACCCCCAATGCCCCATTTTGGGTCTAGTAGGCCTCTCTGCACATACCTGGGATCCAAAATGGGGCACATGGGAACTCCTGGAAGGGGAGGGGCAGGGAAGGGAAGGGCCAGCCTACAATTTAACTACCGGTTCGCCCAAACTTGCCCGAACCGGCTGAATCCCACCACTGAATACAGGAAGTCCTCAATTTACAGCAGTTCATTCAGTGAGTGTTCGAAGTTACAATGGCACTGAAAAAAGTGAGTTTTTTTTCACATTTAAGACAGTTAGCATCCCCATGGTCATTTCATCAAAATTCGGACACTTGGCAACTGATTCGTATTTATGTCGGTTGCAGTGTCCCAGGGGTCACATGATCCCATTTTGAGACCTTCTTGACAAGCAAAGTCAGTGGGGAAGCCAGATTCACTTAACAACCGTGTTACTAACTGAACAACTGCAGGGAATCCCTCAGTAACTGTGGCAAGAAAGGTCGTAAAATGGGGCAAAACTCACTTAACAACCATCTCGCTTAGCAACAGAGATTTTGAGCTCCATTGTGGTTGTAAATTGAGGATTACCTGGATGCCCCTCGCTAGATTTTACATTAACCTACTGATGCAGTACATTTCCCATTACCAGGGAAAACATTTTGACTTTCTCCCGAAGAAGTGATGAACGTTTCTTAATCTTATCTATCTTTAATGCCTTTCTTTTCTAGCTGCTCGAATGAAGGTTTGTGCAGATTTTTTTGTGATGCAGTTTAATCCCCTTCGTCTCTTTCAACAGTTTCGTCCGCCGGCCTAGCCTTTCTGCTTTTCTGTCCATTGTAGGAACTTGAATTCCTTTAGTATGTATGCAGATCTAATATTTTTGCATGGTTTACCTTCCTTTAACCTTGCAGTTTTATCACAGCTTTGCACAGAGCACTGCTTTGGAAACTGGAATGCCCTAGACGGCTGTGGGTCAGCAACCTGGTGTCTTCCAAATGTTTAAGACCCAGCAGGAAAGACAATTTGTAAAGCAAACTTTTAAAAGGTGCCACGTTGGCTGCTCCTGTCCCAACGGGATTTAGCTTCATCACTGCCACTTGATTACGCATTCTGAATTTTGCTCTTAAGACATATTTTATTTCATTTCATTTCATTTCATTTCATTTCATTTCATTTCATTTCATTTCATTTCATTATTTCATTTCATTTCATTTATTTTATTTTATTTTATTTTATTTTATTTTATTTTATTTTATTTTATTTTATTATTTTATTTTATTTTATTTTATTTTATTGTTATCACTGACTTTGGCTGCAAAGCTAGCATTTGGATGCTTTACCACAAACCTTTTCAGTCTGGGGTCCTTCGTGTTGGTCAGGAATTCTGGGAGTCCTAAGGTCAGAGTTTCTTGCCAAAATCAAATCCAGAAGCACACACAGATAAACTGATTTAGCAGGATTAATTAACTTCTTTATATACAATACCAACAGCAGAGAACAGTTTGATTTCAGCTCAGATCAGCAGACAAGTTCACAGTCAGGTTTCAGTTTCAATTCTCTGCACAGACTCAGAAGCTGCAGACTAAGACATGCCCTGGCTCCAGTCTGTCTCAGCTCCCATTGGCTGATTTAGTTGCTATGCCTATTCATTGGCTGACTTTGTTACCATGTCTCTGCCAGTTCATGAATAACCTGACACCTAAGACAAATGGAGAGCCTCAGATGGAGGCAAGATGGTTTCGATGATTGGGTTAATTCTCTCCATGGAAGAATGGTGGCCATCCACCTGAATCTGCACAATTTTATTCCTTAAAACTCAGCCCCAGCACTCAGAGTTTTCTTTTTCTTGTAACTCTTCATTCTCAATTAAGTTTGGCAGTTGTTATCCATTATTTATCAGTCATTTAAAAAAAAATAGTCTGATTATGGCGCGCTTGTCATTTATCTACTATTCAGGCAAAGAGAAGGATTAGATTAGCATCATCCATCTTTTCAGGTGCTGAGTCCTTCCACCCCCAAAATATTTTTGTTTGGAAAAAATGAAATTCCCGAATTCTATGAGCAAATCATGATAGCTTAGGGAGTTTTTCACGAGACCAATCTATTTGACCACTTTTCAGAGTTCTTCTGTAAAGGTTTGCAAGATCTCGTGGGGAAAAAAAAAGCTGCGGTTTGGTGAGGTTTGGTAACCCCGCAAATGCTCAACCGTTTCAAAAACGTCATTATGAAGAATACATTTTGGAAATCTACTAATGCCAGAGACCGTGCTGGCAACCAGGGCTTGTATTTTTCATTTAAATCTTAGATGGCAAAGCCTGTGCATTTGCAAGCCCCTGTCATCAATTATCTTATTCTACGGTCGAAACTTTCAGCTGCATGCCAAGATGTGCCAAATGTACTCCTAGTAGAAAAACGCACTTGTACCACGGGCCCGAGGTGCTGTGCTTTTTCCACCCACATGGTTATTTTGTCTCCTTGGACTTTTCTTCTAGTTCCCTTTACTCACCTTCATGTGGTTCCCATCTCTAAAAGACTGGAGACTAAGGGGTCCTTGGTGCTCTCTGTACTTGGTGCACCAACTTCTTCTTTTTTTTTTTAATTTGATTTATATGCCGCCCTTCTCCGGAGACTCAGGGCGGCTTACAATGCGTTAAGCAATAGCCTTCATTCTTTTGTATATTTTATACAAAGTCAGCTTATTGCCCCCACAAACTGGGTCCTCATTTCACCTACCTTAGAAAGGATGGAAGGCTGAGTCAACCTTGAGCCTTGGAGAGATTCGAACCAGCAGAAATTGCAGGCAGCTGTGTTAATAACAGGGTGCACTAAACCACTGTACTATCAAGGCTCTTTTTCTTGAAGAAGTTTCATTAGCCATACTAGGTAACATCATCAGTGCTAGAAGGGAGCCTAACAACAGCTTAATCAAGAAATCTGTAAGAAAATCCCCACCAACACTGATAGGGCAAGCCACTTCTACATAAACAGAAAGCAAACTCTTTGCTATGTAGCACTGATAATGTTACCTAGTTGGGTAATGAAAGATCCACAAGAAACCGAGCTCAAGAACCCAAGGACCCTGAGCTACAAATATTCTCCTTTATTGAGGCTGGAGACTGTGCCCCATTGGCCAGTATAGTCCTTGGAAGTGTGCCATGTTTTGCACATGCACCTCTCTCTCCCGCTCTCTTGTACCCCTGCTATGTGACAGGAGAACGCCCACAATCATTTCTTTCTGTTTTTGTTGCTCCTGTCATTGTCATGCTTTGTTAGGTACAAAGACAGGAGGCTGGCCCAGCACAAGTCGGAAATAGAGTGTTTCACTCCAAAAGGGAGTATGGGAAATGGTGGGCGAGCAACAATGAGCAGGTAAGTAAAAGCATGAATGCCACCTGACCCTTTCCAAGGGTCAAGGGGCTTGTCTGTCCAGAGGAGGAGTGCCTGGGGGAACATTACAGCCCACCTCCTCAATGTGTGATCATCATCGTCCAACCTGTGCAGTGTATCTCTAGATGATTTATGTTGTTGGTTAGGGTTGCAAAATACGTTTGGCTTCTTGTTTGGTCTGTAACAGCAGCTCCATTTGCAGGAGAAGGTTCTAAGTGCCAAGAGCAGGGGTGTCAAACTGGCAGCCCATGGACCGGATGCATCATGCTCAGGCCACGCCCACCCTGGCTCCACAAAGGCAAAAAAGTCATGATATGTGACAATACGTGACATGATGTGGTCGTGTTTGACACCTGTGGCCTAGAGAATGGAAACAATCCTGTAAGGCAGACTGGAGAAATGTGGGGTTGTGAGAAAGCTGAATTATTCACTGAGTAGGGTGCAAGGGAACATTGCAGCTCACCTTCTCTATGTGTGATCATCATTGTCCAACCTGTGCAGTATGGTTTATGTTGTCCAATCTCCAATCAGGATTGTAAAGCCAGCTTAGCTTCTTGTGTAGTCTGTGACAGCAGCTTCATTTGCAGGAGAAGGTTGTAAGTGCCTGGAGAATGGAAACAATCCCGTAAGGCAGACTGGAGAAATGTGGGGTTGTGAGAAAGCTGAATTATTTACTGGGTAGGGTGCAGGGGAACATTGCAGCTCACCTTCTCAATGAGTGATCATCATTGTCCAACTGTGCAGTATGGTTTCTGTTGTCCGATCTCCAGTCAGGGTTGTAAAGCCAGCTTGGCTTCTTGTGTAGCCTGTGACAGCAGCTTCATTTGCAGGAGAAGGTTCTAAGTGCCTGGAGAATGCAAACGATCCTTTAAGGCAGACTGGAGAAACGTGGGGTTGTGAGAAAGCTGGAAGCTTTTCTAGGTAGTCTGAATATGCAAAGAACCTGGGCCACATCAAAGTGAGTGGGGCCTCGATTTCCCATTGTTTTCCTGTTTGGCAGGGTTTTTATGTTATAATGATATTGAAGCTATGATAAGGATCCAGGGGTACCCAAAAGATACGGTCAAACAAATCAAGATGGTGACCATGAAAGTAGAATTGAAGCTCTGTCCACTTGGATTGCACCCATCACAGCAATCATCTTGACTGTATCCTCCAGATATACCTGTAAGGATTACATTATAAGTAGTCCTCCTCAGTGGTGAAATCCTCCGCAGATTGCCACTGGTTCGCTGCTAGCACACTGCACACACACACACACATGCATAGTGCACACCGAAAGCACGCTTCACATGGAAAAAGGAGGCTTGGGAAGGTAAGTAGAACAGCGAGGGGGAAAACAGCTGTGTCGCACGACTTAACTTCGCTAGAAAGCAGGGTTTCCTGCTTTCTAGCTAATATAAATCGCGCAACTCAGCTGATCATCGGAAATACCAGTTCAGATGAACCGTTAATTTTTATCACTACCGGTTCGCCCGAACCAGTGTGAACCGGTAGCATTTCATTGGTCCTCCTCTTATGACCAGTTGCTTAGTGACCATTTGAAGTTACAACCAACCCAAAAAAGAGGACCTGTAGCCAGAATTCTGATGGTTGAGCCTCCTTTGCCATCATGTAATTGAACTTTGAGTGATCAGCAACACAGCACATTTGCTGGGAGAAAGGCACCCATAGGGAACCCACTGGTTTGCTTAATGACCAAAGATTCACTTAGCAGCCAGAGACTCACTTAACGATCACCACCCAAAAAAAAAAATGATCGTTATGATTATGACCATTAAAACATTCAATCGTAATGGGCAAGCACTTTTACAGTTGTATGTTGAGGACTACCTGTTAAGTTTTTGTTTATTTCCCATGGAGAAGATACTGGGGCAGGACAGATCCTGCAGCTCAAGTTAGCCCTTCCTGCTCTTCTACCTGTAGACCAGGAATATTCTTTTTAAAATGTCTCTGCAAAAGGGACTCTTTTGCTGTATGAAAATCACTTCACTCATTACTAGTTGATTACTTGAATATGAGTCAACAGTGTGCTGCAGCTATTTTTTTTAAAAAGCCAGCACAGTCCTAGGTTGCATTAACAGAGGGATAGAATCAAGATCGCATGAAATATTAATACCATTTTATAATTAATTAATTAATTAATTAATTAATTAATTAGTCCAATTTATATGCCACCCTTCTCCATAGACTCAGGGTGGCTTACAATGCATTATAGCAATAGCTTGGATACTTTTTTGTACATACCTGCTTATTAGGGCTTTCGGGGGGCCCCTAAGCGGTATTGTTCTATACAAAGTTGGCTTATTGCCCCCACAATCCGGGTCTTCAATTTACCTACCTCGAAAGGATGGAAGGCTGAGTCAACCTTGAGCCTGGTGAGATTCGAACTTGCACTAATTGCAGGCAGCTGGCAGCTAAGTGCTAGCACTTAACAGCACTTTAGTCCGCTGCACCACCGAGGCTCTTTGACTTGGTAAGAAAGACCACACTGGAATATTGCATCCAGTTTTGGTCACCACAATATAAAAAAAAAAAGATGTTGAGACTCTAGAAAGAGTGCAGAGAAGAGCAACCAAGATGATTAGAGGACTGAAAGCTAAAACATATGAAGAACGGTTGCAGGAATTGAGTATAGCTAATCTAGAGAAAAGAAGGACTAGGGGAGACGTGATAGCATTGTTCCAATATCTCAGGGGCTTCCACAAAGTAGAGGGAGTCAACCTATTCTCCAAAGCCCCTGAGGGCAGGACAAGAAGCAATGGGTGGAAACTAATCAAGGAGAGAAGCAACCTAGAACTAAGGAAGAATTTACTGACAGGGAGAACAATTAATCAGTGGAACGCAGGGCCGGATTTAGATGAAAAGAGGCCCTAGGCTATTCCACTTATGAGGCCCTTTCACCTATAGTGAAAGTGTAATTTTAATTTTGCTAACAATTTGAATGTAGGGAATGTAGGCCCCTCTTGATCTTGAGGCCCTAGGTTGAAGCCTAGTTAGCCTATAGGAAAATCCGGCCCTGGTAGAACGACTTGCCTCCAGAAGTTGTGAGTGCTCCATCACTGGAGGTTTTTAGAAAGAGATTGGACAACCATTTGTCTAAAATGGTATAGGGTCTCCTGCTTGACCAGAGGATTGGCTAACTAGAAGACCTCCAAGATCCCTTCCAACTCTGTTATTCTGGTTATTTTTCTATCAAAACGGGAGGCTCAAAATTGAAATATATTTGGCCTAGCAACAAGGGCAAAGAATGAATTCCAACATTCCTAAAATGTGGATTTCTTACCCATTTTCCACTCACTTTTCTTCTCCTGATCTTCCTCTGCACCCTTCATCCTCCTCCTCTTTCCTCTTTTCTTGAACAGCAGAAATGCCCTGTAGGGGTTGGATGAGAGCTTCTCAAGATACTTAGTTTTACTGAAAAATACTTAAGAGATGTAGTCTACCGTGACAGGTGGGGGAAAAAAAAAATCACACTTGAGGATTTCCAAAGGCACCTGCATAATCCACAAATCATCCCTAAATCTCTTCCATAGATAATGCTAGCAATCAGAGATAAAGCAGTTATGTAGGTTGAATCAAACATAAGGACACTCACAAATTGCAAAGACATGCAGAAAATGTTGATCTTCTCCTCTTCACTGAGAATAGCCAGAAAGATTTTGACAAAATAGTTCCTTTTATAGTCCCCGCCTCCAGGATCCCATAAACTTCATCCAGAGATGGTACTCAGCCGGTTCGGACCAATTTAGTCGAACTGGTAGCAGAAATCGCAGATGGGCCTGCCAACTTGCCCCGACCCTATGACATCCTATTTAGGCACACTTTTGAGGTCGGGTGCATGCATGGAAGGCAGGTGGGCGCGCAAAGCAAGCACGACGAACTAGTAGTAACAAAATGTGAAACCCACTGCTGGCTTCATCACAACAGATGTTTGCAACAAGCCAAACTCTATTCTGGTACCCCAAAAATGGGGATCATAAAGTCAAAGAAATTAAAGCAATAGCTCATAGAAATCTATATAGGTAGTCCATGACTTAAACATTTGGTGGCTGTCCGAAGATACGATGGCACTGAAAAAATGACTTATGACTGTTTTTCACACTTACGACCGTTGTAGCATCCCCGTAGTCACGTGATCAAACTTCAGCTGTTGGGCATCTGTCCCCTTTTGCGAGTTTCTGATAAGCAGAGTCAGTGGGGAAGCTGGATTTATTTAACAGTTAGGTCACTAACGTAACAACTGCACTGATTCACTTAGCAACCGGGGCAAGAAAGATCATAAAATGGGGCAAAATTCACTTAACAAGCATCTCACAACAACAGAAATTCTGGACTCCCTTGTGGTCGTACGTTGAGGACTACCTGTAGGCAGTTAAAACCCAATTGGACGCCAGGCTAGGCGAAACTTGACTGGTTTGGGGATGCTATTTGTTTCGGTTAAAATCTGCACAGTTCCTTCTACCTTGGCACCAAAAAGTCTTCTCAAATCTAACCATATTTTAGAGTTTAGCCATTGGGTCAGGAAAATTTGGACTTTCGGACCACAGTTAGTTGTGACCAGTGGCGGGATTCAAAATTTTTTACTACCAGTTCTGTGGGCGTGGCCAGGGGGTGTGACAGGCAGCACTCCTGCACCCCCCTGGGAGAAAAAACGGGCCACGGGGGGGACACATTACCATCACCCCGCTCCTTTTAGGCCTAGGAGGCCTCCCTGCACTTACCTGGGAGGCAAAATGAGGTGCGTGGGGACTCCTGAAAGGGGCAGGGTAGGAAGGGGTGGGGCCATCCAGCAATTTAACTACCAGTTCTCCCAAACCGGCTTGAACCAGCCCGAACCGGCTGAATCCCACCACTCATTGTGACGTCCCAAAATACAAGAATCAGCAGTCTTTAAAGGGTTTATTAAAATGTTTACTGAATTAAATTGAACAAAATTCGTATTCCCTATTTTTGAATCAGAATGTCCCTTCATTCATGACGTCTGAGCGATCCGAGACATCAGCTTTATCACTGTTACCTTTTTTCTCTTTGTTGGCCAATGATGTCAACAAGCCTTGATCTCATTCACACATCTGCTTCATATTGATTGCCCATGCTTGTTTTTTTTTTTTCATTCTCTTGATGTTTCATAGAGCCTCTTCTCTCCTCCCCCCTTTTTGTTATTGCTGTGTCCTGCTTTGAACGTCAACGAGATTGATCTATTCTGTAAAAAGCAATTCAGATGAAGGACAAGAAGCAAATTGGTGGGGATGAAAAAAAAAATACATGCAAATATCAATTACTTGTGTGCTGTTTTTATGCCATAGAAAATAGGGTGGGTTTTTTTCCCCCATCCAATGTTTTTTTTCTCACTCTCTCTCATCTTGTATATTTTTCTCCCAGAAAAAAAAAATCCCTTTTACGACCAAAAGAACCTAAAAATTCCAGTTCAGTAGACACAAAATGCACCATCATACTGAATAAGTTGCATTAACTTAATAGACTGGAAATCTTATTATGAATAGAATCTGGAGAATTCCTCTTAAGTATCACTTATTGTGATTAGAACGGGTGATTCTTTCTTCCAAAGAATCTTGGTGTAAGATTAAGGAGGAGAACTAATTGCAAAGTTTACCAGCTCAGAACACTTGAATATATAATCCTGCCAGAAAAGTTTGCACCTTAGAAGCAATTTAGAACTAAGGAGAAATTTCCTGACAGCTAGAACAATTAATCAGTGGAACGACTTGCCTCCAGAAGTTGTAGGTGCTTCAAAGACTGGAAGTTTTTAAGAAGAGATTGGACAGTAATTTATCTGAAATGGTATAGGGCCGTGATGGTGAACCTATGGCACACAGACGACAGGTAGCACATGTAGCCATATTGGTGGGCACACAAGCTCAACTCTGTCAGCTGATTTTGGGGCCTTCTGGGCCCACCAGAAGTAGGGAAGCAGGCTGTTTCCTGCTTCTGGAGGAGCTCGGGGGGGGGAGGCCCATTTTTCTCTCTCCCGAGCCTCCCGAGCCTTTCTATGAGTCTGGGGAGGGTGAAAACGGCCTTCCTCAACCCCCCGGAGGCCTTCCGGAAGGTGGGACTGGAAGTTGTCAAACAGGCCATTTTCTGCCTCCGGAGGGCCTCCGGGGGGGGGAGGTTGTTTTTGCTCTCCCCAGACTCCTAGAAAGGCTCTGGAGGCTGGGGACAGCAAAAAATGGGCCTATCTGCCATCACGTGCCAGGAGAGGGGGGGACCGGGGGGCGCATGCACGGGACAGGGCACATAGAATTATGGGTGTTGGCATGCGTGCACACGACCCCCCCCCCCAACTCCTGGAACATGATGGCAAAAAGGACACGGGTACTTGCGGGACCGCCTACTACCACCAATAGCCTCCCACCGGCCGGTACGCTCCCATAGAGAGGGGCTCCTCCGGGTGCTGTCAGCCAAACAATGCCGACTGGCGGCCCCCAGGGGGAGAGCCTTCTCTGTGGGGGCACCTACTATCTGGAACGAGCTCCCCCCAGAGATATGGAGGATCCCGGATCTGCGCACCTTCCACCGCGCCTTAAAGACCTTACTATTTCACCAGGCCGGCCTGGCCTAATTTTCCCCCTCTTTTATAAAAGATTTTTAAAATTTTAAATATCTTTTAGTATTTATATATTCAATTTTAAATTGGTTTTAAAAGTTTCGGGTTTTAAATTTGTCGGGGCCAAAATTATTTAATTTGATTTTATTCTATTTTTTAAATTTTGTATTGTATGTGTTTTTATTGTTTGGCTGTGCACCGCCCTGAGTCCTTCGGGAGTAGGGCGGTATAGAAATCTAATAAATAAATAAATAAATAAATAGATAGATAGATAGATAGATAGATAGATAGATAGATAGATAGATAGATAGATAGGTTAGCCATCCCTGGTATAGGGTGTTAGACTAGAAGACTCCAACCCCCCTTCCAAATCTGTTAGATTGCATTAGAAAGTTAAATCTGTAGAATGTCACTTTTCATCCATGTATTGAAACAGTAAAAATTTATTGCAGTATTGCCAAGGGAATGACAGCCAACAATACCGTGCGAGACTGAACTCTGAATCATATTTTTAGATTAGCACTTGTGTTTTGCAGCAGTAATACAAGGCTGGCACAAAGAATGTTAACAATCAGCTCTATACGCTATTTCCTTCGGATTGAGATGACATGGGAGATAAATGACATTTCTAATAGTGTTTTGATAGGGATTTTTTTAAAAAAAACTGCATCGTAGATTTATCCAGGAAGTTAGTTTGATTTCCCATGGTGACTGCCCTAGACAAATCCCAGCAGTTTTCTTGGCAAGATTTCAGAAGTGGTTTACCATTGCCTCTTTCCTAGAGCTTAGAGCAGGGGTCGGCAACCTGCAGCTCCGGAGCCTCATGTGGCTCTTTGGGCCCTCTGCTGTGGCTCCCTGTCCCATCACTGGTTGGCCTCGCCCCTCACCCTTCTTCTTTCTTTTTTTGACTCCAGCCCGAAGCAGCAGGAAGCGAAGGCTGCCTTACGCGCAAATGTGGCATGAAGGCAGGTACAGGGCAGCTTCGCTCCTGTACTCTCCTCCCCCCGAGCCGGGAGGATGCGCACACATGGGGAGACCCTCCTCAAGCGAGTGCCGAAGCTCAGGAAAGGTCCGTGCGGGGCGGGCAGCGGCTCGCTTAAGGAGAGTTTCCCCACGCGTGCGCATACTCCCGGCTCAGCCACAGGGCATTACCAGAGGAGGGGGGCGGAGGAGGACCAGTGGTGGGTTGCCCCCGGTTCGCACCAGTTCTATAGAACAGGTAGTAAAACCAGCGGGAAGCTCCACCCACCGATCCCGATGTCATCAAAACGCTTCTGCGCTTGTGCAGAAGTGTGCGCACATGTGTGGCCCCACTGCGAACCAGTAGTAAAGTTAATTAGAACCCACCCCTGAGGAGGATGGTCGCCCGAAGGGAGGGAGAGAGAGAGACACACACACACACACATATTTTTTTTATTATTTATTTTTATTTTTATTTTTATTCAATTTGTATACTGCCCTTCTCCTAGTGGACTCAGGGCAGTGCACAGCCAGAACTAAAATACATACCAATACAAAATTTAAAATTATTAAAAGAATTACATAACTGGCCCAAATTTAAAACAATTCGAATTAAAACCCAATGACAATTTAAAAGCTAAAAACTAAAAAAGACTAAAAAGGGGGAGGGGGTTCACGCCAGCCCTGCTTGATGGAAAAGAAAAGTTTTCAGGGCACGGCGAAAGGCCTGGAGATCTGGTATCCTTCGTATCTCCAGGGGCAAATCGTTCCAGAGGGCGGGAGCTGCCACAGAGAAGGCCCTCCCCCTGGGGGTCTCCAGCCGACATTGCCTGGCCGACGGCACCCTGAGGAGTCCCTCTCTGTGGGAGCGTACTGGTCGGTGGGAGGCTATCGGCGGCAGAAGGCGGTCTCGCAAATACCCAGGTCTGATGCCATGGAGCGCTTTAAAGGTGGTAACCAACACCTTGAAGCGCACCCGGAAGACCACTGGAAGCCAATGCAGCTCACGCAGGAGAGGTGTCACATGGGAGCGCCCCCTCGCTCCCATAATCCCCTGCGCGGCCGCATTCTGCACCAGTTGGAGCCTCCTATATTTTATTTTATTTATTTTATTTTATTTTGAATTTGTATACCGCCCTTCTCCCTGAGGACTCAGGGCGGTGAACAGCCAAGTAAAAACATCAAGTACAAATATTAAAATACAGTTAAAATATACATATATAAATTTGGCCCCATTAATTAAAAACAATAAACAAAACACTTAAAAACACTTAAAAAATTAGGCCAGCCCGGCTTGCTGGAAAAGGAAGGTTTTAAGGGCATACAGAGGGGGAGAGAGTGAGACAGACATATAGAGTGATACATAGAGAGGGGTGAGAGAGTGGAAGAGAGGGAGAGGGAGAGAGGGGGGAGAGAGAGACAGAATGGTTTTGTGGCTGAGTAGAAATAGCTAGGGGGGGTCATGTGACTGGGTGGAAGTGAGTGACATCGAGTTGGCCACGCCCACCCAGGTTTTGTGGCTCCGGTGTGTTTTTTTTTCTGTGGGAAACTGGTCCAAGTGGCTCTTTGAGTGTTTAAGGTTGCCGACCCCTGGCTTAGAGAGAATGACTGGCCCAAGAGTCCCCCCAGCTGGCTTTGTGCCTAAGGCAGGACTAGAACTTGCAATCTCCCATTCCTAGCCTGGGATCTAACCATTACAGCAAACCTACAACTCTCTAGTTGTAGGTATCTAACTCAAATTACTTATCTTCAAGATAATGCTGCATGTTGCTTGTGGATTGTGGATGAACATTTGTGTGTGTGTGTGTGTGTGTGTGTGTGTGTGTGTGTGTGTGTGTGCGTGCTTATACAGTCTATCATCATTGTCTTTTAATGACCCCATAATCCCTTGCGGAGTGGAGTTGGGGCAACTGAATGGACGTAGCAGAATATTTAATGGCCGGATGCCCTTCCTGTCGCCAATGCGGAGCTTTGTTCAGCAGATATATTCTCATTGCATCCAGAGAGAGAAATATCTGCCTCTACCTAGGATCGAACTCACAGCCTCCTGATTGTGAGGCGAGAGCTCCACCTCTAGGCCACCGCATCACTGTGCGTTTATACACACACACACACACACACACACACACACACACACACACACACACACACACACCATGTGAATTATTAATTTCTTATTTGTTGCATTTAATTAAGTCAGTAATTTCATGCCCAAATCATAGCCAGGGCTATTGAGACGTCTACGTTTTGACAACCTCATAAAACATACCATTGCATAATTGATTTTATACGATAGAAGCAAAAGCTATTAATGGAGAGCTGACGACTGATTGTTTTTCAAATATAAAAAGTGCCTCTTAAAACAGATCAGGAACAAAAACACACATCTCCCTTTTGTCCAGCATCTTCCATTTTACATTTCTTCAGTTTCTTTTTCTTTGAAGAAAAACTCACACATAAAATCACCTTTTCCAGCACTAACAGATGTTGTACTGCAAATATGTGTGTGTGTGTGTGTGTGTGTGTGTGTGTGTGTGTGTGTGTGTGTGTGTGTGTGTTGGGGCCAGAAGGTTAAATTCTAATTGTTACAGTCTAATTCAGTTTGTCTAAGGGCCAACATCACTCATTTCTTCCACAAGGTCATTTTAAGGACACTTCCAGTAATCTTACTTCCCAAAGCCTCAGAAGCAATTCGACAATGATTCTTGATAATTTTGAAAGTTCTGCCAAATCTAAAGGCTGAGAATCACAGCCGGGGCCTGAAACATTGCCACTCTTACCTCTATAAAAAAGAGTCCCCGCGCTCCAAATTTCACATAAAAAGAAAGGAAAAACAGTTCGTCATTTTTCATATGCTTCTGTTCATTTCTTCTTCTTATTCCCGTGTCATTCTTAAACACCCCCCCCAAAAAAAGGGATGGGGGGGTGGAGGGAAGGAATATTTCCAAAGGCTTCATCCTTGCGTTCTGTCTCCTCCCACTCCATCCGCCTCCTTCTCCTCCTCCTCTTCTTCTTCCTCCTCCTCTTCCTTTTCCTTTCTTCCTCCTCTTCCTCCTCCATCCTCCTCCTTCTCTTCCTCTTCCTTCTCTTCTTCTTATCTTCCTTTTCTCCTCCTTTCTTCCTCCTTTTCCTCCTTTTCTTCCCTACTCCATCCTCCTCCTCCTTAACCTTCTTCCTCTTCTTCCTCCTCCATTGTACTCCTTCTCCTCCTCTTCCTCCTCTTCTTCCTCCTCCTCTTCCTTTTCCTTCTCCTTCCTCCTCTTCCTCCTCCTCCTCTTCCTTTTCCTTCTTTTCTTCCTCCCCTTCCTCCTCCATCCTCCTTCTCCTCTTCTTCCTCCTCCTGTTCCTCTTCCTCCTCCTCTTCTTCCTTTTCCTCCTCCTTTCCTCCTCCTTCTCCTCTTCTTCCTCATCTTCCTTTTCATCCTCCTTCTCTTCTTCCCCTTCCTCCTCCATCCTCCCCCTCCTCCTCTTCCTTTCCTCCTTGTTTCTTCCTCCTCTTCCTCCTCCTTCTCCTCCTCTTCCTCTTCCTCTTCTTCCTCCCCATCTTCCTTTTCCTCCTCTTTTCTTCCTCCTCTTCCATTCTCTTCCTCCTCCTCCTCCTTTTCCTCTCCTCCATCTCCTCTTCCTCCTTCTCCTCATTTTCTTCCTCATCTTCCTTTTCCTCCTCCTTTCTTCCTCCTCTTCCATTCCCCTCCTCCTCCTCCTCCTCCTCCTCCTCCTCCTCCTCCTCCTCCTCCTCCTCCTCCTCCTCCATAATTTATCAGGCAAATTGCTACCTTGCTGGAAACAGCCCGCCAATAATTGAAGTGCTGTGTCACGTAAAATGTCATCTAACGCATGGCTCCTTTTTATGGCACTGCTTGTTTAGATGGCTTGTTTACCTATTAGAAGTGTTCCTGTACATTTGCCTCTGATGGAGGGCGAAATCTTCCTTAGCACTTGGCAGTCTCTTTCAGAGAGGCTGTTTTATTCATTCTGAATCTCAGAAATGCCTCTGCCCACAGACAGATTAATCTTGGGCCGTATTGAGCCGTACCCATGCACAATTGCTTTCGTTTTTATTGTGGACCAGAGTTTGTTCATTCCATCTATTTATCTTCACACAAAGGCTTAAGATGACTTTAAATTCTCTCGGCAACAATCACAAAATACAGCCTTTCACTTGATTTATATACACTGCTCAAAGCACTCACTAATATGTGATTTTTTTTCCCCACTTTTTTTAAAAGAATCTTATCCAGAGCTATTTGCTGCAGTGGGTTAGCCAGTAAATATTTTGCTTTAAGGAGGATTTTATGTCAGGGCAGCAATAATTTAAAAAAATATATATAAACTTCCTCAGAACTGCTTTGGGCTTTTCCAAAGGGAATCACGGACTGGCCATTGTAATCATCATCCATTATCTATTTATTTACAAGATGAAGCTTTTTTAAAAAACAAGAAAGCAAACGAATAACCATCACAGTTATAATTCAATTTTGCCTAAAATAGGATAGGTCAAGTGCACTATAATAATTTAGATAACATATTTGCTTTTTGCAAATATGCATATATTATTCATATTTGCATAGTTGCTTTTCTTTTTGTCTCTTTCCAATATGATGCATGAATACACACACACACACAAACACACATACATATACATACACCCAGGTGGTCAGTAGTGGGTTGATACCAGTTCACCCCAGTTCAGGCGAACCGGTAGCAGCAGTGGTGGGATGCTCCGTCCACTTTCCCGGATGTCATCAAATACGCTCTGCGCATGTACAAAAGTGGCGCTTGTGTGAGCGAACCAGTAGCAAAGATAAGTGAAACCCACCGCTGCAGGTAGTCTTAGACTTATGACTGGTTGCTTAGTGATCATTAAAAGTTAAGACTGATCTAAAATACGAGACTTATGACTTGGTTTTTTTTTTTATTAGTTTATGTTATAAAACTACAAAAGCAAATAGTAGGAAAAATAGGGAAGGAAAAAGTGTGGAAAAGAAGGAGGAAAAAGAAAGAAAAGGCATCTACTTCTAACTCCCTTTGGAGCAGTAGAATAAGGCATTAATATCAAACCTCGACTTTTCACATTTATATAGTAGTTTAAACCAGGGGTGAAATCCAGCAGGTTCTGATAGGTTCTTGAGAACCGGTAGTGGAAATTTTGAGTATTCAGAGAACCAACAAATGCCACCTCTGGCTGGTCCCAGAGTGGGATGGGAATGGAGATTTTGCAATATCCTTCCTCCAGGAGTGGGGAGGGAATGGAGATTTTGCAGCATCCTTCCCCTGGAGTGGGGTGGGAATGGAGAATTTGCAGTATCCTTCCCCTGCCACGCCCACCAAGCCACGCCCACAGAACCGTTAGTAAAAAACCTTGCATTTCACCACTGGTTTAAACTAGCCATGTCTATAACAACACATTGATCTAATCAGTAAAACCCATAATCAAAGTTTCATTCTTTTCGACCTCAAGCACAAAGTCCAGAAGCGGTTTCCAAGTAAAAATAAAAGTACTTGTACTTTTTTTTTTTTTCTTTGATCAGAGCAGTCAATTTAGGCATCTCTGCTAACTCCGTCAACTTTTGCAGCCATTCATCCATGGTCGGGATCGAAATGTCCTTCCATTTTTGTGCATAGAGTAGTCTTGCTGCCGTAACATATATAACATCAAAGTTCCAATTTTTTCCCCCAAGTCTTTTTCCATTAAACCCAAAAGAAAAGTCTCTGGATTCCAAGTTCTGATGGTTGGCCCCCTTTGCAAGTCATGTGAACAAATTTTGGGTGCTTGGCAACATGGCAGCATTTCTGGCCACAGTCCCCTGTGTCAGGGTTCCAAGCAATGGTGAAATCTGACCAGTTCGGAGCGGTTCGGGCGAACTGCTAGGAATTATGAGCATCGGTTCACTGAACCGGTAGTAATCACCGCTCCTTGGCCCCACCCACACCCGGCCAGTCACTGCTCACCTCTTCCGGCCACTCAATATTCCACAGAATTCAATGTTAAATGCAGCAGAGAGAATGCTAACTTTTCTCCCTCCATTCAGAACGGAGCTGCTGCAGCCTGTCCCTTGAAGGTAGTCCTAAGGAGGGAGTGGGATGGGGGGAGCAGCTGAAATGGAGCCCTTTTCGTGAAAGGCAAGAAAATGGGGAAGGGGATTTTCCTGCCTGTCATCCATTCCTCAATCTCAGCACAGACTGAGGGAAGGATGGTAGGCAGGAATATTCCCCTCCCCATTTTCCCGCCATTCATGACAAGGAGTGGCTGGGAGGGGAGAGGCCGGTGAGGAGCCCCTTGATGTGAGTGATAGCGAGTTGGCCACGCCCATGCAGTCACATGACCTCCCCCCCACAACAAACCACGCCCACAGAACCGGCAGGGGAATTTTTTTAATTTCACCACTGGTTCCAAGTAATATGCCCATAGCAAACAGGACTCTGAGGCAAGCAAGTTCCTCAAATATTAGTTTTACTGGACATATATTGGCAATGGTGCAATGGTGCAAATCGACTCTAAACATTCCCACAGTTTTCACCTAATTAAAAATGAAAGTTTTTTTCCCTTCCCCAAACAATCAAGTCACATGGTCCAATCAAGGTACCATCCGGTTGCTTGGTAACTTCACTCCTCCTCTCTCCGACCATCTGTGGGAATGTCCTTGGTTCCCAGGAGAAAGTATTTTGTTTTGGCTACAAAACCCCAGCTATCTCAATTCCCCCCTCCCTATCCCTCAGCTCCAGCATGGCAACACTGAAGCCTCAAAATGGCCTCGGTCAGGTCAGCTTCAGGGTTGATACGGTACCACATTTTACGATGGTTTTGCTGGAAAGCCAGTGTAACCTTCATTTTGCAACATTATGTGTGTGTGTGTGTGTGTAGCTGTGCATTATAAAGTATACAGCCAAGATCTCTTGGCTTTTTTTTTTATGACTTGCAGCCTTTTGGAAGACTAGAGTTTTCACAAGGTATAGGCCTCTGATGTTTGTGTATGTACAGTAGAGGCCAAAATTGTGGAAACATTTTGGGAAAAGTGTATTTTCTAAAACTAGCTAATAACATCACTTTTTTTTTGGAGTAGTACAGTAGTGGGTTTCAATTTCGTTTCCTACCGGTTATGCTCGTGGGCACGTGCACAATGCTTCTGCACATGTGCAGAGATGTCCAGCCGGGTGGGCGGAGCCTCCCACTGCTGCCACTAGTTCCCCCGATCCGGGGCGAACTGGTAGCAACCCACCACTGGCATAGTATCGTAAAATTATATCTCAATGGAAAGACAATTTAATCAAGAATGTAATGCAATAACCTTTATGAAGGATTTGCTATTAGAATAGCAGTTGCAGTATAAAGAAGAAAAGTGAAACACGTATAAAAAATGAGATATACAAAAATTATCACCATGTCGGTTAATACTTAGTTGGGTAACCTTTAGCATGAATGACGGCCTTACAACGTCTTCCTATGGAGCGAACCAATTCTTTTAGTTCTGCAGCTGTTATAATGTGAAACCAAGATTGAATGATGGCTTCGATTAACTGGGTTTTATTGCTGGGTCACTTCTGACTAACAAATTTCTTTAGTCGGCTCCATAAATTTTCCATTGGGTAAAGGTCTGGGCTATTCCCAGCAGTGGAATAGGATTATCTTGAAACGCCAAAAGAAAAAGTGGTGTTATTAGCCATCAAACCTCAAAAATACACTTTCCCCAAAAGGTTTCCACAATTTTGGCCACTACTGTATGTATTTGTGTGCAGGTTAATGCTCTCTTAAGTATTCATTCTCCAGACTTTGGTTGGGTTTTCTGAGCCAAGACCAAACCTGAAGCTCATCCGAAGCTTCACAAGGATGGTTAGAGCAAAATAAATGACTGTCGATGGTTTTACATGTCTGCATATTGGTTTTTAACTTGCTTTTATTGGATTGTTGTTTCTATTTATGATGAGCTGCCCAGAATCACTTACATAAATGACTAAGTGCAAATTAAATTAATAACAGTAAAAGCAATAATAACACAAATCTCCCTTTAAAGCAGCTCCACAAAGCAGCCTTCTTACAGAAGAGAACAACATTTGTGTTGCTTCATTTCTGGGGTGTCTTATGCAGTGGTGGGATTCAGCCGGTTCGGGCCAGTTCAGGCGAACCGGTAGTTAAATTGCTGGTTGGCCCCACCCTGCCCCTTCTAGGAGTCGCCCCACAGTCCATTTTTGCTTCCAGGAGGCTTCAGGGAGGCCTCCTAGGCTCAAAACGGGCTGCAGGGGGGTGCAGTGTGCCCCCTGCGGCCTATTTTTGCTCCCAGAAGGCTGCAGGAGGCCTACTAGGCCCAAAATGGAGCATGGGGGGGCATGGTTCCCCCACGGCCCATTTTGGCTCCCGGGGGGGGTGCAGGAGGCCAAGTGCTGCCTGTCGCACCCCCTGGCCATGCCGACCATAGCCACACCCACCCAGCTGGTCATTAGGGCAGATAATTCAAATTATTTGAATCCCACCACTGGTCTTATGACTTTTTCAGAAGTGGAAAGGCCTCTGGAAATGCCAATACAGGTAGTCCTCAACTTATAACCATTCATTTAGTGACCATTCGACTGGTACTGGAAAAAAAGTGACTTATGACCGTTTTTCACACTTAGGGACCATTGCAGCATCCCTGTGGTCAGCTCATCAAAATTCAGTTACTTGGCAACTGACTCATATTTAGGACGGTTGTAGTGTCCCAAGGTCAAGTCATCCCCTTTTGCGACCTTCTGACAAGCAAAGTCAATGGAGAAGCCAGATTCACTTACCAACTGTGTCACAACTGCAGTGATTCACTTAACAACTGTGGCAAGAAAGGTCATAAAACAGGGCAAAACTCACTTAACAACTGTCTTGCTTAGCAACAGAAATTTGGAGCTCAGTTGTGGTCGTAAGTCGAGAACCTACCTGTAATGTCATACCTATGGTGCATAATATCTCATTGGGTCATTAGTCAATCATTCAATCTGGATTATCTGGATCCGTTCCAGTCGGGTTTCAGGCCTGAGTATAGCACGGAAATGGCATTGGTCTCATTGGTTGATGATCTCTGGAGGGCTCGGGACAGGGGTTGTTCCTCTGTCCTGGTCCTGTTAGATCTCTCAGTGGCTTTTGATACCATCGACCATGGTATCATGCTGCCCCGGCTGGAGGGGTTAGGAGTGGGGGGGCACCATTATATGGTGGTTCGCCTCCTTCCTCTCCGGCCGTACGCAGTCTGTGTTGGCAGGGGGGCAGAGGTCGACCCCAAGGTGCCTAGTTTGTGGGGTGCCACTGCGGTCGGTCCTCTCGCCCCTCCTGTTCAACATTTATGTGAAGCCACTGGGTGAGATCATCCGTGGCTTCGGGGTGGATTTCCATCAGTACGCTGATGATACTCAGCTGTACATTTCCACCCCGGGCCACCCCAATGATGCCCTTGAAGTGATGTCCCGGTGCCTGGAAACCGTACGGATCTGGATGAGGAGGAACAAGCTCAGACTTAACCCTTCCAAGACCGAGTGGCTATGGTTTCCGGCATCCCGTCATAGTCAGTTGACTCCATCAGTGACTATGGGGGTGAGATCTTGACCCCCACAGAGAGGGCTTGCAACTTGGGCATCCTACTGGACTTGCAGTTGTCCTTAGAAGACCATCTGACGGCTGTGGCCAGGGGGGCTTTTTATCAGGTTCGCCTGATTTATCAGTTGCGTCCCTTTCTGGATCGGGACTCCTTACGCACAGTCACTCATGCCCTCGTCACTTCCCATCTGGACTATTGTAACGCTCTCTACATGGGGCTCCCCTTGAAGAGCACCCAGAGGCTCCAACTGGTCCAGAATGTGGCCGCACGGGTAATAATGGGAGCGACTCGGCGCTCCCATGTAACACCGCTCCTGCGCGAGCTGCACTGGCTCCTGGTGGTCTTCCGGGTGTGATTCAAGGTGTTTGTTGCCACCTTTAAAGCACTCCATGGCTTAGGGCCCTGGGTATCTACGAGACCGCCTTCTGCCACCGATAGCCTCCCATCGACCGGTACGCTCCCACAGAGAGGGGCTCCTCCGGGTGCCGTCAGCTAGACAATGTTGGCTGATGACCCCCAGGGGGAGCGCATTCTCTGTGGGGGCCCCCACCCTCTGGAATGAGCTGCCCCTGGAGATTTGTAGGATTTCCGACCTGCGTACCTTTTGTTGCGCCCTAAAAACATTACTATTCCAACAAGCAGGGCTGGCCTAAATAATAATAATATTTTTACTATTTTAATGGATTGTTTTATTAGAATTTTCGGACAATTGATTTAATTGTTTTAAATTGTTTTTAATTTTTATATTGTCATGGTTTTATTTCTGGCTGTACACCACCCTGAGTCCTTCGGGAGAAGGGTGGTATAGAAATTTAATAAAATAAAATAAAATAAAAATCAATCAATCAATCAATATATTCTACATTTATTATCTATTACTTATATGCAAAATATATTCAGTAGAATACATTACACTCAACACTAGTAATGCTATGTTCTGCAACATGCTAATAAAGCATTTTTCTGATCCCTTCCCCCAGAAATAACTTTGAAATATAGTTTTGGGGGAGGAATATAAAATACAGAGGACTGGGGAAATAAGATACTTCTTTTGAAATCTGCAACAACTAGGTGGTAGAATCTAGTGTAGAAGGTTAGCACCAGAGCAGGGGTGGGTTCTAAAATTTTTTTACTACCAGTTCTGTGGGCGTGGCTTATTTTGTGGGTGTGGCTTGATGGTCATGTGACAATTCTTTAGGATTTAGCAGAGGTACTGGTCTACCAGGCTTTTAACTGCTTGCAAAGCTGTACTGGTCTACTCGTTTGTTTTTGGAGGCACTGGTCTACCCATTTATTTTTGCAGGTATCGGTCTACTCATTTGTTTGCTTTTAACACTGATCAACTGTAGGCCGGCTCTTTGAAGCCCCGCGGCAAGAGTTTAAACAGTTTTTTTCCCTCTAGCAGATCAGCTGGGACTCAGGAGGCAGCAATAGATTGGGGGTGGGGCCAAATAAAAGGTAAGAATAATGCAGGGGGGCGGGGGGGGCGGCGGGGGCAGAACCGGTTTGGTGATGTCATATCATCACCGCTACCAGCTCGGCGGAACTGGACCGAACCAGGAGGAACCCACCACTGCACCAGGGATGAAATGCTACGGGTTCACCGAACCAGTGGTAAAAAAAGTAAAAAAAAAAAAAAAAAAGTTCCAAAGATCAGCTGAGCAATGCACGATCGTTGGAACTTTTTTTTTTTTTAACATTTTAAGCATTTTTTACTACCAGTTCTCCGGAACCGGTAGTAAAAAATGCTTTAAAAAAGATTTTAAAAAGATTCCAATGATCACAGCTGTGGCGCGCGAGCTTGGGAACCTTTTTAAAAAGTTTTGTAAAGCATTTTTTTACCACCGGTTCTTCAGATGACGGCAGTACTTCCCATTTCTTCATGGGCTATCAGAAGATGCCACAGACATATTCATGCAGGAAACAAGAGGCAAATTCATCATGACAAACACAGGTTTACCCAAAATTGCAACAGAGGGCAGCATCTTGCTGACTTTGACTGATCTCCAAAAAGGCGACAGGTTAGACCAGCTTCATAACTTGAAAAGGGATCATCAGGAGAAGAACTCAGGGATTCAGATCAGACGAGGAACTTGAAAAAACATCTCAGAAGAAGAGATTTCAAGTTCCAAAGTATTGCCAGGTTTCAAACTATTGCCAAGGAAACTGCACAGACAGGACCATGAAATCATCAAGAGTCAAACTCAGTATCTTTATTTGAAGAACAAGAAAAAAGGCATGCCAACAGAAGAGGATATTTGCAACTCAGGATTGAAATGAGGTGTCCTTGGTACTCTCTGAGTTTGGTGGTTGTTCTTGCAAACAACCATTTTATTACCAAACTAGGTAACATCATCAGTGCTACTAATGAAATCTCTGCAAAAAAAACCCCAACCCATCTCAGAGAGCACCAAGGACATGGTTATTGTGAGGTATCCAAGATACCTTAGGTAGATTGTAGGAAAAGTATTGTCTAGCTCAGTGATGGCGAACCTATGGCACGCGTGCCACAGGTGGCACGCGTAGCCATATCAGTGGGCATGGCAGCTCAGCTCTAGTGCGCATGCGCGTACTGGCCAGCTGTTTTTCGGGTCTTCTGGAGGCTCTGGAGGCTAGGGACAGCAAAAAACATCACTTCCTGTCCCACCGGGAGTTGGGAAATGGGCCGTTTCAGGCCTCCAGAGGGCCTCCAAGGAAGTGGGGAAGGCTGTTTTCGCCCTCCCCAGATGCATAGAGAGGATCTGGAGCCAGGTGAGAAAGAAAAACGGGCCTACCAGGCCATCGCGAGCCAGGAGCGGGGGGGGAGGGGGGGTTGCGCGTGCATGCGCAGGATGGGGCACATAAAATTACGCATGCATGCGAACCTCCCCCGTCCCCCCCCCCTTTCCTGGCATGCGATGGCAAAAAGGTTAGCCATCACTGGTCTAGCTGAATAAATACCATGTTTCCCCAAAAATAAGACCCTGTCTAATATTTTTTTTTAACCCTGAAATAAACACTTGGCCTTATTGCCATGGACTCAAAAGCCAGATTCGGCTTATTATCAGGGGATGTCTTATTTTGGGGGAAACATGGTATATAAAGAATGCAACACATTGAAGGGGGACAAAAGAAAGCAATGGTTAAATTAGGTGGAGGAATATGGAAACAAATGGGAAGATATAAATTGTGGAAAGGAAACTAGGTGCCTGTTTATGTTAAATGTAAATAAAATATTTAGATTAAGAGAATATATTAAAATGGTATATATATGATATACTAGAAATATATGTAAAAAAGATATATTAAGATAAAGAGAAAATGTATAAATATGAATTACTGATGCGAAGATGTTGAAAAAAATATGTAAATATCTGTTTTTGTTTTTTGTTTGTTTGTTTGTTTTTAAAAACTGTTTAATAAAAATTATTTTTTAAAAAAAAAGAATGCAACACATTGGCCATGAACTTGTCTTGTCTTCCCTTGTCTGATCTTCCTTTATTATTCAATTTTTATTCCATTTTTATTTTTGGTCAACAAAAGGTGGCATGTACACCTTAATTTTTTTGCTTAGATTTCATGTTTAAAAGTTCCTCTTTTTAAATGACAGTACCTGGGGGTATAATCAGGGCCACGTTTTCTGATTAGGTTAACACCTACGGATTGTTATTTTCTTGGCTGCTGTATATACTTAATTTTCTTTTCTGTTTGTCTTTGTAATTTGGTTTTAATTGACTGTCTGATTCTCCGTTGCCTAGAGTCATTTGTTTGAGATGGACGCCCAAATAAATCGAATAAATACATACATTTAAAATGCACGCGGGCACCATCACTTGATGGACCACGTAAGAAAACAAGTCTTTCGGCTGTAGTATGAATGTGGAATTTTCTTCTGCTGATTAAAACTGGGTCTTGCTTCATTCCTGATGTTTCCTTGAATAAAGTCAGAAAACGGCGCTCTATGTTTCTCATCAGAATGATGGCAATTTGGCCACAGATCATGTGAGTGAGAAATGTGACACAACTCCTTCAAATGTCTAAAGACTGTCAGGAAGAATTATTTATTTGCTACCCTTCGGTCACAATAATGTTTGCGACTGATTTGATGAGAGACAATTATTTGTCCTCTGCTACTTCCAAAGGACTTCAGTTGCATCGGGGTTTGTTTGGGCTGAATATTACAAGAAACTTTTTCATAGGAAAAGAAAAAAAGCAGCTCAAAAAAGAACAATTCCTTGGAGAAACGGTGGGTTATCTTTCGCTGGAGTTTCAAGGAAAAACTAGCCCAGCCTTTTCCTGACTTAGGTAGCGTCCAAGCCAGGGGTTGAATCCAGCAGGTTCTGACAGGTTCTGGAGAACCAGTAGCAGAAATTTTGAGCAGTTCGGAGAACCGGTAGCGGAAATTTTGAGCAGTTCGGAGAACCGGTAGCGGAAATTTTGAGCAGTTCGGAGAACCGGTAGCGGAAATTTTGAGCAGTTCGGAGAACCGGTAGCGGAAATTTTGAGCAGTTCAGAGAACCAGTAGCGGAAATTTTGAGCAGTTCGGAGAACCGGTAGCGGAAATTTTGAGCAGTTCGGAGAACCGGTAGCGGAAATTTTGAGCAGTTCGGAGAACCGGTAGCGGAAATTTTGAGCAGTTCGGAGAACTGGTAGCGGAAATTTTGAGCAGTTCGGAGAACCGGTAGCGGAAATTTTGAGCAGTTCAGAGAACCGGCAAATACCACCTCTGGCTGGCCCCAGAGTTTGGGGGGGGAAATGGAGAATTTGCAATATCCTTCCCTCAGGAGTGGGGTAGTAGTGGAGATTTTGCAATATCCTTCCCCTGGAATTGGGTGGGATTGGAGATTTTGCAATATCCTTCCCCTGCCATGCCCACACCACGCCCACCAAGCCATGCCCACAGAACCGGTAGTAATTTTTTTTTTATTTCACCACTGGTCCAAGCAGATTAATTTCAGCTTCTAAAAGGACTATACTTGTTCAAAATCCTGAGGAATACCATAGGGTGCCTAGTCTTCAGCTCATATAGGTAGTCCTCAACTTACAATCACAATTGAACCGAAATTCCTGTTGCTAAGCAAGACGGCTGTTAAGTGAGTCTTGTCCTATTTTACAATCTTTCTTGCCGCTGCTAAGTGAATCGCTGAAATTGAGTTAGTAACATGGCTGTTAAGTGAATCTGGCTTCCCCATCGACTTTGCTTGTCCGAGGTTCGCAAAAGATGATCCCATGACTTCAGGACACTGGTCGTTAAGTGTGAAAAATGGCCGTAAGACACTTTTTTCAGCGCTGTTGTAACTTTGAACGGTCCCTAAATGAATGGTTGTAAGTCGAGCACTATCTGTATACTGGGTTCCCTGCACCAAACTGTGGGTGAAAAGTTACACTCGTCAACTCTGTCGTGATCAACATTGAACAACGTCATAGGATCTATGGTTAGCCTTTCTGTTGCCACATCTCTGTGCTTTGAGGAGGATTGTCTATTTCTGTATCTGTTTATTTCAGGTGTCTATAAAGGTGTATTTACAGGTATTCCTTGACTTACAGCCACAACTGAGGCCAGAATTTCCATTGCTAACCACTGCAGTTGTTAAGTGAGTCACACCCAAGTTTGCAACCTTTTTTGCCGCTATTATTCGATGAAACACTGTAGTTATTAAGTGAATAGCAATAGCACATAGACTTATATACTGCTTCACAGTGCTCCACAGTGCTCTCTAGGTGGGTTACAGAGTCAGCCTCTTGCCCCCAACAATCCAGGTTCTCATTTTACCAACCTCAGAAGGATGGAAGGCTGAGTCAACCTTGAGCCAGTCAGGATCGAACTCCCTGAGTGAGCGGTGAGTTAGCCTGCAGTACTGCGTTCTAACCACTGCACCACCACGGCTCTATGTCACGTGGTGGTTAAGCAAATCCAGTTTCCCCCATTGACTTTTGCTTTCAGAAGCTGACTAGGAAGGTTGCAAATGGCCATTGCATGACCCCGGGATGCTGCAACCATTGTAACTACATTCGGGTTGCCAAGCACCTGGATTTTGATCACATTACCATAGGGATTCTGCAGGTGGCCATAAACATGATAACTGGTTGTAGGTCAGGAGTCCCTAACCCCCCAATCTGTGAACCTGCAGCAGTCCACGGCATGCCAAAAACGGGGCTGCACAAACAAGCAAAGCACATCCATGGGATGCAGGCAACACACAAAAACATGCCCCCTCCAGTCTGTGGAAAAACCTCTTGTTGTGGCCTCTCGGCCACCGGCCCCTCCAGCAGCCGAATCAGAGGAGGAGGAGGAGTGGGAGTCAGGGTCAGTATCAGGGCAACCTGAGAGCTCCGAGGGTAAAGAGGGAATGGAGCTGGCAGAGAGAGAGAGAGACAGAGGTGGAGCCTGGGCTGTCTATCAGCCCTCAGATGGAGAGTCAACAGCCCCCAGGTATGGAGGTGGCTAATGAGGAAGAGGAGGAACAGCTGGGTCCGGTGCCTGATGCACGGATGCCCAGAAGGCAGAGGAGAGGAGAGCAGTGGAAAACTGTGGGTCGATCCTTGGGAAGGAAGAGCTACCGCTGCTAGTGAAGCCCCACCCTAGCTCTGGGGATAAAAGGCAGGGGGTGGAGATGAATAGGTATGGCAGACAACCATTCATCTTCTGGCCAGAGGGACTTGTTAGCCTGCAAGAAAAACTTTTTGCTGGGGCTATCGGCATTCCTAATAAAGGAATCTTTTGAGTTCACGTCAGAGAGTTTCTCGTGTTTGGGGAGCTGAATCAGAATACCCCTCTCCATGGAACCAGTCCCTGGTGCCCAAAAGGTTGAGGGCCACTGTTGTAAGTCACTTTTTTTCAGTGCCATTGTCACTTTGAACGGTTGCTGGACAAATGGTTGTTAAGTCAAGGACTATCTGTATTTCAGTTCCGCCTTGCAAGTGTTACCTTGTCGACTTTGCGCTGAACATTCCCATGGTTGTGATTCCGTTGCTCTTCAAGAAGCGTGTTAAGTTGTCTTCAAGTCTCAACGTCTGTCCTTTTCTCTTCTCTTTTGTGTCGCAGTTCCAATGGGAAATCGGTCACGTGGGCCCAGAATGAAAAAAGTTCGAGCCGAGGAGCCCATCTCTGGCAGAGGCTTTCCGTCCACATCAATAAGAAAGACAACCCCAACCAAACCGCGGTGATCAAACCCTTCTCTAAAAGCACAGACAGCAGCCGGCACAGCAGTAGCACCACAATCACAACCACCTTCCCCGAATCCGGTGCCAAAACCCTTTATGATGTCTCCGAAGCTGAAGAACACTACCCAGTTCAGTACCGCATTCAAACTCCGTCCCCCATCAGTACGGTCAGCCAGAGGACTGCTTCCCTCAGCCGGACCGAAGACGATGCCCCGACTTTCCAGTCGGAACAAGCCCAACGGAGCAGTTCCTCCCAAGGTTCCCTGATGGAGCAGATCAGCAGCGTGGTGACTCGGTTCACGGCGAACATCAGTGAGCTCAACTCCATGATGCTCTCCACACCCACGCCAGGCCCGATGGTCACCACCCCGTTGTGCTCTACCTACCTGATCCCGAGGGAGATCCAGCTGCCCACCACCATGACCACGTTTGCGGAGATCCAGCCCCTCCCTGCCATTGAGGTGAACGGAGCATCTCAGTCCACCAGGAAACCATCTTGCGGAAGCGTCAAGGAAGGCCCTTCCGCAGAAACTCCAGCCCCTGCCAAGCCCGAGCTTGAAGAGTTGGTGGCTTTGACGCCTCCTTCTCCATTCAGGGACTCTGTTGATTCTGGAAGTGCTTCTCCCAGTTCTCCGGCATCAGAATCCGCTCTCTGTATCCCGTCTTCGCCGAAATATGACTCGCTGATGATAAAGGATTACACGCAGAGTTCTTCTTCCTTGTGAATGTAGTAGAAGTCAACCTTGAGTCTCTACAGCTTCGGCTCCATCAAGGAGGCGAAGAAGCCCAGCCTCCCTGTTCTCTAGTGTTTACAGACACAACGAGAGTAATGGGTCGTTTTTTTTGGGGGGGGAGGATGAAAAGACGCAAGGGAATAGAGAATAAAAACAACGGATGGGTTACGCTCTTTTAAACGTACACGCACACATACATGCACACACGCCTACATACACGACGAAACTTTTTCTCGCAGATTTTTCGTGGCCTTAAAAACACGGGCTTTTCAATGGAAAAACACACACGCACACACACACAAAAAAAAACATTTGAATTTATTCCTGAGGGCTGAGAGGGCGTCTCTTACATCACTTACTTGTCAAGTGCTTTGCAACAGTGAGTATAACGGGGAACTGGCGGTGGAGGGGGGGAAAAGAAACAGCAGGCAGACAACGAGAAGCGATCCAGTGTTTTGTTTACTTGGATTCCTTCATCCAAGAAGTAAACCTTGATTATTATTATTTTTTTCCAAGACACGGAAGACCAAAATCTTGAATGTACATTTTGTAGTGAACTCCAGACCGGGGACCAAAAGATCCAGCGACTTTCTTTCTTTTTTCTTTCCTTTCAGTTGAAAGTGTTTTTTGTTTTTTAAGTGAAGATCTCAACCGATCTTAGACTCGGTCACAACGGAACATTGTTGACTAACTTGGCAGTGCGCTGCCCGTTGACAAATGTAAGTTAACACAATGCAGCACACGGCTGCACTCAAAGAGGGCTTTTCTAGAATAACTTCCCATCCAAGGATATGTTTTAAGAGAGAGAGGTTGGGGGGGGAAATCTCTCTTCAGTTAAGTATCAATTCTTTCCCCCTTTATTATCGTGGGATTCATTTCCAGAACGACAGCATTCTGGGAGGAATTTTTCCTTACTGTTTCACCGTGTTGCCGATCAATAACAAAGTAGCAAAAAAAAGAGAGAGAGAGAAAATCACAAAATAATAATAATAATAATATAGTAATAGTATTTTCTGGAGTACTGTTTTGTAATTCCCTGATCAGGACATGACGTTGAGCTGAATATTCGCTTTCTATACTGATGTGGTGGAGTGCAAGGGTTGCTACTTACGGTATGTTCCCGAGGAAAATGCATATTTTTACAGATGTTCTTGCATTAACCTTGCCCGACAACAAGGATAAAAGGTTTTTCAGTCATAAAGAGGAAAATAACCGTCTCTAACAGTCGGAGACAGGCCTTCTCTAAAGGGGTGGAAAGGGTGTGTTAAAGGGTGGGTGGGGCAGTTCCCAGGATTACTTCTGATTGGGAGACGAGAGTGCCAGTCAGCCTTCTGTCCATCATCATCTTCATTTAACGACCCCATAATCCCTTGCAAGGTGGAGTCTGGGCAACTGAATGGAGCTAGCAGAGTGTTTTAATGGCCAGATGCTCTTCCTGTGGCCAATGTGGCGTTTTGTGTAACAATTATATTCTCAGTTTGCCCAGAGCGAGAAATATCTGCCTCTACCTAAGATTGAACTCACAGCCTCCCGATTGTGAGGTGAGAGCTCCACCTATAGGCCACCGCACCTCTCCTAGTCAGCCTTCTGTCCATCGGCAGAAGAAATTGCAATATAAGAACCTCAGTGTTGTGGGCCAATGAGGTAACCGTAGTTTTTCACAGAGTTTTTAAAACTTTATTAGGGACCATTCTCTTCCCCCACAATATCTCTACCATCACCCCAACATTTAAAGCCAACTTTTTCAGGATGTTCCAACAGGCAATTAGGCTCGCGATCCAGCTTTTTCAGGCTCACTATCCTTTCTGGTCCTTGTCGATTTAGACCTTCACAATAATCCCCAAAGTCAGGGAATCACCCAATAATGTCCATCATTAACGTTATAGGCTGCTGCTGTTAATTTAGTGAAAGTAGCTTGATTGCAGTGAACAGCCTTCATATGGTCCGGATTTGGGAGAGAAGGTCATTGAGCTGCTAAATTAGACCCGGTTTGAGCCTTCAGCTGAATAAGTAGAATTTCAACATCAGCAAGAAACCTGCTCTATCCTGCCTTTAAATGAAACTAAAACCATTCTCCTGCATTTTCCGTTTATATCAAACTTGGCAACTTTAAGACTGGGGGACTTCAACTCCCAGAATTCACCAGGAAGCATGGCTGGCTGGGGAATTCTGGGAATCGAAGTCCACCAGTCTTAAAGTTGCCAATTTTTTGAGACTCCTCCTTTATACCATCTAAACATAGGGAGCACAGCACCATCTAAACCGTTTGACCTACAGATAGTCCTCTACTTATGACCAGAATTGGGACTGGTCTGTTGTATGTCATTGGAGTCATAAATCCAAGTGGTACCTGATTATAAGACAATGTTTATCGCAGTCATTAGATCAATCATTGCAGTAATTAAGCGAATCACATGGCCGTTAACATGAATTCACATGAATCCAGCTTCCCCCTTGCCAGAATTCAACAAAAATGGTGGCAAGTATCATTCCCATGACCACAGGATGAGGCCATCAGTCATAAATGTGAGTCGCCAAGTGTCCAAATTGTGGTCATGTGACCACAAAGATGTGGTGACGGTTGTAAGTGTGAACATAGGTCATAAATTACTCATTCCAGGGCCATCGTAACCTTGAACCGTCGTTAAAAGAAACAGTTGTAAACAGTTGTATTTCTATATTGCTACAGTTGTACCTTGGCACAGATTGCGCAAGGGTTCCAATGAGGTGTAAAATATCTATTGAGATAGGTAAGCGTTGCTAAATTATAGGCAATCTTCGACTTACAACCACAATTGAGCCCAAAATTTCTGTTGCTAAGTGAGACATCTGTTAAAGTGAGTTATACCCTATTTTACAACTTTTCTTGCCACGGTTGTTAAATGAATCTGGATTTCCCCATGGACGTTGCTTGTCAGAAGGCCGCAAAAGGAGATCACATGACCACTGCAACCGTCATAAATATGAGCCACTTGCCAAGCATCAGAATTCTGATCACATGACCGTGGGGATGTTGGAATGGCTGTAGGTATGCAAAACGGTCGTAAGTCACTTTTTTCAGTGACGTGGTAACTTCGAACGGTCACTAAATGAATTGTGGTAAGTCGAGGACTACCTGTACCATTTCCAACATTTCTTACAACTGGAAATGTTTCCTAACTATCCCTGCAAGACACAGGGTGTGATCTCTGGCCTAAATGGTTTTGTTTGCTTATATGCTGGTTCCCTTTTGCAGTTGTTACTGGGAGATAACATGCATGCTAAACTCCTGTTCCCCTTTACATTTAGAACCTATGAATAAATAATGCGTAAGGAGGTCTCTCAACAGTCCCTGTTTTCCTAAGCCGAGCAGACAGATCCATCATCAGATTCCTGGCAGGAACTTTTCAACATCTGCGAGCCCTAAGCAACTGCCCATCACTGCTAGCTTCTAGTGCCAGCTGTGCTCAGACCCAACATAAAATAATCCTCACAATCGTTGCCTCTGGCACCAGAAGACGAGCTCGGCAATTTATACATTCTACAGAGAAATTACAAATATTTTTTTTTAAGAAAAAATCATGGACTAAACAGATGTCCTGAGTTACAGAGATAGTGTTGTAGCCCGCCAACAGCCAGCGGAGCTGGTGGCAGACTCGGACAGTGAGGAGGTTGGGGAGCAACATGGGCCAGTCCTGGAGTCTGGGGAAAGCTCTGATGAGGGCTGTGCGTCGGAGGCAGAGAGGGGGCCAGGGCCGTCCGACAGTTATCAGCTACCTTCGGAGTCAGAGATAAGTGGGGCTGGAGAACAGCTGGAGCCTGTTTCCGATGTGTGCATGCGCAGGGCTTCCAAGAGAAGGGAACAGTTAAGGAACAAGGGCCGACTCAGGAGTAAAGGCACAAGTGGATGGTGAATGGCCCCTCCCATAGGGAATAAAGAAGAGCGAAAGGGGAGTAGAGTTTGCAGGAGACAATTAGTTCATTTAATTAGTGTGAAGATCTGTTCGTGACTCTCAGAGACTAAGCATTTTCTTGTACAGCATTGCGTTTGGAAGATATCGGCCTGGCAGCTATCCAAGCCTGATAAGGTCTGTGGTTGTAAATCCATCCTTGAAAGACTGTTTGCCGGGACTTTGCTGGATGTGAATGAGAGGAATTCACATTAGCTTAATAAAAAGGGGTTTTGTCGGGACAAGGAGTCTACTTTGTGCTTTTGTGAAGTCTAGGTCAGAACAGATAGGCAGATACATAAATTTGGAAGGACCTATTGAGTGGCAACAACACTAAAACACGAACTTGTGTTCCCCAGCTTGGCGACGATCAGAGGACATTTAGAGCGATCAAATCTGGATTGCAAGAAACAGCCCCTAAATTGCAGCAAAGACTTTTAATATTCTATCTTCTAGAAGTCATCCTGACTTCAGCTCTTGTGGCTTCATCAGCCTCTCCCTCCAGCAATTTGAGTTTTGAATTGATATTTATTTTCGACGAACGAAAAATTACAAATTCGAACGAACAAAATGGGGGGGGAAAAACGTAAAATGTGACAGGGGCGATAGGCGCGTTACAAAAATCAATATTTTTTACAATCAAGTTTAAGGCAGCTTACAGGAAGTTTAAAGCAGTTGTTGGCATGCATTACATTACAATTAAACCTTTTTTAAAAAATCATTTACAGCTAGGACATTACTATGTACAACTTTGTATGCAATACCTAAATCTGTCCGCAAGTGTCAACTGTTCTAAACTATCCAAACCAAGAATTTCAAATCTAGTTGCATAAGGTATTCTATTCTGGACAATTATGGATTATTTTAGTCATTATTAATTAGATCTCGATAGTTTCAATAGTTTTACTTTTAAGTATAACTGAGGCTATAGTCTTATACCTGTTTATTCTGAATACGCTGCAATCAATGGAGCTTAATCACTAAGCAAATACACATAGAATTGCACTAAAACCCTCGATCCGACCTTCTATTTTGAGGAATCTTTTAATCACCTTTAAAGGATATCCCTCTTATATAAGATATTTTGAAGATCATGCATATTTCATGCATAAGAATATAAATAGTCCTTGACTTGCCACCACAATTGAGCCCCAAATTTCTGTTGTCACATTTGCCAAGTGAGTTTTGCCCCCATTTTACAATCTTGCTTTCCACAGTTGTTAAGTGAATCACTGGGGATGTTAAGTTAGTGACACGGTTGTGAAGTGAATCTGGCTTCCCCATTGACTTCGCTTGTCAGAAGTTCACAAAAGGGGATCATGTGACACCCCCCCGGCCTCTGCAACCATCATAAATAAGAGCCAGTGGCCAGGTGTCTGAATTTCGATCACATGACCATGGGGAGGCTGCAACATGAAGTGTGAAAAACGGACATAAGCAGAGGTGGGTTGCTGCCGGTTCGCACTGGTTCAGACGAACTGGTAGTTAAGATTCTGCGCAGTTTGGCGAACCGGCAAATCCCACCACTGGCTGGCCCCACCCCCGCTCATTTTTTGGCCTGTTTTCTGGGCTGTTTTTTGGCCAAAACGGCCTGAAAACAATCCAAAAAATGGCCTGAAAACAGGCCAAAAAAGGCCCCAAAAAACAGGCCAAAAAACGGGCAGGGCCAGCCAATGGTGGGATTATCCCTAACCGGCTGAATCCTACCTCTGCTTTTGAAGCGAGTGGCCGAGCAGCGGGGCTGGGTGTGATGAGTGATGTCACCCACCCAGTCACATGACCAACCGGACACGCCTACCCAGCCAGAGAACCAGTTGTTAAGGTATTCAAGTCCCACCTCTGGTCATGCCCCCTGGCCATGCACACCCCAGTCACGCCCATCCTGGCCACACCCACCCAGCCGGTCATTAGGGCAGGGAACCGCTTGTTAAATTATTTGCAGCCCATCACTGGTCATAAGTCACTTTTTTTGGTACCGTCGTAACTTTGAACGGTCACTAAATGAACTATTGTAAATTCAGAACTACCCGTAGTAGTCTGGATTAACCCTGGGACTAATTACAACTAATAGCTTGTGGCCGTTGATCTAAGAGTATGGATTTGTTGTCTAGTCAGAAATATCATGCAGACAATGGCTTATTGTGTGCAACTCCTGCTTTGAAGCTTTCCCAGATATGTAGATTTCCCATCTTTTTAGTTGTTCAACACTTAACGTCTCATCCTGGAATCCATTAACTGGCCTCTGATAAACATTGTCTTTGAAGAATTGTTAGGTTCTAACTGGGCCTTTGATGTTTGACTTGCTCTACCATGTAGCAAAGCAGCCTTTTAAATTCATTTCCCTCAAGTGCTCAGATAAATTCAGAGGCATCCTGAAAAAAAATCCATGCATTTGACCAGAAACAATGTTAAGTCTCTTAAGGCGCTTAGAACTCTTGCATCCGTGAGAGCTAATTCATGCTTTCAGCAAAATGCATAAATAGCCCGCCATTCTTTCGGAATGTAATGCAATGTGAAGGAAACAATTGCAAAGAGGCAGTTAATACAGAGCTACCAATAGAAGAGAATATTTGCAGCTCAGGGTTGAACTGTGGAATCCTTGTGCTCTCTGAGCTTGGCTGTTTTCTTGCAGATGCTTCATTGCCCAACTGAGGGACGTTTTCAGTGCTAGAAGGGAGTGTGGGACTTGCTTTCTGACTTGCTTTCATTACCCTAGTTGGGTAATGAAACAGCTGCCAGAAGACAACCAAGCTTAGACAGCACCAGGGACCCCATAATACACAGCTAGATGGAAGCAAAAAACCCTTGCTCTTTGTGGCCATCTAATGATCATCCAGATTTTTGCAACCCACCTAATAAGGTAGAACGATGGCCAATAATCAGTGGTGGGCTGCAACCGGTTTAATAACCGGTTCGGTGAGTGTGCGCTTTGCTTGCGTGCTTCGCTAAAATTGGAGGTTTTTAAAACTCAGCTGCTTACCTTCTAAGTCAGCCCCAGTAAGAGGCACGGAAATCAGCTGTAATGCGCGATTCAGATAAGCTAGAAATAAGGAAATAAAGGACAGGATAGGGCCGGAGTCGGTGCCAGCTGATTGTCGGAATGACCGGTTCGCCTGAAATGGTCCGAACCTGCTGAATCCCACCCCTGCTAATAATATTTCAGAACTATGCTGGACTTATCATTACCTGGGCTGGTGGGGGGGGGGGGGAATCCAGTTAACAGAGCAAAGAATCTTTGCTCCTTACTTGCATTTATGCAGTCAAATAGAGTAAACCAAAGCAGTGTAGAAGAATCACACTTGAATAAACTTCTTCAAGAGAAATAAAATCCTGCGAGATAGCATATTATGGAGAAATGCTTCAACTCATTCTGCTGCTTCATTGCTGATTTTTTTTTCTTTTTTCTTTCTTCCTAACCGGAAGCCCCCCGTTCAATTCTGGAGCTGACCAGAAGTCAGGTTCCCTCACCATAGAGTCTCCTCCTAGCATGGTGTCCTTTTTCCTTTACCTGTCCTAACCAAAAGCCCTATGAATTGCGGAGCCGACCAGCGATGGGGAGCCGCAGCAGAGGGATGAAAGAGCCACATGCGGCTCCAGAGCCACAGGTTGCCGACCCCGGTGCTATGGAAACCTTGGTGTGATTGATCTGAAGCACGTCTAACATAAGATAGGGAAGAGAGAGGACTCTTTGCAATGGGACTGCAGATTTGTGAAGGATGAGGCTATCAATAGTTATTGCTCACACTGGCTAATGCTATGTCCAGATTTGGAGGCAATTTCTGAAAGAGATATTTCTCCTTACTTCTGCTTGCAGGAGAAAGAGATTTTGGACTAGACATGTCTCTGGCTTGATCTGTTGTGGTCCGCCAGCAGCCTGCAGAGCTGGCAGTGGAATCAGACAATGAGGAGGCTGGGGAGGAACATGGGCGACTGTGGCAGCGGAGTCAGACAGTGAGGAATCTGGGGAAGGCCCGGACCAGGGGTCTGTGTCAGAGGCAGAGATGGGGCCAGGGCCATCTGGGAGTGATGCACGGACTCCGGAGCCCCCAGTGTCGGACAGCAGAGAGGCTGAGGAACAGGAGGAGCCTGTTCCTAGTGCATGCACGCGCAGAGCTGCCAGAAGGCAAGAGCAGCTAAAGCAAAAGGGACAACTCGGGAGATGATTGGCTGCTCCCATAAGGCTTAAAAGAGAAACAAAGGCACTTTGGGCCTTTTGCAGGAAAGCAACATTGCTAATTCTGTTTCCAGTCGGCGTCTCTTGTTTGTTTCTGAACTTTGTGGGGCTTTGCCAAGTAAGGCCTTTGGCAGGGTGTCAAAGAAGATAAAGGTTGGTGATTATCCCCAAAGGACTTCTTCCGAAGGACTTGTTTTGCAACTAATTGGGACTCAGCTGGGAATGAATGTAATTCTCAGCTGTTGCAATAAAATAGGTTTGTTTGGGACTAATTGTGTATTGTAATGACTCAGTAAGCCTAGGTCACAACATGATCAAATAATAATGATCTTATATTCAGAACAGAACAGTTACGAGTATGTTAGGAGTATGTTAATAACTCCAGATTGTAAGGTGAAAATGAAATATCCATCAAGGCAAATTTGAACCTAGAGGACATCATGATCATGTAGACTTTGTCAGCAATAACATAGAAGTGTTCTATGTTCTGGCTGGTGCTTTGGTGGTGTCTTGTGATATTTTTTTAAAAAAAAGAACTGCAATGTATTTATATATTCAAAAATCTATATTTTTTTTTGAATCAGTGAACAGTTTGCTGTAACAATTCTTCTAACTTTTGATGGAGTCAGTGCAATGCATTCCTGCAACACACAAGCTTTTCTAGAATGTTGCAGAACCCTTGAATTCTAAGCAGAAATGATTGCGCCATACCAAAAAAAAAGGGGGGGGATATCTAGCCATGATATCAGAAGTAACCTGATTACAAGGAATTATAATTATGGAAGGATATACCCACTCAGTTTCTTTGATAACACTGCCTGAGTTTCTCCAGTCTTTCCTTTTCTGATAAGACCACCAAGGTCCCTCCCAAGTCTGTTACTCTATAAATTACAGGCATAGTTGAATATGTTTCTATAACTGCTTTTGTACAACTCAGATAGTTAGCTATTGAATTAACCCATTAGAGCCATGGTGGCGCAGTGGTTAGAGTGCAGTACTGCAAGCTACTTCTGCTGACTGCCGATTGACTGCAATTTGGCAGTTTAAATCTCACCAGGCTCAAGGTTGACTCAGCCTTCCATCCTTCTAAAGTGGGTAAAACGAGGACCCAAATTGTTGGGGGCAATAGGCTGACTCTGTAAACCGCTTAGAGAGGGCTGGAAAGGAATGTGAAGCAGTATATAAGTCTTAAGTGCTATTGCTATTGCTATTATTTCCAAAATACACTGAGCTAGAAAATAACTAAACAGGCAGTTCCAGACCAGGTATTAAATCAGACTTATTATGTTGTGGGAATGCAGCATCTGCTAGCTTCAGATCTATATGAATAATGTATAATGTGCTATATGAGCAGGACCTACTTATATAAACACATCATAACTCAGTTCCTGTGACTTTGTCTGTGACTATGAAGATAAAGTCTCCTTCAAATGGAGGTGAGGTCCAGATGACTTCATGGATATAGTTTTCTTGATAACAAAATGGAACTGGTTTATTACTGTTTTGTTGTTCAGGATGTTCTTCCCATTTCTCAGTGTAGTGTTCAGTCCTGAGCTTTCCTAATAGGCACCCATCCAACTCCAAATCAGTTTTAGCTCTACTTAGCTTTCCAAGATCTTCCAAGGTCAGTTGGAGGTTACCTCGTAGTTGTGTGATTGGTGAAGACATGAATGCAAAGCCAGAGTTGGGCAGATGAAAAGAGGTGTTCCAACACTGGAGGTATTTCAGACCACCATATTTTTTGGAGTATAAGACGCTCCGGACTGTAAGACGCACCTACCGTTTTTGGTGAGGAAAACAAGAAAAAGAAATCTGCCTTTGCCTCCCAGCAATTTTGCCTCGTTGCAGCAAACAGCAAATAGCCTGCTTTACTTTCATTTTCGTTTTCAGCATAGCTTGATTAGCACAAGAAAAAAAAATCTGCTTCCAAGGTCCCTTCCAACCAGCGGTGAAATTCAGCCGGATCTATCCGGTTCACACAAACCAGTAGCGCCGGCAGCGGGAGGCTCGGCCACCCACTGGGATGTCATTACGTCCCATTTTTGACCCTCTGTGCATGTGCAGAAGAGGCGTGGCGAGCATAGCGAGCTCATGCATGCTCCCATTCCCGAACCAGTAGCGAAGGTAAGTGGATTTCACCGCTGCTTCCAAGTCTGTTATCCTTTTAATGGATAGTGGAAATCTGAGTTACAATTAAAAGATAGCAAAACTTCCATTTCCATGTTCATTCCAATTCTGATGCAGTTCAGTCTGCTGGGGATTTTTGATGGCTACCTCCAATATTTGTGGTCTTTATCGTCTCAGTTCAGGCGTTTTGTTTGCCTGTTCGTGGGATTACCAGCTCCCAAGCGTTCTTCAATCTTGCTTATCAGGTGACATTAGTAAGGCCCAGGAGGTAACCTCCAACTTCTAGATTCTCCTTTTGTAATTTCCCAGTGGGAGCCGCTCCTCTCAACAGCAGCAAAAAAGATTCGAGTCTTAATCTTTGTTCTTGTTTTCCCGATGATAATATCTGCAAAATTATAAACTGTGGGGAAAACGCTCTTTGAAGTTCCTGCAGAGAAAAGACTATTCAACCAGAGGCTACAGTTGTCCTTGAAAAGAGAACATAGAGGTAGGTACGGAGTAGCTTCCAAGTCAAACATAGAATATTTGTGGGAGCTAAGACCTAAATATGCCTTTAAGTCAGGGAACCAAGAATTAAAAGGGCAATCATGAACTATTAATGTCACTGAGAGCTTGGTGGAGTGCATTGGAATATCTTCAGACCTTGACTAGAGCATAGAATTATATTCGCAGTTATGCTCTCCCCCCCCCACTTGTTCGACTGCAGTCGGTTTTCTCCGTAGCTCAGTAGACAAGAGATAAAAATTCTTCCAAGTGTGTTGAGGGTAGTCTCCTTGACTACACCTACAAGGATTAAGTCTAAAATCAATCAGGACTTCTAGAAATAGGTCAGTAAGAGATTCTTACTCCTTATCAGTGGGGTCCTTGGTGCTCGCTGAACTTGTTTGTTTTCTTACAGATGTTTCATTATCGAACTAGGTAACATCTAGCAACGATGGATGTTATCAAACAGGGTAAGGAAACATCTGCAAGAGAACAATTAAGCTAAGAGAGCACCAAGGACCCCACAGTTCAATCCTAAACTAGAAATATTCTCCTCTATTACCGTGTTTCTCCAAAAATAAGACCTTGTTTTATATTTTTTTGAATCCCGAAATAAGTGCTTGGCCTTATTTTCGGGGAGGTCTTATTATTTTGGGGCGCGTGGAGCAAGATGGGGCTCCTCTTGCCGTCTTACCTGATTTCCAGCTCTGTCTCCCTAACCCTAACCAGAGGAAATGGCGGGGACCAGCTGCGCATGTGCTTAAATATTTTCAGGGAGGGCTTATCTGGGGGGCGGGCTTATTTTAGCGCATGCATTCAAAAGCCCGATTGGGTTTATTATCAGGGGATGTCTTATTTTCAGGGAAACACAGTAGTTACTTCTATCTGTTTAATTGCAGAAAGAATAATGAGAAGTTAAAGGACCAGGGGCGTCTCCTATGGCTCTGTTTAGTCTAATCTCTCTCTCCCATCCTCTCTGCTCCATATCATTATAAATTATGAATCTTCTTTGGTAGCCTTGTACATATTGTTGTGCTACCTAGCTAACCCCAGGGAGAGCTTTAGAGCAGATGGATGATCATTCAGATATGGAACTTGTCCTGATGAAATCAATGGCTCCTGCAATACACTTAGTAGTTAGTGCCACCCTCACTGCCTTCTATTGCTCTTTTTTGATATGAAATAACAACCACCTGAAAATCTTCCAAATCAGCAGAAGAAGCTATAATAATAAAGCAGATAAACGCTTATCATCGTAAGTGAAGGAACGGTGGGGAAATTCAAAAAAATAGTTGGCATGAAAAACGAGTCCCAAATTCCATCTAAGTTTGCTTTTCATCCGGCTGAAATGAATTATCCAGCAATCTTAAAACATTTGTTTTATGGAAACATTTGTTTGAACAAAAAAACCGAGCAGGAACAGTGCTATTTCTGTACCATATGCAATAATAACCTGACTTCTTTGACAATCAGGGCACTGTCAAAAAAAAAAAAATACTTTAATTTGGCTGTCAGCAATAAAGTCTAAACCCACAAGGCAGCTTAAGGACTTCCTGATCTCATGTTATGGGATACGTTTTTGTTCTGAGGTCTCAATGCAAAAAAAGGGGACAGAAAATCTTGCCGGTTGAAAATCCTCTAGACAGATCAGGAAAAGGAAGAGATCTCTTTTGCAAGAGATCAGGGAATTGTGAGGTTAGCCTCCCATGTCTAAAGAATAAGCTTTCCAAGGTGGATGAGAAGTTTTATGTTGAAATGCACTAGAACAGGAGCAGTGATGGGTTTCAAATTTGTTTACTACCGGTTTTGTGGGTGTGGCTTGGTGGGCGTGGCAGGGGAAGGATACTGTAAAATCTCCATTCCCTCCCCAATCCAGGGGAAGGATACTGTAATATCTCCATTCCCTCCCCAATCCAGGGGAAGGTTACTGCAAAATCCCCATTTCCTCCCGATCAGCTGGGACTTGGGAGGCAGAGAATAGATGGGGGCGGGGCCATTCAGAATTTTTACTACTCAAAATTTCCGTTACCAGTTCTCCAGAACTGGTCAGAACCTGCTGAAACCCACCTCTGGACAGGAATCTCCAACCTTGGCAATTTTAAGACTTGTGGACTTCAACTGCAGAGTTCTGGGAGCTGAAGTCCCCAAGTCTTAAAGTTGCTGAGGTTGGAGACCCCCTACACTAGGAGACACATGGCGTCCATGTTTGAATTCTGAATGTAAAATTTTGCAATGGGGATGCATTTGATTCCCTTGGAAAGTTCCATGTTGGCAGGCTCATATTATTGTGCTGCATCAATTTTGACAACAGGACGCTAACAGTTTCCCCTTTCAAATTAATTAAGCATTCAAACTCAAATCTCCTGAGACTTTTGCATGAAACCTTGTCCCTTTTCGGCATACCTGCACAAGATTTTCTGTCATAGCGATATTCCTAGGTGAGTTCTTAGATGCTCTGAGAATGAGATTGCTGAAGTCTTCAGAGATTTTAGCTGTTATACATTTCCTGCACTTTTCTTCCCTTTTTTGGCCACTTGAAGAAAAAAAAATGTTGATCGAAGTGGCTTGAGTTTGCTTTATCTGTAATTTAGATATCCAGACACAGTGACTTTATATATAAAACCTGCCATTATGATTTCCACTCTGTGTGAAGTAAGCCACACTGATTTCTTCAACAAACCACAATCCAAACTGGGGATTCGCATAATGTATGAATCACCTGCCATGCCTGAAAAACATTGGGCGTATTCCCAGATTTTTTTTTCCTAACATTTTTTTTTTTGAAAAAAAAAGTATGTTAACTCATATTCAAAAAAAAGACAGTTCTGTCAACTGAAACTTACAGCAATCTACTTCAGCTTCTTGGTCAAAGATTTAATTCAAGACTATAGATGGTGTAGAAGGAAAAGCAACCTAAAACTGTCCCCATATTTTATCTCTCCATTTTTTCCCCCTATGGTGGTGGTGATTGGTGATGGTGATGATGATGATGATAGAAGAGGAGGAGGAGGAGGAGCAGGAGAGGAAGCAAGTAGTTGAAAGCATTAATGCAACTGAAAATAAATTCTCCCTGAAGGTTGCTGAAATACTTGGCAGGTATTTTAGAGAGGAAGATTGCCACGGGACTAAGAAAGACAGGTGAGTCTACTCAGGTTGTTCCCCATGTTCTCACCATGGAGTAGATAGAGGAAGAGGATCTCTCTTTCCTCAGCACATTTCTTACACACTTGAACTTGTGAGTTAGGAGTGCTCAACAAGGACATCTCCCACAGAACAAGCCCAGAAGGCACCTCTGGGTTCAACTTAAGCTTCCTGGCTGACAATTCAGAAATACATCCACCAGCTCTTCTCCAGCTGCAGTATCTATAAAGGGAAACTTCCTAGGCAGCTGAAGGCAATGACTGAATGACTCAACTCTGCTTTGAGGCTAATGCATTTCCTTGTAGCCAAGCTCTTGAAGTCACTTCAGTTTTATACTGTGGGAGGGATGAAAAGAGACAGACAGTAATTTTGTGTCGATCAAAATGAAACCAACCAACCAACAAAATGACACATCAGCGAACGAGACAAAAAAATCATAACAATAATATATATTATTCATCCTGGTGAGGATTCTGTGTGCATGATCAGAGCTGTTTTGTACCAATAAAGAGAGTGCCACAAATATCCTAGGCAGCACCCACTGCTCCATGCCAACTCCGCTCTGATCAGCCAAATGTGAACAAATATATTATCTAACATTATGTGTACAAATATGATTCAATGGCAGCTGCTGGTGAAATTTCTATCATTAGAGACTCTATATGGGATATAGATATTTTAGAGGGATGGTGCCAATTCTCGACAATATTGTGTGGGCTACAAGTGCTTGTAATTATTTTTAATTTGCAAATCAACTGACAACCATTTGGTTTTTTGGAAAAAAAAATATGTGAGTGTTTGAATTTGTTTTGGTTTTTTTAAAAAAAAAACACTAAAAAAACAAACATCGTGCCGCATTAAAACAATTAAAAACACTAGAGAATGTAAAGTTCTTCTTTTGATGTGAATTGAGATGGATTTTTTCATTAAAAACAAACCTTAACCTTTTTATCAGCTGTTTCTGCTTTCTTACTTGTACAAATAATAATAAACTGATGATGACTATGATGATGAAAATGTAATTTATTAAAAAAAACACATTTGCTTGTTTCTTGGTTGCCTACTATATCTTGTTATAGTCGGTGTTAATGTAGAGTCTGATAATTTTTGAACAATATTAAAACAAAAACCTGTGATAAGACTTCAGCTTGGATATTCATTTATTTTTAATCTTTCTACTTCAAACTTATCTTCTCCTACTGATGGATGATAGCAAGCACACTTTTATTATTTTTTTCCCCATAATTGCAGCGATAAGAATATTTATTTAGCGTTTCACAGTTCATATTAGGTATCAAAGTGCAACAATTAATCACAGACCAAGGAAAAGAGGGATCAAAGAGGCTGACTGTTATACTACAAATACAAACCTGAGATCTTAACATTTAACTGATATGTGCACTCCTGAGTAAATGTAATCGTGTTTATTTCATTTATTTATATATAAAATTTGGAGATTGCCCATCTCACTCACCAAGCAGATCTACAACCCCTGGAATCAGTGGTGGGATTCAGCCAGTTCGCACCACTTCGGGAGAACCGGTTGTTAACTTTCTGAGCAGTTTGGTGAACTGGTTGTTGGAAGAAATCATTAGGGCAGAGAACCGGTTGTTAAATTAGTTGAATCCCACCACTGACTGGGATATAAAAGGTATCTCAGCCCACCCAAAGGGGAAGGACGTGGGAAAAATGTCAGAAGGTATTCTCTCTAGTTTGTTGGTTTTGAAGAATGGTTTCAGGAATTGGGTATGCTAGTTTAATGAAAAGCAAGGACTGGGGTGAGATAATAGCAGTGTCTGAATGTCTAAGGGGCTGCCCCAAAGAAGAAGGGGGAATCAACCTGTTCTCCAAAGCACCTGAAGGCAGAACAAGAAGCAATGGATGGAAACTAGTCAAGGAGAGAAGCAACCTAGAACTGAGGAGAAATTTCCCAACAATGAGAACAGTGGAATGCCTTGCCTTCAGAAGTTATGGGTGCTCCATCACTGGAGGTTCCGAAAAAGAGATTGGGCAACCATTTGTCTGAAATGGTTATATGGGATCCAATCTGGGTCAGTCATCGGGACCAGAGGTTTAGTCTTCCAAGCTCTTTTGGACAAGTGCTGGACCCATCCTCAGCAGAGGTGGGTTCCACATAATTTTACCACCGGTTCGCCGTGGACCGAAAATGTGAGCGCACGCGGCCTTCCATGCATGTGTGCGTCTTTCACGCATGCGCACAGCTTAGAAAATGTGGCTAAATAGGACAGCAGGGCGCTGGGGCGGGTGGGTGGGCAGGTCGCCACTACCGGTTCGCCAAAACCGGTCTGAACCAGCTGAATACCACCACTGATCCTCAGGGAACTTTTCACTCACCAGAACAGCTCAATGCACACATTCTGGAGAATGAGAAATTCCCCAAGGATAGGCTCCAGCATAAGTCCGAAAGCTCGGAAGACTAAACCTCTGGTCCTGATGACTGATCCAGAGTGGATCCTGCAACCTTATCCTGGGACGCGTAGATTCCGCCTTCATTGGTGAAATGGTGTAGTTCAGAGGGTTGGATTAGAAGACCTCCAAGTCCCTTCCAACTCTGTTATTCTGCAGTTCTGAAACTTAAAAGAAAAGGAGGTAAGAAATATTTTCAGTCATGTCCATGGAGATTCTCAATCCTCCAGGTCATGGTTGTCCCAAAGGTGCTTTTTCAAGAGGCAACTGGATTTTCTGGAGGGTTTTTTTATTTATTTATTTGAAGATGTTTCGGTTCTCATCCAAGAAGCATCTTCTAGATGAGAAGTGAAACATCTTCCAAGAAAAAACCCAGAAAGTCCAGTTGCCTCTTGAAAAAGCATCTTTGAGACCTTCAGTCATGCAAGATTCTGTTACTGTAACCTTACAATAAAGACCAAGCTAATATTCCTGGGTGAGCTTCTTGTCAGGATTACCCTGCAGGGATAAGAGTAGATTAGGGGCCTGGTGGCTCAGCAGACTGATAGCACTGTTATTAACATCAGCTGTCTGCAATTACTGTAAGTTCGAATCTCATCAGGCTCAAGGTTGACTCAGCCTTCCATCCTTTCTAAGGTAGGTAAATTGAGGACCCAGTTTGTGGGGGCAATAAGCTGACTTTGTATAAATATACAAAAGGATGAAGTCTATTGCTTAACGCATTGTAAGCCGCCCTGAGTCTCCGGAGAAGGGCGGCATATAAATCAAATTTAAAAAATATATATATACAAGGGACTGTGTTGAAAAATATCTCAAAAGGGTTAAGGAATTGTTTTTATAAGGCTGGCACTGAAATGACATTGAAAGGAAATGCCAGAAACACTTTTCTGGAGGAACATCTCCATAGCTAAATTACCCACCAAAAGAAATATTTTTAGAACATAGAATAATAGAGTTGGAAGGGACCTCGGAGATCTTCTAGTCCAACCCTTGCTCAAGCAGAAAACCCAGTATTAATGGTTGTCCATCTCTTTTTTGAAAGCCTCCAATGATTGACCACCCACAATTTCTGAATGCAAGTTGTTCCATTGGTTGATTGCTCTCACCATTAGAAAATTTCTCCTTAGTTCTAGGTTGCTTCTCTCCTTGGTTAGTTTCCATCCATTGCTTCTTCTCTTCCCTTTTGATGCTTTCGAAAATAGTTCGACCATGTCATCTTTGTAGGAAAACAGAATAAGAGAGTTGGAAGGGACCTTGGAGGTCTTTTAATACAACCCCCTGTTTAGGCAGGAAACCCTACATCACTTCAGACAAATGGTTATCCAACATCTTCTTAAAAGCTTCCAGTGTTGGAGCATTCACAACTTCTGGAGACAAGTTGTTCCACTGATTAATTGTTCTAACTGTCAGAAAATTTCTCCTTAGTTCTAGGTTGATTCCCCTCTTGTTTAGTTTCCACCCATTGCTTCTTGTCCTGCCTTCAGGTGCCTTGGAGAATAGCTTGACTCCCTCTTCTTTGTGGCAGCCCCTGAGATAGTAGGAACTCCTCAAACATTGGAACACTGCTATCATGTCTCCCTAATTCTTCTTTTCATTAGACTAGACATACCCAATTCCTGTAACCTTTCTTCATATGTTTTTCTCACCTGAAATCCCTAGATCTCTTCAGATTTGATCTCTAAAAGATGTTTTGAAGCGCAGAAGGATGGCTGCTTCAACCTGTTGCAGAAAGAGCATAGTTTAGAGATCTGTTATGTCCTTATAAGGACATCTGCCCGGATTGGCTGCCAGCCATCGGGCGGGAAAGTTTGAATCACTGTCAGGGGCGGTGCGACTGCCGGAGCGAATATAAGGAGAGCTCCGGCAGCGCGCAGTCAGTCTTGTTACTGTTTCCAAATAAAGTTATTAATGTAACGAGCTGGTCGCGTCTTCCATTCCTGCGCCGATCTAACAAGATCAAAGCCAAAAAAACAGACAACCCAAATGGCCATACCACAAATCTCACTTGGGAGAGGAAGGAACTAACATCTAGACCAGGGATCCTCAAACTTGGCAGCTTTAAGACTTGTGGACTTCAACTCCCAGAATTCTCCAGCCAGCATAGCTTAAAGTCTTAAAGCTGCCCAAGTTTGAAGACCTCTGATCTAGACAAACATCTCTGAAGATGAATTTACTGTCTAAGATGGAATCAACAGAGACAGAAGCTAACCTGGACCTAATCAATTGAGTTGGCTCCTGCCATGAACCAAAAGCCAGGAAAATGTATGAGAAATAGGAAATATTCATAATCATAATCATAAGTTTATTTGTCAAGCATATATAAGATAACAGGTAAAAGTATAAACATAATTTGAATACATGAAAAGAGTAAGTAAAAAGGAATATTAGCACGTGGACGGTAGGCACGCTGGTGCACTTATGCACGTAATCGGACAATTTTCTGAACATTTTCAAAGCTGGCCACATCAATACAACATGTTGCAGTAATCCACAGAAAAATGTATATTTAATTACCTCTGCTGGGTTTTTAATTAGAAATTCCTAAATATGATATAAGCAATTAACACTGTTTTCACTTTTTTTTTTTTCAGGCTATGGAACTTTTAGATAAATGAATGAATGAATGAATGAATGCTCCAAAAATCCCCCAAACCCCTAATCAAGAGGCAAATCTCTAATGATATAAAAAGTGGCTGAGTTGAAATAATTGGGATTTGTTTTGCCTGAACTCTTTTCCAGAGCCCCGTCAAGTTCTTAGGGACCCCTGCAGTTCCCACAGAACACAGTCTGAAGAACTAACCTTTTGCTATAAGAAGCAAACGCATGAAATGCATAGCCATCTTCGCATTGTGCGAAGATCCCCACCCCCACCCCCCCGAGAAGCTCACCAGCAGGTTACCAACAGCAATAGTCCTACTTGGGTGATTAGCACCAGATCAATAAACAGCAATAATGGGGATCCTCTTATGAGGCTCTTTGGTAATAGAGATGAGAAGTTTCTTGAGCATGTATTTGGTTTATTAATCTAATGCCACACTACAGTTTCATCCACTTCTTTGGAAAATTGCACTTGGGCTAAGAGTGCAATTTGATGGCATAGATAGATAGACAGACAGACAGACAGACAGACAGACAGACAGACAGACAGATAGACAGACAGAGATGATAGAGATAAAGAGATAGAGAGATATAGATAGATAAATAGATGATAGATAGAGATATAGAGAGATATTTATTTATTTTATTTTATTTTATTTTATTTTATTTTATTTTTTTATTTTATTTTTTTTTATTTATTTTATTTTATTTTATTTTATTTTATTTTATTTTATTTTATTTTATTTTATTTTATTTTATTTTATTTTATTGAATTTATATCCCGCCCTACTCCCGAAGGACTCAGGGTGGTGAACAGCCATAGAATAAAACATATAAATACAAAATTTAAAATAAAATAAAATGAATTAAATAATTTGGCTGATAGATAGATAGATAGATAGATAGATAGATAGATAGATAGATAGATAGATAGATGAGAGAGAGAGAGAGAGAGAGAGAGAGAGAGAGAGAGAGAGAGATGATGGATGGATGGATGGATGGATGGATGGATGATAGATATAAGCAAACAGGCAGACTAAGTAAAAAGGTAAAGGTAAAGATTCCCTTCGCACATATATGCTAGTCGTTCCTGACTCTAGGAGGCGGTGCTCATCTCCGTTTCAAAGCCGAAGAGCCAGCGCTGTCCAAAGACGTCTCCGTGGTCATGTGGTCGGCATGACTAAACACCAAAGGTGCACGGAACACTGTTACCTTCCCACCAAAGGTGGCCCCTATTTTTCTACTTGCATTTTTTAACGTGCTTTCGAACTGCTAGGTTGGCAGAAGTTGGGACAAGTAATGGGAGCTCACTCTGCTATGCGGCACTAGGGATTTGAACCGCTGAACTGCCGACCTTTCGATCGACAAGCTCAGCGTCTTAACCACTGAGCCACCATGTCCCTTAGACTATAAGTAAATAGTAGTATATATGTAGATTGGTAGTTAGGCAGTTAGGAAGATGATAGATAGAGATAAACAGTCAGACAGATTATATGTTATATGAGTAGGACATTGCAGAATTTATTTATTGTTTATTTATTGGTTCGATTTATATGCCGCCCTTTTCCGGAGACTCAGGGCGGCTTACAACGCGTTAAGCAATAGCCTTCATACTTTTGTATATACCTGCTTAGTAGGGTCTTCCCCCGCCCGCCCCCAAGCGGTGTTCTTTTTTTTATACAAAGTCAGCTTATTGCCCCCACAATCCGGGTCCTCATTTTACCTACCTCGAAAGGATGGAAGGCTGAGTCAACCTTGAGCCTGGTGAGATTTGAACTTGCAGTAATTGCAGGCAGCTGGTGTTACTTAACAGCACTTTAGTCTGCTGCGCCACCAAGGCAAGGCAAGAATGTATTCATATATTCAATCAATCAGAATACAGCTGGAAGGTACCTTGGATATCATTTACTGTAGTTCAACCCCCTGCTCAATTAGGAGACCGTATACCAGTGGTGAAATGTAAAATTTGTTACTGTGGTTCTGTGGAGGTGGTGGTGGTGGTGGGGGGGTAATGTGACTGAGTGGGCATGGCTAACTTTTTTTTTAAACTTTTAAAACCATTTTTTCTACAACCTCTTTGGCCGAAGAGGTTGTAAAAAAAATGCTTTTAAAAGCCTCTGACGATCCCAGCTGAGCTGCACGATCATCAGAGGCTTTTTTTTTTTTTTACTTTTAAAAGCATTTTTTCAGCCGAAGAAGTTGTAGAAAACAGGCTTTTAAAAATAAAACAAAAAAGCCTCTGATGATCGCGCGGCTCGGCTGGGCATGGGGGCGGCAGGGATTTTTGCTACCGGTTCTCCGAACCACCCGCCGCCATCGCTACCGGATCAGGCAATCCGGTCCGAACCGGGAGCATTTCACCCCTGCCGTATACCATTTCAGACAAGTGGCTGTCCAGTCTTTTCTTAAAAATCTCCAGTGATGAAGCACCTACAGCTTCTGGAGGGAAAGCTGTTCCACTGGTTAATTGTCCTCACTGTTAGGAAGTTTCTCCTTAATTCCAGGTTGCTTCTCTCCTTGTTTAGTTTCCATCCATTGTTTCTTGTCTTGCCCTCTGGGGATTTGGAAAATAATTTGACCTCCTCTTCTTTGTGGCAGCCTCTCAAATACTGGAATACAGCTATTGCCCCTAGTCCTTCTTTTCTTTAGTCACTCACTCCCTTGGTTGAGGGGTCCACACCAAAAGGAGCCCTGGTAGCGCAGCAGACTAAAGCACTGTTATTAACATCAGCTGCCTGCAATTACTGCAAGTTCAAATCTCACCAGGCTCAAGGTTGACTCAGCCTTCCATCCTTTCTAAGGTAGGTAAAATGAGGACCCAGATTGTGGGGGCAATAAGATGACTTTGTATAAATATACAAAAGTATGAAGGCTATTGCTTAACGCATTGTAAGCCGCCCTGAGTTTTTGGAGAAGGGTGGCGTATAAATCAATTTAAAAAAAAAAAAAAAAAGGGCTCAATGCCATGGCTTGTTTGGGAAGTTGAAAGGGATGAGTTAGGAATAAAATAGCAAATAACTTTACCAATGCACCTGCTTGTTAATGGATCTTCCATAATTAGCCACCATCACCACGGCAACCATTTTGCGAGAGTTCCCATCACAAGATCTCTACATTCCAAATCAGTAAGCCCACAAGATTGAGGATTGTTGTCCTACACCTATCGGAAGCTCCCAAAGATTTCCTTTTAGTGCATTGCGAGCGGAGATACATAGTGAAAAGCAAGGTCATTCATTATTATTGACCTTTCTTTGAAGAATCTCTCATGAATTTTTCTGAAAGTCCATGGATCTGTCCTAGGGAAATTATGGACTTCCTACTCTACACTAACTGAACTACAACTCCCAGGATCCACCATTAGAACCTGGACTACTGAGAACTGTAGTTCAGCAACATCTGGAGGTCCAAAGGATCTCCCCTCCTTGTATTAACAGATTAACAGAGTTGGAAGGGATCTTGTAGGTCATCTAGTCCAACCCCCCGCCCAAGCAGGAGACCCTACACCATTTCTGACAAATGGCAGTCCAATCTCTTCTTGAAAGTCTCAAGTGATGAAGCTCCCACAACTTCCGAAGGCAACTTCTGTTCCATGGGTTGATTGTTCTCACGGTCAGAAAGTTCCTCTTCATTTCTAGGTTGAATCTCTCCTTGGTCAGTTTCCATCCATTATTCCTTCCATTATGCCTTCAGGTGAGTGAATTGCTCAGAGTTCGTCCTGATGCAGCTAATTACTCGGTTACATAATAGGTTTCCAAAGAACATAAAAGGACAAGCAATCTGCATTTCCTCCAAATTAGATTAGAACAAAAGAAGTCTGAAATTGGGGTCCTCTTTCTGTTTCACCCTAATCTACACAGCTGGTTCTTTGTGTAGCTCACAGTTTTGTGGTAAAACTCCCACAGGGTCATCTTAAACACCGTGGCCACCATAACGTGAAGTCAATCTGGGATCTTTTTTTTCCCCAAGTCTATGGAAGAAAAACTTATATGGCGTCTTTAAAAAAAAAAAATCCTGTAATTTCCCGGCAACGTACTTCATGTAGCTGCTATAACACGGCAGCGCTAACAGAGTGATCATGCTTTGAAGAGGAAGTAACAACGAGTTTGCTCTTTTGTGATTAAATACCGTTCACAAAGGACACAAATCACACTGCAATCAATAACGGTAAATGCAATCTTGGAAAACCGGCAGAGAGGGATGTCAAGAAAAAATAAAATTTGTGGAAGGCAAGTCACCAAGTGCAGCAGATAACCAGTTCTGAAGATTACTAAAAACTCACTTGCATTTGGTTCTCCGCTCTAAGCTATGATTTAGATTCCTCCTGGGCTATTTTTTCTTTTCCTCAAAGAAAAAGGGTTTTTTCTGTTTTCTCAAAGAAAAAGGGTTTTTTCTGTTTTCTTCTCTTTGGCTGGGTTCACGGGCCTTTAATAACTACCTGATAAGCTTGTTGATCAAAAGGTCGGCAGTTCAGCGGTTCGAATTCCTAGTAACGGTGAGCTCCCATTACTTGTCCCAGCTTCTGCCAACCTAGCAGTTCGAAAGCATGTAAAAAATGCAAGTAGAAAAATAGGGACCACCCTTGGTGGGAAGGTAACAGCGTTCTGTGCGCCTTTGGCATTTAGTCATGCCGGCCACATAACCACGGAGACGTCTTCGGGCAGCGCTGGCTCTTCGGCTTTGAAACGGAGATGAGCACCGCCCCCTAGAGTCAGGAACGACCAGCACATATATGCGAGGGGAACCTTTACCTTTACCTAATAGAATCAAAATCACATAACGTATTAGTACTGCTTTATAAATCCTTAGTAAGGCTGCACCTGGAATTACTGCATGCAGTTTTGGTCACCACATTACAAAAAAAGATGTTGAGACTTTGGAAAAAGTGCAAAGAAGAGCAGCTATGATGATTAAGGGCCTGGAGACAAAAACATATGAAGAACGGTTGCAAGATTTGGGTTTGGCTAGTCTAGAGAAAAGAAGGACTATGGGGGGAAATGATAGGAGTATTCCAGTATTTGAGGGGCTGCCATAAAGAGGATGAAGTCAACTTACTTTATCATTATTTTTATCAACATGGTTCACTGCCCTTGTTTGCTGAGTTTTGTTGACCTCTGAAGAAGAAGGAATCTTACTTATGTCCCAAAGGTGCTTTTTCAAAAGGAAAGTTTTTCATTGAAGATGTTTCACTTCTCATCCAAGAAGCTTCTTCAGTTCAGTCAGAACTGAAGAAGCTTCTTGGATGAGAAGGAAAATGACTTTAAGGAAAAACAAAGTCCAATTGCCTTTTGAAAAAGCACCTTTGGGACAACTATGACCTGGATTTCTTGCCACTTTTAATTTCTTGCAAGAAATTAAAAGACACTTGCTCCTGGGGAGGAAAGCTATGGCAAATCTAGACAGCATACTAAAAAGCAGAGACATCACCCAGCCAACAAAAGTGCATATAGTCAAGGCTATGGTTTTCCCAGTTGCAATGGATGGCTGTGAAAGTTGGACCATAAGAAAGGCTGAGCGTCAAAGAATTGAGGCCTTTGAACTCTGGTGCTGGAGAAGACTCCTGCGAGTCCCTTGGACTGCAAGGCGATCCAACCGGTCAGTCCTAGAGGAGATCAACCCTGATTTCTCTTTAGAAGGCCAGATGCTGAAGATGAAACTCAAATCCTTTGGCTACCTAATGAGAAGGAAGGACTCACTGGAGAAGAACCTAATGCTGAGAAAGATTGAGGGCAAAACAAGGAGACGACAGAGAACAAGGTGGCTGAATGGAATCACTGAAGCAGTCAGCGTAAGCTTAAATGGACTCCAGAGGATGGTAGAGGACAGGAAGGCCTGGAGGAATGTTGTCCATGGGGTCGCGATGGGTCGGACACAACTTCACAACTAACAACAACAACAACAACGACCTGTATGACTGTGAATCTCCACAGATATCTTATGCAAGCTTTCTACTCATAACCCTACTATGAAAAGAGTGTTATGATGTGCACATCTCAAATGATTACTCAACAGGCAAATGTATCACATGTGTATTATGTTGTAGGTTTAATTATCATCAAATAATAGATTCCTGATACCTGTTTTAGTGCAGAGATGCTGAACTACTTCAATATTGGGTTGATATAGCAATCTCATGCATTTATGCAGCACATGAAGTATTTTATGCAATCATAACTCTTAAGCACCTTTTTTTCTATTCCCTCAGCATAATAATTAACTAGTAAATGTTTGACAAAATACGTTGGAGGCTCTTTTACATTGCTCAATGCTAATGAAATTCTCCTAGATAGGCAGGAATATTTCCTGCGCAGATTAATTGATTTTCAGCTACAAAATGATCAAACTCAACACAATTTATTAATGGGGTGGGATAGCAATCCTGATTCATTATGTGAGCAAGAGGTACTGTATTTGTATGACCAAATACAACATATAACGCTGGAGGAGTGAAATGAAGTTTTTAAAAATTCTGTCCCTATACCTAACATGGCTTATGAAGTTCTTTCTCTTTTTGATCAGAAGGAAAATTGGAAAGAATCAGACAATCCAGATATTTATACTGCAGTGGTAAGAACATATTGGAATATTGCATCCAGTTTGGCTCACCATAATAGATATTGAGTCTAAGAGTACAGAGAAGAACAACAAAGATAACAAGGAGTCTGGAGACTAAAGTATATGATGAACAGTTGCTTGAACTGGGTATGTCTAGTCTAACAAAGAGGACTAGGGGATGACATGATAGCAATCTTCCAATATTTGAGGGGCTGTCAAAGGGAAGAGGGACTCAAGCTATTCTCCAAAGCACCTGAGGTCAGGACAAGAAGTAATGGATGGAAACTTAGCTGCGAGGTTTGACATATTGGCACAGCCACGAGTGGCAGGACACCAGCTGTGCCGGTATGATGAAGCTCGTGGCGGTGCTGTAGTTTGTGCATGCAACGGCACAAGCCTTGTGTCAGCGTTTCAATGCTGGCATAGAGAGAGCAGAGGAGAGCGAAAGATAAACTCTGAAACTTTTGCCTGCTAAATCCCTTTGAAGCCCGGTTGTCGTGGAAATGAGGGGAGGGGGCACATTCCTGGGAAATGACGAGGAAAAGAAGTCTGAAGAATGACTTGGAAGACAGCCAATGAGAAGCAGAGATTTGGGGATCGGAAAGGGAGGGATTGGGAGGCAAAAGGTCAGTCTTGTCCGCACGGAGTCATGATCCGGTGGCTGAGCTCAATTAAAGAAAGATTTCCTTAAAGATTGGCAGTTTGGAAATTCATTTAATTTTGAGATAGCACCGCAGTCTGACAGACGGACAAGACTGACCTTTTGCCTCCCAATCCCTCCCTTTCCGATCCCCAAATCTCTGCTTCTCACTGGCTGTCTTCCAAGTCATTCTTCAGACTTCTTTTCTTCGTCATTTCCCAGGAATGTGCCCCCTCCCCTCATTTCCACGAGCAGAGTCCTGCTCCACGAGAAAGCGGCAGCGGCGGGATACACCAGGGCAGCGGCCAACGCAAAGAATGAGGAGGGGAGGCAACGGCAGCAACAGGGCATCCAGTCCCATGCTTTCTGCCTCCTGCACCCCCAAAATAATAAGACCCCCCGATAATAAGGCCAAGCCCTTATTTGGGGGGAGTCAAAAGAAAATAAGACCCTGTCTTATTTTCGGGGAAACACGGTACCTAGTCAGAAATGGAAGCATGAGAAATAAACTCAACGACTTGTGAAAAAGCAAAGGAATTCTGGGTGCAATGCAAAAGATACCGAGGATTAATGCTGTGATGAAACCCGAGTTAATATATTGAGGCTTATGGATGCTGAGCTAGAAAAGAAATACTGTGTACTGAAACTAATATTGTAACATGGCAACTCTGGCAAAATTATTGTACTCACAAAGATGGAAGAATAATGAAATGCCCACAGTAGAAGATTGGATTATAAAATTGACAGAACTTGCAGAAATGGCAAAGGTGACTAGTTCAGTCAGGGGGAAAAATGATAAAAGCCTTTTTTTAAAAAGGTCGGAAGCTTTATATGAGCTTTTTGCTGAAAGAAGAAATTGGATTTGGGAATGTAAAAGGATCAAATGTTTTGTTTTTATTGCTTCAGTCCTTTACTAGCATTATTTTTACATTTTTAACCATTTTTTTCTGTTTTATTTTTTTGTACGTTGACCACAGGAGCCCCAGATATCGGCGGAAAATAAATTTAAGGGAGGGAGGGAGGGAGGGAGGGAGGAAAAAGTAAAATGGCAATTACTCAATAGAAAGAAGGCCAGGAAACTTAAAAGAGCTGAGGTGGTGCAGTGGTTAGGGTGCGGTACTGCAGCTACTTCAGCTGACTGCTAGTTCAGCAGATCAGCGGATCAAATCTCACCAGCTCAAGGTTGACTCAGCCTTCCATCCTTCTGAGGTGGGTAAAATGAGGACCCAGAATAAATGAATGAATGAATAAATAAATAAATAAATACATACATACATACATACATACATACATACACATACATACATACATACATACATACATACCTTAATAGGTAGAGCTTGCTTATGTAGGATATAAGAAAATTCAAAAATAAAATAGTATGTAGATATATAGGTTAGAAATGCATATAAGTAAAGATTCAATTTTGTTCAGGTAGGGGGGTTGGACTGGATGACCTTCAGGGTCCCTTCCAGTTCTACTACTCTGTTAAATTTGTTAGACATTATTCTGCTTTAAGGTAGTTGGAGAAAAGACATGCTGAAAGCGTACCAATATGGAACAGTGTTGTGTTAGAATAGATCTTCTTTTCTTTGAGGGCCGTTAGAAAGAGGCCCACTCTTGAATGCCAAGGCAATAGAGATCAGAAAGAGCTACGCTTGCAAAATATTGCATGGGTAGTTATGGGGAGGTGTTGGTAAATATGTAATTAAAGAAAGAGATGATGTTGTCTCTGAAGGTGTCACGGATTAGTGGTGATCGGTCATTGGATCCGATGTAGGAGGGGCGTGGGTGGCGTCGGGATAGGGAACTATAAAATGTAATCAGTGGTAGGATTCAATTTTTTTAACAACCGGTTCTGTGGGCGTGGCTTATTTGAGTGGGTGTGGCTTGGTGGTCATGTGACTGGGTGGGTGTGGCTAGCTGGTCATGTGACCGGGTGACCGTGGCTATGTGTATAGGGGCTATTCAGAGGGCTGAAAAAAGTCATTTCTGACTGGTCCTCGCACTTATGACCATCCTCACATTTATGCCCATTGCAGCATTCTTAACAATCGTGTCACTCATTTCACAACTGCTTCTCTTCACCATGGTGACGACAGGGCGAAAAACGTAAAATATGAGGACAGTCGTACGTGTGAGGACTGGTCAAAAGTGTGGGGACCAGTCAAAAATAACTTTTTTAGCCCTCTGAATAGTCCATATGCACATAGGGACTACCCAGAGGGCTGAAAATAGTGATTTCTGACAGTTCCTCGCACTTTTGACCAGTCCTCGCACTTATAACAGGTCATCATTTATGCCCATTGCAGCATTCTTAACAACCGTGTCACTCATTTCACAACTGCTTCTTTCACGAAGCGTGTGCATGAAGAGAACCGGTAGTAAAGTCGGTTAGAACCCACCACTGGATACCACCCTATTTTGCAAAATTGTTTTTATTTCCTTTTAATAAAGTCTCTTTGTTTTCATCGACCCATGCTCGTTGGGTGAATTCATTTCCAACACTTAGAAATCATGAGGAGGGGACAGGGAGAAGGCATCTGTAAGAAGAAAAATCCCAGTCCGGTTCCAAGCAGGGAGAAAGACGCTGGAAATAAAATGGAAGCTGGCTACAAGGAAAGGAGGTCTCCGTTTATTTGGTTTCCAGAAACTTCAGTGGCAGCAGCATGTTTCTGGGGTGGCTGACAAAATGGCTGGGTGAGTGGATGGGTTTTTATAGGGTTCCGGGGGTTTAGTGATTGAGGTGCTCCAGCGGGTTGTGCAATGTAGTGAGCCTTGTGTCTGTTCTGACCCAGCCTTCGCAGAAGCAAGAAACAGACGCCTTGAAAAGAAAACCCCCTCTTTATTTACACTTTGTTAATTAAATGCATTCACCCCCAAAAAAATCCAGGCAAGAGCAAAGAGTTAACTGAAGCAATAGGCTGTTCTGTCCCCATACCAAGCACACACCCAACCAGCCAGCCGAGGGTTAAATAAACTCTTCAAACACTCAACGTCAGTGATAAGGAACTTGGCAGCAACTCCGTGGCTGCCTGCCAAGAGCTTTTACTCCAATAACACAGACAAAAATACACACAGTTTGAATAGTCCAGTTTGTAATTAAATCCACAGCAAAATAGGTGTTGTGTCCGAAGGTGCAAAGTGCTTCGCCAGAGATTAGCTTTGTCCGTCACAGAGTCCGAATGGCCACCACATTCCCTTTTATAGCCTGTGGGGTGTGGTCCAGTGACTCAGCTAATCTCTGGCATGCCTTCCCCTCTGCTGCGCACGCTTCTCCCTGCGCCTCTGTCGAGGGTCCAGCCAGCACTTATTTTCCTCGTCACTGTCCACCTGTGGCTGCGGGGACGTGCTTGGCTCTGAGCCTATCATTTGGCCTTCGGTGTCCTCTGGAGGCATTGCCAGAGAGGAGGGTCCTGGAGAGGGAGGCCTTGCCAAATCCTCCCCCTCACTCTCAGAGTCTGCATCTGTCGATAGCCCAGGCTCAGGCAATGGAGCCACAACATAGGCCTTATCAGCTTGTTACGATAATTGCAAGGCCTGAACTCCCAGCCGAAAGGCTGCAAGTTAAGTCAGTTCAAATAAACAAACTTCAGTTCTGGCAAGGCAGTCTTTGTCGCACGAAACACAAAGTAAAATCTCCAGAAATGAGAACTGTTGTCTGCTATGACCACCACGCCCCTTTCCTCCTATTTATTCCTATCTGCTCTGCGCATACACAAATCTGGAACAGGCCCCAGCTGTTCCTCCTCCTCACTCATCTCTGTTGTGACCGAGGCCCACACAGTGATTACTAAACACAATTCAGTCCTGAACAGACTTATTTTATTAAAACAGCTGAGAATTAATTCATTCTCAGCTTAGTCCAAAACAAAATTCTTCATAACCAGTTCATCGGCCGTATCACCAACCTTTGATGTCTTTGGCAACCTGCCAAAGGCTTTTCTTGGCAAAACCCCCACAAAGTTCAAGAGACGCTGACAAGAAGCACTGGAATCAATGCTGCTTTTCTACAAAGAATCCAACAGCTCGTTGCTGCTCTTTTAAGCCTTATGGGAGTGACCAATCATCTTCTGGCCTTACTCCTGAGTTGTCCTTTTTTCTTCAGCTGCTCTTGCCTTCTGGCAGCTCTTCACATGCATGCACTAGGAACAGGTTCCTTCTGTTACTCTGCCTCTCTGCTGTCCACCTCTGGAGGCTCCAGAGTCTGCACATCACTCCCAGATGGCCCTGGCCTCATCTCTGCCTCTGACACACCCTCGTCTGGGCCTTCCCCTGACTACAGGACTGGCCCATGTTCCTCCCCAGCCTCCTCACTGTCCGACTCTGCTGCCAGGTCTGCAGGCAGCCCCAAGTCCTCCTCCTGAGGAGTCACTCCTGCCTTTTAACAGCTCTGTGCGCCCGTGCATCGAGAAGAAGCTCCTCTTCTTCTTCCTCTTCACTTATGGGAGCTTCTGGAGGTTCTAAAGGCCCTGGCTGAATCCCCACCTCTGGCACCACATCTTCTCCAGCCTCCTCATTGTCCGACTCGAGTGCCAGCTGCACAGGCTGCTGACGCAGCACCACACCAGCCTCCTTGCTGTCGGAATCAGCTACTAGCTGCACAGGCCGCTGACGGACCACAACACTTACACACCAGTCAGTTATGTAATAATGTCCAAAGAAATAAACCTTCAAAGACTTGTGGGTGTAATTTCTCAAATTTATCTGTGCAGATGTACTGTATAAACAGCACTTTCTCAAGGTCACGGAGAAAACCAAGCATGTCGGAAGAAGTTGGAAAACAATACAAAAGCAGGCGAACGGAAAAGGCTGCCCTGCTCAAAACCATCTCCCAGGGAAACAGGCTTTTAAAAACAAGATCGCTTTTCATTGTAATTCTACAAAAATCATTTTACCCCCCTTTTTTTTAAAACCACTTTCCTGGAAGTTCAGCTTGCTTTAATCAGTGGTTATAGATGCATTGCGCCATTAGTGGTTCAGGGTGCAGATGTACAGGTAGTCCTCGACTTACGACCACAACGGAGCCCAAAATTTCTGTTGCTAAGCAAAACTTTTGGAACACAGTTATCATATCTCCCCTGGTCCTTCTCTTCACTAGCCATGCTTAGTTCTTGCAATTTTTCTTCATATGCACCTACGACCTGGAACGAGCTCCCCCCGGAGATATGGAGGATCCCGGGTCTGCGCACCTTCCGTCGCGCGCTTAAGACTTTTTTATTTCATCAAACTGGCCTGGCCTAAATCTTCTCCCCTTTTTAAATGTAAATTTTAATTTGTTTTAAATTATGGGGTATTTTAAATTTATCTGTCTAAATTTGTCTAAAGCCAAATTATTTAATTCGTTTTTATTCTATTTTAAACTTTTGTATTTATGTGTTTTATATTGTGACTGTTCACCGCCCTTTGGGAGTAGGGCGGTATAGAAATTTAATAAAATAAATAAAATAAATAAAATATGTTTTAGCCTAATCCTCTTTGTTGCTCTTCTCTGCACTCTTTCTAGAGTCTCCACATCTTTTTTACATCATGGCGACCAAAACTGAAAAAGTATAGGTAGTGATACTGCAGGTACTGCTCAATTTACAATAGTTCACTTAGTCATTCAAAGTTACGACGACAGTGAAAAAGGTGGCTTATGATTGTGTTTCATGCTTATGACCATTGCCGCATCTCCAGTCGGCCACATTTTTTTTTTTTTAATTTGATTTATATGCCGCCCTTCTCCGGAGACTCAGGGCGGCTTACAGTGCGTTAAGCAATAGCCTTCATACTTTTGTATATTTATACAAAGTCAGCTTATTGCCCCCATAAACTGGGTCCTCAATTTACCTACCTTAGAAAGGATGGAAGGCTGAGTCAACCTTGAGCCTGGCGAGATTCGATCTTACTTTAATTGCAGACAGCTGGTGTTAAATTACAGTGCTTCTGTCTGTTGAGCTAAACCAGGCTCCTACATGATCAACATTCAGATGTTTGGCAATAATTCTGACCGCTGCTGTGTCCCAAGGTCATGTGATCCCCTTTTGCGACCTTCTGAACCAGCAAAGCCAGATTCCCTTAACGACCGTGTTACTAACTTAACAACTGCAGTGATTCACTTAACCACGAAGGTTGTAAAACGAGGCAAAATTCACTTAACCGCTATTTTGCTTAACCACAGGAATTTTAAGGCTCAATTGCGGTCATACGTTGAGGACTTCCTGTATTGAGGCTTCAGCTCTCGTGCAGGAACCTCGTTTCCCACCTTCCAGAAATGTAATTTCCTCAAATGTGAGAGTCCAACTTCCATTCTTCTTCAGCCAACATAGTTGGGAGAAAATGAGAGAATTGAATAGCTCCAGTGGTCTCTCCTCTTCGGCTCTGGCCAGACAATACTACTCAAGCAACGGAATTGTTTTATCTATGCTCATCTTATTAAATTACATTACTCTTTAGTTAATCAGGGCTAAAAGCTTTAGGGCTGCCTTCTTGAATTATGTTATTAGAATGGGTATAGAAAACTGGGAAGGAGGAGGCTCTACTTTGCCTGTTACCGTAGCAACAGGCTGAAGTTTCTGGAATGTAGAATCAGTTGCTAAGATGCACCCAATACTTTCGCGCGTGTATATATACTGTTGAAAGTTAGCAGCCACCCCTCTTCTGGAAGAATGAAATATTTTGAGAAATATTAAAAAGGCAGAATATTATATTTCCCTGGATGATAAGTTTTTTTTAGAGGGAGAAAGCAGCCCCCACCTTTTCTTAATAGCCCACGGTAGATGTCAGCATTTAAGAGATAAAGAGATAGATAGCTCTATTCATAAGCAAATACCTTCACCCAAGATCCAACAAAGATAGGATTAACCCTCAGCCACAATAGAAATTGCCCAATGCCCCTTCATTGCATCACCCTCAGAAACTTCAACCAAACTTAGCTCAGACAAACACCTAGGATTTGTACTTTGCCTATAGAGCCAGCTATGACCCCTACATAACCCCTACATGGCCCCATGGGAGTCTGACAACAGCCAATAGAATACGTGTTCTTGCACAGGAATAGGAAGCTCAAGTTCAAAACCCAAGAGAGGGTATAAAGACCCCTCACTCTCAACTCCATGTGGTCAGCTGCCCATAATTACATGTGATTCTGCTTCATCATTAAATCATCTTCCCAATCTGCCTCCAGCCTCCATTTTGTCTCCATTGCATTTGTCCCGGCTTGGAACTGAACCAGATGGATATTTCTTCCGACAATATTTATATAAACCTACAAAAATGCTGTTTTGCTGTCCATTCAAACAATTATGGTAACAAAGAAAAAGAAGAGCTTAGGCTAGCGTCACCTGTATCTTGCAGATGCAAAATTTATTATTATTATTATTATTATTATTATTATTATTATTATTATTATTATTATTATTATCATTATCATTATCATTATTTTATTTTATTTTATTTTATTTTATTTTATTAACATTATCAGAATATAAAATACAAATTAAAAAAGGGGGAGAGGGAAATGTAGGATAAAGAGGGGGAAAAAGAAAGAAAGCATTGACCTCCAATTCTTTTCAGTGCAGTAGAATAAATTAGTAACATTAAAGCCTCAATTTTTTACTTTTACAACCTTATCTAATCAGCAAAAAACAAAGTCAAGGTTTCAAATTTTTTCCCATCTCAAGACACAAAATCCAGAAGTGGTTTCCAAGGGAAAACAAAGTTGGATGTATCCTTTTCTCTGATCAGAGCAGTTAATTTGGTCATCTCTGCTAATTCCATCAATTTTGTTCCACTGATGTTCTGACTGTCAGGAAATTTCTCCTTAGTTCTAAGTTGCTTCTCTCCTTGATTAGTTTCCACCCATTGCTTCTTGTCCTGCCCTCAGGTGCTTTGGAGAATAGCTTCACTCCCTTCCAACTCTGTTATTCAGTTGTTAAGTTAGTAACTGTTGTGGCCCGTCAGCGGCCTGTGCTGATTGTAGCTGATTCCGACAACGAGGAGGCTGGTGTGGAGCTGCGCCAGCAGCCTGGGCAGCTGGCACTCGAGTCGGACAGTGAGGAGGCTGGAGAAGATGTGGTGCCAGAGGCAGGGATTCAGCCAGAGCCTTCAGAAACTCCAGAAGCTCCTTTAAGTGAAGAGGATGAAGAGGAGCCTCTTCTCGATGCACGGGCGCTCAGAGCTGCCAAAAGGCAAGAAATGGCTCCTCAGGAGGAGGTCTCCTCGAGAGTAAGGCTTGGGGCTAATTGGCCACTCCCTTAGCCTATTTAAGGAGGAATGCCGATTGCAGCAAGTTGTAGGGAACAACTTTAGTTCACTCTACTTCGCGTCTGGATTCTCTGCAAAATTGCTTCTGGGCTTTCTGCCAACTCTAGTAAGACTGTGATTACCTTATCTCAGAATTCTTGTAGGCTGTTAAGACAGTTTATTAACAGCCTATGGTTGATAAAGACTGAGTTATTTGAGTAAAATAAGCTTTGTATAGAGTTTGTATGTGCTGCATTCTTTGGGGTCCGTAGCTGGGGCAGAACAGTAACATGGTTATTAAGTGAATCTGGGTTCCCCATTGACTTTGCTTGTCAGAAGGTCGCAAAAGGGGATCACAAGGCCCTAGGACACTACCGTCATAAATATGTGTCAGTTGCCAAATGTCCTAATTCTGATCATGTGACCACTGGGGTGCTGCAATGATCATAAGGTGAAAAACGGTCATAAGTCACTGTTTAATGTAATTTCGAACGGTCATAAATGAACAGTTGTAATTTGAGGACTACCTGGAAGTATTTTATTTTTTAGAAATAAAAAACAAACAACTGAGCAACTACCTTTTTACGACCCTGCATAATCCTTTAATTCCGAGTAGTCAGGTGACTGGATGGAGCTGAGCGTTTACTGGCCGGATGCCCTTCCTGATGCCTACGTGGTGTTCACAACAGATATTTATTCTTTGCGCCCAAGAGAGAAATGTCTGCCACTACCTAGGATCGAACTCTCAACTTTCCAAGTGAAAGAGAGGTGATGGTCTTCACCACTAAGCTCTGGAACGAGCTCCCCCCAGAGATACAGAGGATCCCGGATCTGCGCACCTTCCGTCGCGCGCTTAAGACTTTTTTATTTCATCAAGCTGGCCTGGCCTAAATTCTTCTCCCCTTTTTAAATGTAAATTTTAATTTGTTTTTAAATTATGGGGTATTTTAAATTTGTCTCAGCCAAATTATTTAATTCGTTTTTATTCTATTTTAAATTTCTGTATTTATGTGTTTTATTCTGTGGCTGTTCACCGCCCTGAGTCCTTCGGGAGTAGGGCGGTATAGAAATTCAATAAAATAAATAAATAAATAAATAAACAAACAAACAAACAAACAAACAAACAAACAAACAAATAAGCAAATAAGCAAGCTACCACGCCGTTCCGAGCAACCTCTTCAAACAACTCAGTAACTTTCATAAACCGAGGACTTCTTTACTTGCTTTACTTTTTAATGTTTATGTTTACTTTATTTAATGTTTATGTTTACTTTTTAATGTTTATGTTTACTTTATTTAAACATAAAATGTTTAGTTTCTTTGCATGTTACTATCTTTTCCCAGGACTTCATGTTTTTTTCCCTCCGAACTGTTAATCTGCAAAATATTTCTTGACTGCTTGCTCCTTTACTGTTGGTAGTTGATCCTTAAAAAGGAAAAGTTATCCATCACTTCCATATCTTCATTCACAGTTCAAAGGCTGTTGCTATAACTTCAAAGGCTGCTTCTGTAGCTGTTCTCATTAGTTTGGTCTTCTTTCTGTCTAATCTTAGTTCCATTTTTTTTTTCACAGTACTCCTCTGCACTTTGCAACTTTCATTACTGAAGCTTCCAGATAATTTGCATTTTCAGCTGTCAGAGTAGGGTCATCAGCTAATGCAAGTTAATCTCTCTCCCTCTAATTTTAAAATCACAATTATCTTCCAGTCCACCCTCACTCAGCATTTGGTTGAATGGAACATATGAAGAACGGTTGCAGGAACTGGGTATGTCTAGTTTAATGAAAAGGAGGACTAGGGGAGACATGATAGCAGCCTTCCAATATCTCGGGAGCTGCCACAAAGAAGAGGGAGTCAATCTATTCTCCAAAGCACCTGAGGGCAGGACAAGAAGCAATGGGTGGAAACTAATCAAGGAGAGAAGCAACCTAGAACTAAGGAGAAATTTCCTGACAGTTAGAACAATCAATAGGAGCCTTGGTAGTACAGTGGTCTAAAGCACCCTGTTATTAAGACCAGCTGCCTGCAATTACTGCAGGTTCGAATCTCGCCAGGCTCAAGGTTGACTCAGCCTTCCATCCTTTCTAAGGTAGGTGAAATGAGGACCCAGATTGTGGGGGCAATAAGCTGACTTTGTATAAATATACAAAAGGATGAAGGCTATTACTTAGCATATTGTAAGCCGCCCTGAGTCTCCGGAGAAGGGCGGCATATAAATCAAATTAAAAAAAAAAATCAACCAGTGGAACAACTTGCCTCCCGAAGTTGTAAATGCTCCAGCAATGGAAGCTTTTAAGAAGAGATTGGATAACCATTTGTCTGAAGTGGTGTAGGCATAGGACCGTGATAAGTGGTGGGTTGCTCCCGGTTTTGTCCGGTTCTTGCGAACTGGTAGTAAAAGCAGTGGGAAGCTCCGCCCACCCGACTGGACGTCATAATTGATGATTTGCCCATACACGCGCGCTCCCATTGTGAACCGGTAGTAGAGGTAAGTAGAACCCACCCCTGGCCATGATGGTGAATCTATGGCACTCGTGCCGGAAGTGGCACTCAAACCGTCGCCCGATGCTCTTCTGGGTTCCAGTGCACCGGCCAGCTGGTCTTCACATGCGTGGGAGTACCGGTGCACATGCATGTGCCGGGAAGACGATATTTTGGTTTCTGGCACATGCATGTGCACTGGCCATCTGGTCTTCTGGTTTGTGGCACACATGCACGCACAAAGACCAGCTGGACGGTGCGCATGTGCTCGCTGGAAACTGGAAGATCATCTTCCCGGCGCGCACATGCACACCGGGTAGCTGCTCTTCCGGTTGTCGGCATGCGTGTGTGTGTGCACGCACATGCTCCCATTTCGGCACTTGGTGCTGTAAAGGTTCAGCAACACTGGCATAGGATTTCTTGTCTGAGCAGGGGGTTGGACTAGAAGACCTCTAAGATCCCTTCCAACTCTGTTATTCTGAGTGTGAAATGATGTCTTCCTTTGTCACTCATATGATCATCCACTTCCAACCTCTTCCTTGTCCAGTATAGGTATCTGGCTTTGCTGGATGATGGGGATGTGCAGTCTACGCTCTCCGTGCTATTCATTCATTCCTCCCAAGAAACATTTTTCCCATCACCACTACCAGGGGTGAAATGCTACCGGTTCAGGCTGGTTCATCCAAACCGGTAGTAAAAAATGCTACTGGTTTGCCGAACTGGTAGTAAAAAAATGTAAAAAAAAAAAAAGTTCTGATGATCAGCTGAGCGACGCGCGATTGTCGGAACTTTTTTTAAAAACTTTTTAAATATTTTTTTACTACCGGTTCTCCGGAAATGCTTTAAAAAGTAAAAGTGTCTATGTATCTATCTATGTATCTATCTATGTATCTCTCTCTCTCTCTCTCTATCTATCTATCTACCATCTTATATCTCTATCTTTATATCTGTCTGTCTATCTGTCTGTCTATCTATCTATCTATCTGTCTGTCTGTTTTTCTGTCTGCCTGCCTGTCTGTCTGTCTGTCCGTCCGGTCATCCAGTATCTGTCTCTCTATGATCAATCTATCTGTGTGTCTGTCTGTCTGTCTGTCTATCCAGTCATCCGGTATCTGTCTCTCTGTGATTGATTGATCGATCTATCTATCTGTATGTCTATCTATCTATCTGTTCATCCGTCTGTCCTCTATCTATCTATCTATCTATCTATCTATCTATGATCTATCTGTCTGTCTATCTGTCTGACTGTTCGTCCGTCTGTCCGTCCATCCGTCCTGTATCTATCTATCTATCTATCTATCTATCTATCTATCTATCTATCTATCTATCTATGATCTATCTCTCTGTCTATCTGTCTGTCTGTCTGTCTGTTCGTCCGTCTGTCCATCCATCCATCCTGTATCTATCTATCTATAAAAAAAAAAAAAGTAAACGGAAAAGGTTCTGATGATGGCGCGTTGCTCAACTTATCGCCAGAACTTTTCTTAAAAAACTTTTTAGGCATTTTTTTTACTACCGGTAGTAAAAAAAATGCTTTAAAAAAGTAAAAAACAAAAAAGGCTCCGACAATCACAGCTGTGCCACACAAATGTCAGAACCTTTTTTTTTAAACTTTTTTAAAGCATTTTTTACTACCTATTTGCCCGAGCCAGTAGTAAAAAAATGCTTTTTAAGTTTTTAAAAAGGTTTCCACATGTGCCTCAGCTGATCACCAACCTCCCTGTGCTGTTCTACTTACCTTCTCAAGCCTCCTTTTGGTGCGTGCTGCGCATGCACCGCATTCATTTGGCACATGGCGCCATGCGCAGTATCAGTAACAAGGAACCTGAGTAATAATACAATAGTCTTCGACTTACAACCACTTGTTTAGTGACCTTTCAAAGTTACAAAGGCACTGAAGATGTGACTTATGACCAGTTTTTACACTTACAGCCATTGCATCATCCCCATGGTCACGTGATCAAAATTCGGACACTTGGAAACTGGCATGTACTTATGCCGGTTGCACTGTCCCAGAGTCATGTGATCCCCTTTTGCGACCTCCTGACAAACAAAATCAATGGGGAAGCCAGAGTCACTTAACAACCTTGTTACTAGCAATGGTAATAGCCCTTAGACCAGTGATGGCTAACCTTTTTGCCATCGCGTGCCAAAAGCGGGGGGAGTGTGTGTGTGTGGGGGGTCGTACACGCGCATGCCCACACCCATAATTCTATGCGCCTCACCCCCATGCATGTGTGTGCGACCCCTCCGCATTTCCCCCGCTTTTGGCACGCAATGGCATTGTGGGCCCAGTAGGCCCGTTTTTTTGCCCTCTCCAGGCTCCAGAGCCTTTCTAGGAGCCTAGGGAGGGCAAAAACGGCCTTTCCCACCCCCCCAGAGACTCTCTGGAGGCCAGAAATGGCTTGTTTGCTGACTTCCAGTGGGCCCAGAAGGCCCGAAAATCAGCTGGAGCTGAGCTCGCGAGCCCACCAGTATGGTTCCACATGCCACCTATGGCACGGGTGCCATAGGTTCTCCATCATGGCCTTAGACTTATATACTGCTTCATAGTGCTTTATAGCCTTCTCTAAGCGGTTTATAGAGTCAGCCTATTGCCCCCAACAATTTGGGTCCTCATTTTACTGACCTCGGAAGGACGGAAAACTGAATCAATCTTTGGCTGGTGAGAATCGAACTGCTGGCCGTCAGCAGAATTAAGCCTGCAATACTGTTACTATTATTACAGTTGTTATTGCAGAATTAGCCTGCAATACTGTTACTATTTTTACAGTTTATTTATTTATTTATTTATTTATTCAAATTTCTATACCGCCCTTCTCCTTTCGGACTCAGGGCGGTGAACAGCCAAGATAAAAACATCTATACAAAACATCACAGTTAAAAAATAAAGTTAAAATAATTTATAAATTTGGCCCATAATTTACAACTTGTCAATTAAAATCAATATTAAAATTTTAAAACTAACCCTAAAATCAAGACAGACCGGCTAACTGGAAAAAATGAGTTTTTAGGGCCCGACGAAAAATCCGAAGGTCGGAGATCACTCGTATCTCTGGGGGTAGATTGTTCCATAGGGTAGGTGCCACCACAGAGAAGGCTCTCCTCCTGGGGGTCGTCAGCCGGCATTGTCTGGCTGACGGCACCCTGAGGAGGCCCTCTCTGTGGGAGCGAACCGGCCGGTGGGAGACTATTGGTGGCAGAAGGCGGTCCCGTAAGTACCCTGGCCCTAAGCCATGGAGCGCTTTAAAGGTGATCACCAACACCTTGAAGCGCACCCGGAAGTCCACCGGAAGCCAATGCAGCTCGCGCAGGAGAGGAGTCACATGGGAGCGCCCCGTTGCTCCCATAATCCCCCGCGCAGCCGCATTCTGCACCAGTTGGAGCCTCCGGGTGTACCCCAAGGGGAGCCCCATGTAGAGAGCATTACAATAGTCCAGACGAGAAGTGACGAGTGCTTGAGTGACCGTGCGTAGGGAGTCCCGGTCCAGAAAGGGGCGCAACTGGCGTATCAGGCGAACCTGACAAAAAGCCCCCCTGGCCACGGCTGTCATATGCCCTTCTAAAGACAGCCGCGCATCCAGGAGGACACCCAAGTTGCGGGCCCTCTCCGTGGGGGCCAATGATTCGCCCCCAATAACCAGCGATGGCGTCAGCTGGCTATACCGGGACGCCGGCAGCCACAGCCACTCGGTCTTGGAAGGGTTGAGTCGAAGCCTGTTTCTCCCCATCCAGACCCGCACGGCCTCCAGGCACTGGGACATCACTTCCAAGGCATCATTGGGATGGTCTGGGGTGGAAATGTACAGCTGAGTATCATCAGCGTACTGATGGAACTCCACCCCAAAACCACGGATGATCTCACCCAGCGGCTTCACATAAATGTTGAACAGGAGGGGCGAGAGGACCGACCCTTGCGGCACCCCACAAACAAGGCACCTTGGGGTCGACCGCTGCCCCCCTGTCAACACGGATTGCGACCGGTCGGAGAGATAGGAGGAGAACCACCGCAAAACGGTGCCCCCCACTCCCAATCCCTCCAGCCGGCGCAACATGATACCATGGTCGATGGTATCAAAAGCCGCTGAGAGGTCTAATAGGACCAGGATAGAGGAAGAACCCCTATCCTGGGCCCTCCAGAGATCATCCACCAACGCGACCAATGCCGTTTCCGTGCTGTACCCAGGTCTGAAGCCGGACTGGAGCGGATCCAGATAGACAGCTTCATCCAGGTACTGGGGAAGCTGTCGCGCCACCACACTCTCAACAACCTTCGCAATAAAGCGAAGGTTGGAGACTGGACAATAGTTAGCCATAACAGCCAGATCCAGGGATGGCTTGTTAGTAATTTAACAACTGCAGTGATTTTTATTGATTGTTAGTAATTTAACAACTGCAGTGATTTTGATTGATTGATTGATTGATTGATTGATTGATTGATTGATTGATTGATTGATTCATTCATTCATTCATATGCCGCCCTTCTCTGGAGACTCAGGGCGGCTTACAATGCGTTAAGCAATAGCCTTCATACTTCTGTATATTTTATACAAAGTCAGCTTATTGCCCCCACAAACCGGATGCTCATTTTACCTACCTTAGAAAGGATGGAAGGCTGAGTCAACCTTGAGCCTGGTGAGAATTGAACTCACAGTAATTGCAGGCAGCTGGAAGCTAAATACTACTTTTAACAATAGCATTAGTCTGCTGCGCCACTCAGGCTTCACTTAACAACGATGGCAAGAAATGTAATAACATGGACCAAAGCTCACTTAACAGCTATCTCGCTCAGCAATGAAAATTTTGGGTGCCAATTGTGGTCATAAGTCGCAAACAATTGAACTTTTTAACTGTAGAGCTTTAGTGGGTTTCACGCAAAAGATGTTCTGTCACAAAGCTGGAATCGTTTTGTAAGTGTACCAAATGTTTGGAGATTTTGCTCCAGGAGGGCTTAGTCAAGAGTCATTCAATCATCGGTTCCAACCGCTTGGGAACCATCATCAAGAAAATGTATCTAAATCCTGTTCTTTCATTTTGCTTGTCTTGTGGATTTATTTGTGTACATTTTTTTAACGACTTCCGAAAATTAAGAAAAGGAAAAGAGGAAAAGGTTTCCCTCCGGAGGCTTTCAGTGTGGAATGAGTGAGTGTAATATTAGCAAATCATCAGAAAAGTGCTGGAGAACAAAGATAATTAAAAAGAGCCAAGGACAACAAAAGAAAGAAAGAAAAAATAAGAGGGCAATCTCAGCGGGAATGGGTTGTAGATTCAGCTTTGAAAGGAAGCCAAACGAAATGCAACGTACGAAATGCAAAGACGAAGTAAAATATACCTATCTCAGCGAATCAGTCCTATAGAGGACGTAGTAGGGTGTTATGAGAAAATTATATAACAGGAAAATGAGTGAACTATCAACTGGTCCAGATTTCCATCCTAGCCGCAACCCCTTTGTTTTAACTTCCTAAGTCAACCTTCTGACACCAGGATCAGGATATACGAAGAAAAAGTATCCTTTTACTAACCAACACTGGCTAGGCAAGCTGGCTAGGGCCTGGTAGCTCAGCAGACTGATAGCATTGTGATTAACACCAGCTGTCTGCAATTACTGTAAGTTCGAATCTCACCAGGCTCAAGGTTGACTCAGCCTTCCATCCTTTCTAAGGTAGGTAAATTGAGGACCCAGTTTGTGGGGCAATAAGCTGACTTTGTATAAATATACAAAAGGATGAAGGCTATTGCTTAACACATTGTAAGCCGCCCTGAGTCTCCGGAGAAGGGCGGCATATAAATCAAATTAAAAAAAAAAAAGCTATCGTATATAAACAGGGAGCTAACCCACACTTGCTAGCACTGATAATGTTACCTAGTCAGGTCAATGAAATGTCCGCGAACAAACATCCAAGCTCAGAAAGCACCAAGGAGCCTACAAAACAAAATTTTATTTGTTTATTTATGTGACTCGTGTTGTACATTATGGGCTCTGGCAAAGCATTCTTTGGAATGAGGATAGCAAATATTATTTTTGGCCCATAGTTTCAAAACCTAATCTAATCTAGTCTAGCTAGTTTGGTCTAGTGGTTAAGGTGCTGGCCTAGAAACCAGGAGACTGTGAGTTCTAGTCCTGCCTTAGGCACAAAAGACGGCTGGGTGACTTTGGGCCAATCACCAGGAGACTGTGAGTTCTAGCCCCGCCTTAGGCATGAAAGCTAGTTGAGTGACTTTGGGCCAATCACCAGGAGACTGTGAGTTCTAGCCCCGCCTTAGGCATGAAAGCTAGTTGGGTGACTTTGGGCCAATCACCAGGAGACTGTGAGTTCTAGCCCCACCTTAGGCATGAAAGCTAGTTCGGTGACTTTGGACCAGTCATACTCTCTGAGCCCAACCCTTTTCACAGGGTTGTTGTTATAAGGGAAATGGGAGGAAGGAGTATTAGGCATGTTCAACACCTTGAGTTACTAATAAAGTAATAAAAGTGGGACTAAAAAAATCAAACCCAATCTAAAGTCTTCCATACCGTATGTTCTTATTTAAAAGTCAGATGTGCAGATTTGATTGCTTCGGTGGAGGAACTGTTACCCAATGCATCAAATTCAGACATTAATTTAAGTGTAATTTCAGTTCCAAATGATACTGCTGCCCTTCTCTAATGTTCAGAATTGCACATTCCAAATTTCAAGGAAACCAGATAACTCAAAAGAGATTCCGTTCATTTGGAACAGAGCAGCCAGTTCTAAAATCTGCTGTACTCCCAATTTAGGCTTCTATAAAGCTTTACTGCCAATGTAATCCCTTGACGGAACCAGTGAATTAAAATGGAACCAGAGTCATTCTGTAAGGGAGATGGGTGGGTGGGAAGGAAGGAGGGAGGGAGGGAGGGAGGGAGGGAGGGAGGGTGGGAGGAAGGAAGGAAGGAAGGAAGGAAGGAAGGAAGGAAGGAAGGAAGGAAGGAAGGAAGGAAGGAAGGAAGGAAGGAAGGGAGAACAATAGCAATAGCGCTTAATTTACACACTGCTTCACAGTGCTTTACAGCCCTCTCTAAGTGATTTACTGAGTCAACATATTGCCCCCAATAATTTAGGTCCTCATTTTACTGACCTTGGAAGGATGGAAGGCTGAGTCAATCTTGAGCAGGTCAGGATCGAACTGCTGGTAATCGGCAGAATTAGCCTGCAATACTGCATTTTAACCACTGTGCTACCCTGGCTCTAAGTAAGCAAGGCTCTATGTAAGTTAATAAGTCAGTCAGTCAGTCAGTCAATAAGTACAGGTAGTCCTCAACTTACAACAGTTCATTTAGTGACTATACAAATTTACAACAGCACCGAAAAAAAGTGACTTATGACTGCTTTTCACACTCATGACCATTGCAGAATCCCCATGGTCATGTGATCAAAATTTAGACGCTTGCCAACTGACTCATATTTATGACAGTTGCAATGTCCAGGGCTCATGTCTTCACTTTTGTGACCTTCTGACAAGCAAAGTCAATGGGGAAGCCACGTTCACTTAACAACCACGTTACTAATTTAACAACTGCAGTCATTCACTTAAACAAGCGTGGCAAGAAAGGTCATATAAGGGGACAAAACCTATTTTAAAAATGTCTTATGTAGCAACAGAGATGGCTAAGGGGCTCAATTGTGAGTGTAAATCGAGGACTATCTATAATGGAATGGGGAAACTATTATTATTTAGTGTGTGTTCAGTATAATTGACTGGTTAGCTACTCCTCAATCAGTCCTCTATTTGTTGTTGTTAGTTTCAAAGTCATGTCTGACCCATGGCGACCCCATGGACAACATTCCTCCAGGCCTTCCTGTTCTCTATCATCCTCTGGAGTCCATTTAAGCTCACACCGACTGCTTCAGTAACTCCATCCAGCCACCTCGTTCTCTGCCGTCCCTTCTTCTTTTGCCCTCAATCTTTCCCAGCATTAGGCTCTTCTCCAGTGAGACCTTCCTTCTCATTAGGTGGCCAAAGTATTTGAGTTTCATCTTCAGGATCTGGCCTTTTAAAGAGCAGTCAGGGTTGATCTCCTCTAGGACTGACCGGTTGGATCGCCTTGCAGTCCAAGGGACTCGCAGGAGTCTTCTCCAGCACCAGAGTTCAAAGGCCTCCATTCTTTGGAGCTCAGCCTTCCTTATGGTCCAACTTTCACAGTCATACATACATTGCAACTGGAACACCATAGCCTTGACTATATGCACTTTTGTTGACCCCTCTCAATAGGGAGCTAATTTCATGTCCTTGGTAGGAGCTGAAGCAAAGGATGGGAACTCAACCAATCCCACAGCAACTTATGGTCCTCTATTATAGATTCTGATAAAATCTGCCTGTGATGAATCACCCTGATCAGACCTCAGACTGATCTAAGCAATTTATTTATTTATTCATCGTATTTATATAACCACCCATCTCACATCGTATTTATATAACCACCCATCTCGCATACTGTACGTGACTTTGGGCCAACCTACAATATTGTGAGTTTGACAATTTTGGAGAGACATCATAGTGGCTAAATACAATTCTTACTAATTTACTCCTGTTTAACCTGGGGGAAGAACTGGGAAAATTAGATATAGTATATCACACCTTCCTAATGATTGTGGCAAAGAGACAGAAAAAAAAAAATTCTTCCAAGATATTAAAAGAATATATCCTGAGGTGACTGTATGTATCTGTCCATCAACCTGGCCATTAATTTTTTTGTTGCTGTAGTGAAATACCTTTGCTTGTATTGATCTCAGCTCCAGTTTGGACATTCACGATATTTTGAACGGAAAACTAAAACCACCAAAAGAAGGAAAGTCAGCTTTCGTTGACCGAATTAAATGTCAGTGTGCCTAAGTATGCTAATTAGGCTGTCTGGATTTAGGTCAGGTTTCATATCTGTAGGATGTTTTGTAAACATCATAGCAGAGAATTCTCTGTTGTACCATGAGGGGTGTCATGCCCCCGTCGAAGCCTGCATCTGTGGGGGAAGATGAGCTGGAATCTGAGCCAACAGAGATTGAGGGGGCGGCTTCACTGGCTCCGGAGGAAAATGGGGAAGGTCAGGGCCAGTCAGGCCAAGGCATTTCAGGTTTAGAACAGCTTGTAGGCAGGGAAGGGCAGGATGAACATGAGAGACAGAACAAGGACCATACCCTCCTGATCCGAGAGCATGGAGAGTGGAGAGAAGGCGAGAACAGCGCAGACTGAGCAGGCTACTCGAGAGAAGAGTGCCCCGCCCATCTTCACAAAGCACACCTGGGGAATGAGGCTTAAGGAGATGTTGTGGGGAGGGGCATTTGTTGGGAACAAATTCCGAGTTCCTGAAGTGTGGAATGCTGACGTTTGAACTTTCCAAGAGTCCTTGCATTCTTCCTGGCTTTCTGGATTAATTACCTGGATCCTTTGCTTCCTGAATTTTCCTTGATTTGCCCTTTTTGATTTGTTGCTGTGCAACCTTGGTGTACACAGCACTGGGCTGGACTATTTGCTGCTTGAGGTGTGAGTGGGAGGTTGTCATCACTTTGCTCTGGGATTTGCCAGAAACGTGGGAGCATTTGGGGAAATTTAGAGTATAAAGGGACGGTTTGAACTGCCAGCTGCCTGTGTTATCTCTGTGCCATGCCCCGGGTCATCCATTGTAGAGTAATATCATTAGTAGTATCACTAGGGTGAAAAAAAGGAAGGGAGGGAGGGAGGGAGGGAGGGAGGGAGGAAAGAAGGAAGGAAGGAAGGAAGTTTGGTTGATTAAAAAGGAAAGGAAGGAAAGCTATTTAAGAAAGAAAAGTACTATTAGACATGAGGTGGGCTTGGATGGAAAATCTTTGCTTCTGCTGGTTCGTTTGTCACATGCTGACCAATTAAAAAACTGTTGCGACTTAACAGTATCTTCCCAAAATACACGCTACCAACTGTTACTGATTATATAAATTATAATTACATCATTTTCTTGAGTCCTGAGTCCTCCAGGTCTCAGAATCCATCATCTGAAGCTTTTTCGGATATTCCTTACAATACAGGTGAATATTCAACTGATGACCACAACTGAGCCCAAAATTTCTGCTGCTAAGCGAGACATTTGTTAAGTGACCTTTGTCCCATTTTATGACCTTTCCTGCCACAGTGGTTCAGTGACTGACTGCAGTTGTTAAGTTAATCACAGGTTTGTTAAGTGAATCCGGCTTCCCCCGTTGACTTTGCTTGTCAGAAGCAAATATTGATCACATGACACCGCGACACTGCAATGGTCATAAATATGAAGCGGTTGCCAACGGGGATGCTACAACGGTCGTGTGTGAAAAACGGTCTAAGGCACTTTTTTTCATTGTCGTCATAACTTTGAATGGTCACTAAACGAATGGTTGTAAATTGACGACTGCCTGAATTGCTACTTGCTCTTCTTCTTTAGCATAATAAAAAGCAGAGACAATCATACTAAAAAGCAGAGACATCACCCTGCCAACAAAAGTGTGTGTAGTCAAGGCGATGGTTTTCCCAGTTGCAATGTATGGCTGTGAAAGTTGGACCATAAGGAAGGTTGAGCGCCAAAGAATTGAGGCCTTTGAACTCTGGTGCTGGAGAAGATTCCTGCGAGTCCCTTGGACTGCAAGGCGATCCAACCGGTCGGTCCTAGAGGAGATCAACCCTGACTGCTCTTTAGAAGGCCAGATCCTGAAGAGGAAACTCAAATACTTTGGCCACCTAATGAGAAGGAAGGACTCACTGGAGAAGTGCCTAATACTGGGAACGATTGAGGGCAAAAGAAGAAGGGGACGGCAGAGAATGAGGTGGCTGGATGGAGTCACTGAAGCAGTCGGCGTGAGTTTAAATGGACTCCAGAGGATGGTAGAGGACAGGAAGGCCTGGAGGAATGTTGTCCATGGGGTCGCGATGGGTCGGACACGACTTCGCAACTAACAACAACAACTTCTCAAGCCCGCTTTTGCCATTGGGAGGTTTTCCTCAGAGAAAATGAAGCGTTTTTGGACAACCACAAAAATAAATAAAAGCCCTTGAAATCCATCTGGCCTTTAGCAAGCTTGTCAGTGTATAGAAATCATGAATAATCCATAGCCCTACAGGTGCCCACCCACAAACGTAGAAAATTTTCACTTAAGAGGAACTCTGTCTCGGCCAACTGCTGGCAGCTGCTTTGCAGACCAATGGCTTGTGAGAAGGCTCCTGAGGAGCAGTGGGGGTGTAGAGGGGAAGCAAATTGTGGCTTAATGCAACTCAACAATTCCCTCCCACACGGTGGAGGCTTTGCTTTGAAGCTCACCCAGGATTGCTTTGCCTAATTTCCATGAACTGCTCTTGGCAGCTGAAATTTGTGTTCAGGCAGCGTGCCAACACTTCTCCTGAAAGTTTGGATAGCTAAGGAGAGGGTTTTTTTTTTAAAAAAAAAAAAAAGAAGTCAGAATTCTAGCTCATAAATGTATTTATAGCATTTAGGCCTCCATATCTTATGGTTAGCGGGATGCGGCGGCTCAGACGCTGAGCTTGTTGATCGAAAGGTCAGCAGTTCAGCGGTTCGAATCCCTAGTGCCACATAACGGGGTGAGCTCCCGTTACTTGTCCCATCTTCTGCCAACCTAGCAGTTCGAAAGCATGTAAAAAATGCAAAAAATAGGGACCACCTTTGGTGGGAAGGTAACAGCGTTCCGTGGGCCTTTGGCATTTAGTCATGCCGGCCACGTGACTACAGAGATGTCTTCGGATAGTGCTGGCTCTTCGGCTTTGAAACGGAGATAAGCACTGCCCCCTAGAGTTGGGAACGACTAGAACGTATGTGCGAGGGGAACCTTTACCTTTATCTTATGGTTCTCCACACTCGAGATGGCCCAACAGCCATACCTGGCAGCTGACGTGAAGATGATCTACCATAAGGCTCATCTAGAACTTGTTATAATACACCTTCCTGTTACAGTGTGCAGAAAAGAGAGAGGATAACTGGCATTCTGTAGAGATTCTCAGTCATCCAGGTCATGGTTGTACCAAAGGTGCTTTTTCAGGAGACAACTGGACTTTCTTGTTTTTTTCTTTGAAGACATTTCGCTTCTCATCCCAGAAGCTTCTTCAACTCTGGCAGGATAGTAACTACGGACTTTTAGTTATACAATTTGGGATGATCACCCTTTGAATGGTGAGGGAGTAGGAATGGATTTCCAGAGAAAAAATTGCAGACTACAGGAACCAGGAGCACCACTCAGGTGCCCCTGAGGACAAAGATAAACCTTCAAGTGATTCAACGACCCTCTAAAAGGATGCATATTTTATTTTATTTTATTTTATTTATTTTATTTTATTTTATTTTATTTTATTATTTTATTTTATTTTATTTTATTTTATTTTATTTTATTTTATTTTATTTTATTTTATTTTATTATTTTATTTTATTTTATTTTATTTTATTATTTTATTTTATTTTATTTTATATTTATTTTGTCGAGTACATATTAGATTATATATATATTATCTATTATTATATATTATATACAGTATATATAGCATATATATAATGAATATAGTGAATTGAATACATAAAATGAATACAATTAAAGGGAACATTAGGACAGGGATGGTAGGCACGCTGGAAGGAATATAAATCCTTCCATTCCCCACCATCCAGTCAGAGCTGAAGAAGCTTCTTGGATGAGAAGCGAAACGTCTTCAAAAGAAAAAAATAAGAAAGTCCAGTTGCCTCCTGAAAAAAAGCACCTTTGGGACTACAATCCTAGAGTTGAAAGGGGCCATGGATGTGATACAATCTAGCCCAAATCTGTAGAAATCCAGAGTGAAGCATCTGCAAAAGATGTCTATCCAGCTTCTACCTGAATTGAGATGGCTACTAAAGCTCGGATGGCCCATAATACGTTGTGTTCAATGTAACAGATTGGAAATCAAATTAGACTTTATACCAGAACTGCAACAATCCAAATGACCATTAGATGGCAGGAAAGAATGAGAGCTTTCTGGCTCTTTTGCTGACATCTAGTGACCAAAGGTGTGTTTGCAGCCCAGAGACTTTACAAATTATATAATTTGTATATAATCTACATATAAAAGTGAAATACCACTTATGCATCATCATGAAATCTCCAGAACCATAAAGCCTACAAACTTGAAATTTGGCACGTACGTTCTTCTTGGCTTCTAGGTGCTCGCTAAGAAAGGATTTTTTGAAATGACCATCAGATCATTAGTATTTCTTATATTATTATTAACATGCTCTGAGGAATTAGACTTCTATTCCCCCTCCCTACCTGAAAAGAACTCTGTTCCAACTGCCACTTGGACATGGCCAGCACATGAATCATCTGGCCTGCAGGCTGGGAGTTTAGACATTCTACTCCCCATCTGAAAGGGAGAGAAGGGGTGAGGAGAGGCCGATCAAGCCCGATCACATAGTTTCGTAGCGGAGCATAGGTATCCAGCTAATTATGTTATAATATATTAATATAATGTAAATTATAAATTGTATAATTTGTATAATAATATATAAATGACAAAGTAGACACTATAACTAAACTGCTCCATGAAAATATACTTTGAAGGGAATTACTAAAATGGAAGGGATGTTTGGGAATGCAATCTGAGGAGGAAATGTATCAGAGCCCATATACTTGCAGTGGAGAAGCTTAATCCACATTGAGTTAAGCCATTATCCATTTTTTCCCCTGAGTAAATTTGGCTGCACTTTTGTGGCAACTCCTGATGGCATAATTAGTGTTGTTTTTATTGACTGAAAAAGGCTTTTCCAGGTCTAAGAGATCTTTTTAAGTTCTACTTTGATTTCAATCTGTAACTTTCAGCATACAGAACAGATACTCAGTGACTGAATACAGTCTAGCAATAGCACTTAGATTTATATACCGCTTCACAGTACTTTACAGCCCTCTCTAAGCGGTTTACAGAGTCAGCCTATTGCCCCCAAACAATCTGGGTCCTCATTTTACTTACCTCAGAAGGATGGAAGGCTGAGTCAACTTTGAGCCTGGTGAGATTCGAACTGCCAAATTGCAGGCAGCCGGCAGTCAGCAGAAGTATCCTGCAGTACTGCACTCTAATCACTGTGCCACCATTTTATAGCCATGCTTAATACAGGTAGTCCTCATCTTATGACCACAATTGAGCTCAACATTCTTGTTGCTAAGTGAGACAGTTAACTTGGAGGATCCAAACTGGGTCGGTCATTGGGACCAGAGGTTTTGTCTTCCGAGCTTGTGCTGGAGCCAATCTTCAGGGAACTTCTCTCTGAGTTAAGTGAATTTAGTCAAGTGATCTTTGTCCCATTTTACAACCTTTCTTGCCACAGTTGTTAAGTGAATCACTGCAACTGTTATGTTACGATATTTTCAGGATCAGACTCAATAAATAAGTTGAGAATTATAAGTTCAAATAAGTCACTGTTTATTTACATAAGGCATTCTATATTCACTGAATATTCACAGATAGAAGCACAGGAGGGATGTATACAGCTCCTTATATATACAATGGGTGGAGCTATATATGGGAGTGGTGAAGTATGAATACATTAAGAAGTGAAGAATAAGTTAACCCCTGATACCCTGTTCATGTACTATTTACACAATGGAGAATAAGGCATTTACTTGTGACAAATCCCCCTCTAAATGCCGATTCGATATATTACAACAATTACATTCAGATTCAGAACAATATAAGACATGTAACTTAGAAGTCAAGTATTTATGTTGCTTAGACGGCAAGGGCTTTGTTAATATGTCAGCTATTTGCTCTGATGTTTCGCAATGAACTGCTTTGATAAATCCATCCTGAGATAACTGTCTCACATGTTTAAATTTTATATCTATATGTCTGGACCTTTGTCCAATAGCATCAGATCTAGATATTTCGATAGCAGCCTTGTTATCTTCATGCATGATAAATGGCAAAGTGGGTTTCTTCCAAATGTCAGAAAGTAAATCATTAAACCATACAAGGTTATTTGATGCCTTAGATAGACAAACATATTCTGCCTCTGTTGTTGAGGTGGCTACTAAATCTTGTTTGCCAGTATACCAGTAAACTGGACAACCGTTAAGGAAGAATATATAACCAGATGTACTTTTTCTACATGAGGTATCGCCAGCCCAATCCGCATCGGCGTAACATGTAAGGATGGGCTCCTTGACATTATTAGGTTCCAATAACAAACAGAAGTCTAAACTATTCTTCAAGTATCTTAATATTCTTTTGACAGCTTCCCAATGGTATAGTGATGGTTTGCTGACGTGTCTGGATAATAAGTTGAGAGGCAAAGCAATATCAGGTCTAGTCCAATTGGAAATATATAGAAGGGAACCTATGACTGACCTGTAAAGTGTATTATCTTTGAATTCAGGGGATGATTCGTCTGTGTTTTTCAAAAAATCAGTTTGCATAGGAGTGTCACAGGGCTTAGCATTACTTAAATTACATTTATTCAAGAGTTCTATGATTTTTTCTCTTTGAGAAAGTTTGAATCCCCTTCTGGTTTTACTGATTTGAACACCAAGATACTTATTTACCTTACCCAAAGATTTCAATGAAAAATGTTCATTCAGTCTTGTTACAAATGTCTCTCTCCTTTCTTTATGTTTTCCTATGTACAAAATATCATCCACATAGATCAATACAAATTCTAGGGAATCATCTTCTTTTTTGACAAAAAAACAATTATCAGCAGTAGTGGCATTGAAATTCATGGTTTTGAGTACTTTTACTAAACAGTCATACCATTGTTTACCAGATTGTTTCAACCCGTATAAACTTTTGTTTAGCAACCAAGTTTCATTTTTGTTTGTGTATTGACTGTGGGGTGCTCTTACATATATTTCTTTATCTAATTTTGCGTGTAGATACGCAGTCTGTATGTCGTATTGGAACACATCGAGGTTGAGTGCTGATGCTATAACCAGAGCTGTCTTGACACTCTCTGTTCTTACTGTGGGGGAGTATGTGTCTGTATAATCCTCGGGATATTTCTGTGCATAACCTTGTGCAACTAATCTAGCTTTGTATAGAGTGTTACCTCCCTCTAAATTTTTAATTTTATATATCCACCTAGTGCCAATGATGGTTTTGTCCTTTGGTGCAATTGTAGGTGTGAATACATTTAGTCCTCGTAAACTATCCATCTCTTTAGTCATGGCTGATTCCCATTTTTCTTTTTCTTCAGGAGGAAGTTTTAGCACTTCCTCATATGTGTTAGGTGTTGATGATTCTCCATTCATATACATTACATAATCTTTGTATTTGTTTGGCACTTGATTTCTGCTACTTCTGATTGTTCTTTCTGGTTTACTATCATTGTCATGTAAATACCTTGCTTCCTTTTTAGTTAATGAATCTGTCCTTATTTTGTGTTGACTGTTTGTCCATGTTTTGATTTTATTTTTATGCGTGTTGTGACTGTGTTCTTCTCTAGTCCTTTTTTCTTGGAGTTTAGTGTCTGGGTTGGTGTTTGTGAATATTTCATTAAGATGTATTTTAGACCAGTTGGCCTGTTCATGGAACACAGCCGTTCTGGAAACTATAAATTTGTTATTATTATCGATAAATCTGTATCCTTTTGTACCTGTCTCGTATCCCATGAACCTAAGTCTTCTGGATACGTTCTCACCTTTGCGTCTCAATTGTTTAGGTATGTGTACGTCTGCAGTGACTCCAAATATGTGCATGTGTGCTAATTTTGGTTTCCTATTATACATTACTTCATATGGTGTCTTATTTACAATGCTGGACCAAGTTCTATTTTGTGTGTAATTGGAGTATTGTAGGGCTTCTGACCAGAATTGTTTACCTAAGTCAGCATCTTCTAATGTGCATCTAATCATGGTTTGTAATGTTGAGTTCTTTCTCTCTACCACTCCGTTCTGGAATGCAGAAAATGGGCTAGATGTGTAATGTAACATTCCTTTATCTTTTAGCCATTGGGAGAATTCCTTAGACATGAATTCACATCCCCTATCTGTCATGATTTGTTTTATTTTAATATTGTGTTGTGTTTCTATACGTTTGTAAAACTCCTTAAATTTCTGAAAGGTTTCATCTTTATGTTTTAATGTGTAAACAAATCCATAACGACTATAATCATCCACAATAGTTAGAAAATAATGTTATTTATAAGTGATTGATGGTGTTAATGGACCAACTAGATCCATGTGTACCAAATCAAAAATTTTGTTGGTTGATCTTGTTGACTTTCTAGGTCTGGGACTAGTTTTGAGTTTTGTAGATTTACATACTGAGCATTCCAAATAATTTTCACAATTTTTTATTTTAACACCTTCTGCATGTTCAGTCATCTTTTGCACTACAGGAAAACTGGCATGTCCTAATTTCCTATGTAAGACATGAGCACACTCATCGTGAATTGGTTTACCTATCTTAGGTTTTTTTTCATTGTATGTATCTTTGTGATTATGAATTACTTCATGTTCCTCATTGTCACTGTTACTATTATCTCCATTATCTATGTCATTGTTATCTTCCATATTGGAATCAATGTTGTGTAACCATTTTTCCTTTGTCATTAAGTAAGGTAGACCTCCTTTGATTATTACTGTACCTATATTTATTCTGTTTTTCTCTAATGTTGCTTTTCCCTTTGAGAACACAATGTTAATGTCAGAATCTCTGCTTAGTTTTATTGCACTAAGTATGTTATGAGGTATTTCAGGTATTAGTAATACCCCCTCTATTTTTCCTAGGCCAGGTAAGATTACATTCCCTCTACCTATGACTTGAACCTTTTCTTGATTAGCTACTTTGATTACAAATTTATCTTCTACAAATGAAGATAATATATTTTTATTATTTGTAGTGTGATTAGTTGCTCCAGAATCAATAAGCCAATTGTCGTTCTCTGTTTGTTGTACGTTAATGTTGTCATGTTTGTTTAGCCCATTCAGTGAACCAGACTTTCTATCCTTTGAATTATCTCTGCCCCCTCTATGTTCTCTATAGTTGGGTGGACTTCTATATCTATGTCTATCAATGGAAGACTGTCTGTTGTTGTACCTATTTCTATATTCTGATCTATGTCTATCTCTTAGAATTTTAGGACAATCCCTCCTATTATGTTCTTTGGACCCACAATTGTGGCATCCAAATGGTTCATGATGTCTTTCTTGAAATGCTACCTTTTTATATTGTTTGTGTTCCATGTGGTTATTACAACGACTCCTTCTTGAATTGTCTTCAGCTATTAGCTTATTGGATAGATTTTCTATGGATAAATATCCTAGATTGATTGTGTCTAAATGTGACATATAATTATCCCATGATGGGTCAAGTGAGTTAATGATAACACTCTTCATCGTTTGATCTGAAATTACCTCCCCCCTTAGGTGCAGTTCTGCTCTAATTTTGTTTAAAGATATTAAATGTTCACTTATGGTAACCCCTGGCTTTATCCTAGAAGAGAAGAAATCTTTAGACATTCTTGTAGTAGTGGCTACACTTTCACTGTGGAACAAATTAAACATGCATTGAATAATTTCTGAGACAGTCAGATTTTGCTTAATACTGTGATACATGGCAGGAGATACACTGGAAATTAATAGGAAAAATGCTCTATGGTGTAGGCAATCTAATTTTAGAGTCCAAGGTCTTTTTGGGGGGTTAGTAATAAAGAATAGTAAGTTTTCTTTCATAAAGACAACCTGGAGCTGCTGATACCATTCTTGTAAATTAATACCATCTATTCTCAGTTTTGGGAAGTCATTGGGTAAATTCCCAACATTGTTGGGTCCATTACTTACAACCGGGGGTAGTCCGTGGTCTTGTAAATGTTGAAAGTTGCAAAATGGCGTGGGGATGCTCGCAACGAGTCTGAATGATTCTCTCCGTTTCTCATGTCTTCCAAAGTTGTCTGCATAGTCTTGCACATGCGCGTTGCTCATTTCGTTCCTGGAGTCATCGTGAGAGGTTCTCGCTGCTGCAGCTCCCTCGCTTTGTTCTTCTTCCGATGAATCAGTCTCCGGCTCGATCTTAGGAGTCCTGGTGATAGCGGGCGCTCATTTTCTTTCGCTGAAGGCGCTGGTCCTTGGATTCGTCTGCGGCGTGGGGTGGTATCTGCAGGGCTCTCTGGGTTCAGGCGTCGGTGCTCTCGCTGTCTGGATAGGAGCGGATAGGTTTTGAGGCGTTGGCTCGCTTGCTTGTTTTTTTATTGATTTTTTAGTAATCTTCAGTTTTGGTCCAAATGCTGCAAAAAGCGTTTTCATTGCTGACTTTACTTGCATGTCTATTGAATCTTCTTCGATCTCTGTGTCTGATTCTTCTGAGGTGTATATTTCTTCTCTTTCATTTTTTGCATCGAGTAAGGCTTTTCGCGCCAGATATTTTGAATCCTGCTTTCTGATTGGCTCTGCTTCGCTCATCTTAGGGGTCTGTTGAAACCAAGATGGCTGCCATTCAAAATTTTGCGCGGGACTGTTGGTTTTCTTCTTTGCTGCGTTTTTATTTGTAAGCATATCGCTCACTATTTTTGAGTCTTTTGATTTTTCAGTAGCAATGTGCTTCTCTCTCGCTGCTCCGTTGTTTTTTAGTATATCTTGGAGGTTCGCGACGAGACTTTCATCGTTCTTTTGGCTTTTTAAAAGTTTTAGTATCTCTGACCTGAGTTCGTTGTTTTCTATTTCGTTTCCTTCTTGGTCATCATCTTCATTTATTATTTCTTCGTCGTCTGTGGTGTATTCTTCAGATTCTCTCGAAATTGCATTCGTGGACTCATCGATTATTTCTTGATCCGCTTCCATTTCTTTGCTGTATGCCCTGGTGTTGGGCCTATCTCTTTTAGACATGTTTAAGTTTTTATTGAGTCAATTCAACCATCCTCTGCTACCAAATTGTTACGATATTTTCAGGATCAGACTCAATAAATAAGTTGAGAATTATAAGTTCAAATAAGTCACTGTTTATTTACATAAGGCATTCTATATTCACTGAATATTCACAGATAGAAGCACAGGAGGGATGTATACAGCTCCTTATATATACAATGGGTGGAGCTATATATGGGAGTGGTGAAGTATGAATACATTAAGAAGTGAAGAATAAGTTAACCCCTGATACCCTGTTCATGTACTATTTACACAATGGAGAATAAGGCATTTACTTGTGACATGTTAAATTAGTAACATGGTTGTTAAGTGAATCTGGCTTCTCCGTTGACTTTGCTTCCCAGAAGGTTGCAAAAAGTGATTGATCGCATGACCCCAGGATATGGCAACCGTCATAAATATGAGTCAGTTGCTAAGTGTTTGAATTTTGGTCACGTGACCAAGGGGACGCTGCAACAGTCACATGTGAAAAATGGTCTTAAGTCGCTTCTTTCAGTGCCGTTTCACTTCGAAGAGTCACTAAATGAACGGTTGTAACTCGAGGACTACCATACTGTAATATTTGAAAATAATGTTTTCCATCAGCTGCTTTTTCCAAGGGAAAATGAGAGTAGAGACAGATAGGAAGAGCACATCTGTTCCACCCATGCTTACTGAACATACCTGCATAAAACATTGCAATTTTTTTTCTTGCAAAATCCTTCCGGATTCAGTGCCATCTTCCTGAAAATTCAAACATGTACACGCACCATTGCTGTGTTTATCCTAATTACCCTAATTGCTACGCTGTGGGGTTTGCAAACAATAGCAAACTCTAACGCCACCTAATTACACCCGTTATATTAATTGCAAATGGCCCCGGACTTTAAATTTCTCCCTATTGCAAACATGTCTATCTGAATGTGTTTTCTTGATGCTCTTCTTGCAAAGGTCAAGAGTCCGTACTAAAATTAGTATCAGCACTTCAGAATTTCGGAATGGCGCTTGATGCAATAAATTAATCTACCAGGGCTTAATGGATGGGGAGGGGGGATTGGAATTTTCTCTGATTTAATGGAGGGCATAACCTCCAAGTGACAGGAGAGAAGTTCAAAAGCAACATTAGAAAGTGTGGCTTCCCAGGAAAAAAGTAGTGGAAACGTGGAACCAACTTCCGGTGGAAGTTGTGAGTCAATCCTCAGTAACTTGAGTTTACACATGCTTGGGATAAGCACATGTGCATCTTCCGACAAATATTAAAAATAATAAATACATAAATTAAAAAGAAAACGACGACAAAACGACGAGGGCAGATGGAATGGATCACTATGTCCTTTTCTCTTTGTCAGTTTTCTACCTATGTTTCTAATCCTAGCAAGACCAGGTGGGTGTGAGTGTTTGGTCTGTCCCAGAAGTCTGCAACCTACGGCTCTGGAGCCGCATGTGACTCTTTCATCCCTCTGCTGCGGCTCCCTGTCGCTCAAAACATGAGTCACAACCGCCAATGTGCGACACCCACCAGCATGTGATTTATTGAGCTTTTCGACCCATTTTTTTTTTCAGAGTTCAAAATGTTTTTGTTGCATGCAGAAATAAAAAATTGTTTTCTCTGTAGCAGTTCATTGATTTCATAAATGCAATACACTATTTTTTTTTTATATACATAGCATAAAGGTAAAAAACGATATATGTAGCATTATCTTCATTTTAGATGTCAAACAGTTATTGTGGCTCCCGGTGTTTTCTTTTCTGTGGGAAATGGATCCAAATGGCTCTTTGAGTGTTTAAGGTTGCCGACTCCTGATCTATCCATATCTAGGGCTATTCCATCTCTGACCTTGGGTGGAGTAGCACTTTGAAGTTTGAAACTCCGTTTCAAAGTAGGCTTTGAAACGGAGATGAGCACTGCCCCCTAGAGTCGGGAATGACTAGCACATATGTGCGAGGGGAACCTTTACCTTTACCTTACAGATTTTCTTTGATTTTAAATTTAAGAAGTATCTACTGTTCATACACCAGCCAAGCTCAATAGGCACATCATTTTTCCATTGTCCATTTGAAAAAAATTCCCTCGTTGTTTAGAATACCTCTATAGAAATTCCACTTCCATAAAATTACGTTTTTCCTCCCTGGCCACTTTCTCCATTATAGAATTATTACTCGGTATAAGTTGCTTCTGAGCTAATGAAATTTGTACATCGGTTTTAATTATCATCAATTTGTAGTGGTGATTTGCCAATCTGGCTGTTTTCAAGCTTGCTGGAAATATTACAATTTCTAGTCCGTGTTCAGCACAAACCATCATTTTGCAGCCCTCGGCAACCAGCAAATTATGACAGAAAATGCTGCTTTTATATAAAACATAAGAGGCAAAGGAACACTGCGGGGAGGTTTATTATCATGGCACCAAAAGATGGAAGTTTGGAATCTCCCACTACGATACAATATACAGGTAAATCCTTGATTTACAATCACAATTGATCCCCAAATTTCCATAGCTAAGCAAGACAGTTGTTAAGTAAATTTTGCCCCATTTTATAATCTTTCTTGCCACAGTTGCAATGATGGGAGTCAAATAATTTAACAACTGGTTCTCTGCCCTAATAACCGGCTGGGTGGGCGTGGCCAGGGGGTGTGACAGGTAGCACTTGGCCTCCTGCACCCTCCTGGGAGCAAAAACAGGCCATGGGGGGCACTGCCCCTCCCGCGCCCCATTTTGGGCCTAGTAGGCCTCCCTGAAGCAAAAATGGGCCATGGGGGGGGCTGCACCCCATTTTGGGCCTAGTAGGCCTCCCTGCAGCCCCCTGGGAGCAAAAATGGGCTGGGGGGGCACACATCCCACGCCCCCTTTTGGGCCTAGTAAGCCTCCCTGCACTTACCTGGGAGCAAAAATGGGGTGCGTGGGGACTTCTGGAAGGGGCGGGAAGGGGAGGGGCAGGGCCAGCCAACAATTTAACAACCCGTTCGTCTGAAGTGGTGCAAACCGCTTGAATCCCACCACTGCACAGTTGTTAATTGAATCACTGCCATTAAGTTAATAACACGATTGTTAAGTGAATTTGGCTTCCCCATGGACTTTGCTTGTCAGAAGATCGCAAAAGGTGATCATATGATCCTCAGGATACTGCAACCATGATAAATACATGCCAATTGCCAAGTGTCCAAATTCTGATCACATGACTACGGGAATGCTGCAATGATCATTGTGTTAAAAACAATCCTAAATTCCTTTTTAAAGTGTCTTTGTAACTTGGAATGGTCACTAAACAAATAGTTGTAAGCAGAGGTGGTATTCAGCCGGTTCGGACCCGTTCCGGCAAACCGGTAGTGGTGACCTGCCTGGGTGCAATCCCATCCTATATCGCTGTGGTTTTAATGCCGCATTTGTGGATAGCACGCGCAAGCGAATTGCTGTGTTGTTTGATGTCGCACGCATGCACGGATGGTACGCACGAGCGAATTGTTGTGTTTTGTGACACCACAAGCATTCGCGGACGGCGCAAGAGAGAGCTCACATTTCCGGTGCTGGGTGAACCAGTTGCTACAGTATGTGAATCCTACCTCTGGTTGTAAATCAAAACCTATCTGTATGCTCCTCAGATTTCAAAGGAAGACTAATCTAGAATCAACAACATGGCCAATTGCATTATGATTTCATGTCTTCCATGCTAACCCAGGGAACTGGGTTAATTTAGAAAACTATGATTTAAATAAGGATGAGTTAATTTAGAATGCCATTTAAGTCATTAATAAAATTCCCTATACCACCAGGCTTGAAATTTGAGGTCTGGATGAGCCTCGAACTATGCCGTCTACATTCCGACCTATGCTTAGTTCATAAGATTATTTATCAAATGTCCTACCTGTAAATGAGTACTTTAATTTCAACCGTTATAACACAAGAGCTATCAATAGATTCAAATTCAATGTAATTCACTCTACTCTTGATTGTAGGAAATATGACTTCTGCAATAGAGTAGTAAATGTCTGGAACACTCTACCTAATCCTGTTGTTAGTCTCTCTAATCCCCCATACTTTTTACCTTAAACTGTCTACCGTGGACCTTTCATGTTTCTTAAGAGGTCCCTAAGGGGGCGTGCATAAGCGCATCAGCGTGCCTACCGTCCCTGTCCTACTGCCCCCATTTGTATATAATCATTCTATGTGTTTATGGCTATGTTTTGCCTATTTATATCCTTTTATTTGTGCCAATTTTTTCCATGTGTCCATGTCTATGTCTATACTGTTACTTGTCTCCTTGTTCTTGTTGACAAACAAACAAACAAACAAACAAATAAGCCATTCTACCCTAATCTTGTGTTCTTAAAATGAGCTGAAGTCCCAACATCTGGAAAACATCAGGGTTGCAATAAGGAAAAAGGATCTATCTCTGTTCATCCATTTTGGATTCAGAAGTGAATATTAGGCTGCTGCTAATCATAATTCTAAAACTGTGCTTGTATTTTTCAGATAGGATGGGAGCGTCACAGAATACCCCTATCTGGTCATGACATATTAAACGTATTCAAACAGTGAACTTTAATAGCTCCTATAAAACTTCTTCTAAATTTCCTGAGAGGCATCATGGAGATTCATCTGTGCATTAGAAGTGGAAATCTACATGATTAATTTTCAGGTTTTCCAAGATGGATGATGCAAGTTTTGATCTATTATTATTATTTGAGGGGTATGTGAGGAAACTGAATTTACTCAGAGAATGGTTGACGTTAAGAGTGCAAACTTTAAGGAACAAAAGGCCCTGCTCTCTGACCTTGTCAATATTTTCTTCCAACAAGAAAATATTCTGTGCAAGACAAAAATAAATCATGTAAAGTGTGGATTTTATTTCTCCAGAGAAAATATGCATAGGACCAGCTACTTATTGGTTGATGACGTATTTTTGCTACGCACAGATCTTGCACTGTGTGACAATGTCATTTCTTTGATTCCGTCTTCAGCCAGGCAATAATGGATTATTAATAAACCACAACTAAACACACCCTGCTTGAATTTTAAGTCAGTGGTCATGTCCTTCCATTCATGCCTTCTCCACAACCTCATGTGCTCCTTGTTCTCATCAGGGGCATCTGTAACACAGTGGTCAAAACAAAGTATAATGGCCTTTTTTTAAATGTAGTTTTTTAAACTTTCCCTGTTGTTCCTCTCACCCATTTTTCCTCTTTTGCTGTAACTTTGTATTTCAACTATTTTATTTTTGGAAATTTAATAAAAGATTTTTTTTTAAGTTATAATGCCAGCCATACCCATGTTGCTGATGCCTTACTCCATTTTAATGTGTGTGTTCTGTCCCCATACCACGCACACACACCCCCGGGGGCCGGGAGTTAATAAGCCACACGACAAAACTCTTTGATGATAAAGCTGGCAGCAACCCAGTGGCTAGCTGCCAATTCAGACTTTACTCACAGAAAACAAAGATTGCAGTCCGATAAAGCAGGCAAAGTCCAGTAAAGCAGAGATCATGGAATATTTCCAGTTTTTGCTCGTCACAAACTGAACCGGCCACCACACCCACATTTAGACCCTGTGGGGTGTGGTCCAGTGACTCAGATAATCTCTGGCACGCCTTCCCCTCTGCTGTGCACGCTTCTCCCTGCGCCTCTGTCGAGGGTCCAGCCAGCACTTATCTTCCTCGTCGCTGTCCACCTGTGGCTGCGGGGACGTGCTTGGCTCTGAGCCTATCGTTTGGCCTTCGGTGTCCTCTGGAGGCATTGCCAGAGAGGAGGGTCCTGGAAAGGGAGGCCTTGCCAACTCCTCTCCCTCACTCTCAGAGTCTGCATCTGTCGATAGCCCAGGCTCAGGCAACGGAGCCACAACAGTGTGATGCACACAATCCCTGACCTAAAGTTTGTTAAAGCTCTATCTGATGAGTTGAATGCTAAAAAAAATTAAGTAGCAAGGATGTTTGTAGGAATTGTACTTATGTAAGTCCAGCTTCCTGGGCATTCATTTATTCCTTTGTATTTATTTATTTTATTTATCTCCCACCTTTACTATTTTTATGCACAACTCAAGGCAGAAATAATATCTAATGCACTTTCTATTTTCCCCAAAACAACAATCCTGTGAGGTGGGTTGGGCTGAGAGAGAGGGACTGGCTCAAAGTCACCAAGCTGGCTTTTCATACCTAGGGCAGTATTAGAACTCATAGGTCTCCCACTTTATTAGCGTTTCAATCAATCAGAATAGAGATAGAAGGGACCTCAGAGGTCTTCTAGTCCAACCCCCTACTCAAGCAGGAGACCCTATACCATTTCAGACAAGTGGCTGCCTAGTCTCTTCTTGAAAACCTCTAGTGATGGAGCACCCACAACTTCTGTAGGCAAGCTATTCCACTGGTTAATTGTTCTCACTGTTAGGAAATTTCTCCTTAGTTCTAGATTGCTTCTCTCCTCGATTAGTTTCCACCCATTGCTTCTTGTCCTGCCTTCAGGTGCTTTGGAGAATAAGTCGATCCCTCTCTTCTTTGTAGTAGCCCCTCAAAAATGGAAATACTGCTGTTATGTCACCCCTAATCTTCTTCAGATTAGCCAGACCCAAAACCTGCAGCCATTCTTCATATGGTTTAGTCTCCAGGCCTTTGATCATCTTAGTTGCTCTTCTCTGAATTTTTTCCAAGGTCTCAACATCTTTTAAGTCGTATGGTGACCAAATTTGGTTGAAGTATTCCAGGTGTGGTCTTACTAGGGTTTTGTAAAGTGGCACTAATACTTCACGTGATCTTGATTCTATGCCTCTGAGCCAGGCTAAGATTCGATATTGGGATAAAACTCAAATATTAGAAATCCAAATCTTTGGTCAAGACAGAAGTGCCTCTTCCGTGCCAAGGTGCTGAGATTACAAACAGTATTTGACGTAAGTACAGAATTGTAAAAGGGCAAACTGACCCTAAACAGATACATTCTGTTGTTTAATGTTTATTGCATCCCAAATGTCATGCATATCCCTGGATAAGGGGTGCTGCTTCCTTATTGCCCTTGAGACGTCTCCTAGCCTCTTATCTCCTTTTGTTATGTCTTGAGCGCCGGAGCAGAGAACCTGAGTATGTGAGAAGAAGTTTGTTATTTCCTTTCCCAGAGATAGATGAAAGGGCAGCTTCTACGTGTGAAATGCATCACTCTCTGTAATACTTTTGCCTTTAAACTGTATAAATACATGGCCAGAAGAAGCCATCGGCATTCAGACTTTTTGTTTGCCTTTGGGCTGTTTGAACCGTGCACAATAAACTTTTTCCTGCATTGGAGAGCTTGGCCTAGTCTCGTTTCATTTCCTGCAACACCTCTGTTTATACAACCCAGGATTTTATTAGCTATTTTGGGTGCTACTGCACATTGCTGGCTCCTATTCAACTGATCATCCACTAAGACTCCAAGGTCCTTCTTATTTTGATTTTATGCCATTTACATTTTACATTTGCACTTTTGATCCTGTCACGGCAGTATTTGCATAAGAAGGCACCTTATTAGATTCCTACACGTAGTTTGAGCTTTTGGGCGGCTAAGGCATTGTGCGAACACAGCCCCCCAAAAACAGGAAAGACCAAAGGCCCTTCAACTAATTTCCTTTTGAATAAGCTTGCCGTAGCAGCCCTGGGCATGTCCAAAGGCACTCGGAATAAAAGCGTTCTACTTTTCATCACAGATTATCTTGATCCCATTATCTGTAAGAAATGAAGTGACTAACGAAGAGACACAAGGCCTTATCTGTAATGATAAATCCAACTTCCCCCATCTTTATCATCCTCTCCTCTAAAGCAGTGTTTATCTGCCTTGGCAACTTTAAGACGTGTGGACTTTTAACTTCCAGAAGATTTGCTGGTTGGGGGATTCTGGGAGTTGAAGTCCACCTATCTTCAAGGTGTCAAGGTTGAAAAGCACTGCCCTAAATAGAGTGACCTTCACCTAATTTGAGTTCAAATATAGATTGGCAACATTTTCCCCCAGTGGGTCCCACTTACAGTAGTGGCCAAAATTGTGGAAACCTTTTGGGAAAAGTGTATTTGCTAAAACTAGCTAATAACACACTTTTTTTTAGAGTAATACCAGTGGTGAAATCCACATTTTTTTTTACTACCAATTCTGTGGGCGTGGCTTGGTGGACGTGGTGTGGTGTGGTGTGGTGTGGCTTGGTGGGCATGGCTTGGTGGGCATGGCAGGGGAAGGATATTGCAAAATCTCCATTCCCACCCCACTCTGGGGCCAGCCAGAGGTGGTATTTGCCAGTTCTCCAAACTACTCAAAATTTCCTCTACCGGTTCTCCAAACGGCTCAAAGTTTCCACTACCGGTTCTCCAGAACCTGTCAAAACTTGCTGGATTTCACCCAAGTAATACCATAAAATTATATATCAATGGAAAGATAATTTAATCAAGAATGTAATGCAATAACATATGTGAAGGATTTGCTATTAGAATAGCAGTTACAATATAAAGAAGAAAAGTGAAACACGTAGAAAAAATGAGATATATAAAAATTATCACCATGTCAGTTAATACTTAGTTGGGTAACCTTTAGCGTGAATTACGGCCTTACAACATCTTCCCATGGAGTGACCCAAGTCTTTTAGTTCTGCAGCTGTTACAATGTGAAACCAAGATTGAAGGATTGCTTCTATTAACTGGGTTTTATTGCTGGGTCGCTTCTGACTAACATGTTTCTTTAGTCGCTCCATAGATTTTCCATTGGGTTAAGGCCTGGGCTACTCCCAGGCCATTCCAGCAGTGGAATAGGATTATCTGGAAACTCCAAAAAAAGTGGTGTTATTAGCCATCAAACCTCAAAAATACACTTTTCCCAAAAAAGGTTTCCACAGTTTTGGCCACTACTGTATCTTCAACTGATCCTTAACTGTACAACCCTTCACAAAGTATTTTTTCCCCTTAATTCAAGAATGCCATTGAAGGGCACCACGATTTCCTGCCCCCAAGGAAACCCAGGGTTTGACAGTGATTAGCAGTAAAAGCATAGCAACTCTGAGCAATTCAGACAGCTAATTTCATATACAGCTTTCTTGCCAGAGCAATTTAACCCAGCCCTAGCCAAAGGTGCTTAAAAGCTTTTTGCTCTTTTTTATTTCTCCCAAAATTTCAGATGCATTTTTATCACCCTTTCCTGATTTACAGCTGTTGCCCCTTTTTCTTTCCTAGTGACAGTACACGTAGCCCTCAACTTACAACCACAACTGAGCCACAAAATGTCTGTTGTTGAGTGAGATATTGGTTTAAATGAGCTTTGCCACCCATTTTACGATTTTTCTTGCCTCCATTCTTAAGTGAACCACTGCAGTTGTTTTAGTTAGTAACACAGCTGTTAAGGGACTCTGGCTCTTCTCCATTGACTTTGCTTGTCAGAAGGTGGATCATATGACCCCAGGACATTGTACCCATCGTAAAGATGAGTCAGTTGCCAAGTGTCTGAATTCTGATCACATGACCGGAGGGGAGGGAAATGCCACAACGGTCCTAAGTGTAAAAACCGGTCGTAAGTCTGAAAAACGGTCCTAGGTCATTTTTTCAGCACCATTGTAACTTTGAACGGTCACTAAACAAACCGTTGTAAGTCGAGGACTCCCTGTACCCTCTCCTGACGACACTCTGATTCCTGCCGCTGTTGCAAACCAACATGGGAAACCGATTTGAAGGCGGGTTGTTGTCTCACCTCACATCCCCAAAGGCATCATTGGCTGAATGCATCATGAAGGCATGCCTACAGATGAAAGTATAATTAGAAAAATTATACTGTTGTAAGCCGCCCTGAGTCCAGCTGGAGATAGGGCGGCATATAACTCATAAATAAATAAATAAATAAATAAATAAAATATTAGACTGTGCAGAGATGGATAGATTAATATTAATTATAAAGGATAAGGAAGAAACAGAATACTTTTTAACATGGGATATGTTTTATCAATGGTTGGATAAAAGAGGTGGAAAGTAGAAGATGAAAGATTAATACTATATATAAGAAAAGAATGCAAGAAATTATATTACATATAATATAATACGATATTAATATTACAGTTATTAGTATTATTAGTATTATCATTATGGAATATTAGCAAGTAAATGATGTTAAGAATCAATTACAAATTTATTCCCACTTATGGCTATATCCATGTTGCTTTTATCTTTACAACTTATATTCTTTTTATTGTTTCCTAGTATGATTTGATTGCTTATTAGTATCCTAGGACTATCACTAAGTGTTGTATCTTATGATTCGTGACGAATATATTTTATTTTTTCTTTATGTGCACAGAGAGCATATGCACCAGAGACAAATTCCTTGCATGTGCAATCACACTTGGCCAATAAAGAGTTCTATTCTATTCTATTCTATTCTATTCTATTCTATTCTATTCTATTCTATTCTATTCTATTCTATTCTATTCTATTCTATTCCTATTATTTTGTTGGAAGAAATATCCTTCTGGGTTCTGCTCCAAGTGGGGAAACAGATACTGGAAACCTACAATTTCTTTCATTCTATTCTGTTCTGTTCTGTTCTGTTCTGTTCTGTTCTGTTCTGTGCTATTCTATTCTGTTCTATTCTATTCTATTCTATTCTGAGAAGCAATTATTCGTATTTTAAATATGGTTGTTATTATTAATATAGAATAGAATAAAACAGAATTCTTTATTGGCCAAGTGTGATTGGACACACAAGGAATTTGTCTTGGTGCATATGCTCTCAGTGTACATAAAAGATACATATTATTAATATTACTCTATCAGTTTACTAATACTTTGTATGAACAAATGGCTCCAGACAATACACTTGCTCATTAAGCGTGCATGTCAATTTAAAAAAGAAAGAAAAAATGTACAAATAAACAATGGAAAAAAATAATAATAATGCAAGAGAGCCAAACTCTCCAGCAGAAAGCAAAATAAATATCACCGGATCGATTCCGGGCAAAGACATGCAAAGTAAGATCTCTGTTCCGGGAATCCGCCCCACAGGAGGCGAAAAAGACTCTCGTTGCAGCTGAGGCGCCGGGCCAAAAAAGTCTCGGAGCCCGGGAAAAAACAACAACTCCAGCCCTTTCACACGTGACACGCAAAGGGCGGGCCTAGCCGAGCCCCGCTGTTCCGGGGAAAGGGTTACCAGACAGGCCGGCAGGCTCTTGGGAACCCTCCGTGCCCGTCTCTTTTCTCTCTCTCCCCCGTGCTCGGAGCCATGGCGCGCTTGGCAGCCTGGCTCTCCTCCTTCCTCCTGGCCGCCCTGCTGCAATTCGGGCCGTGCACGGCCGACACCCCGGCCAACTGCACCTTTGAAGACCTGGTGGGCACCTGGGTGCTCCAGGTGAGAAGCGGGCAGGGACCCCCGACCCGGGAGATCGATTGTTCCGACCTGGGTAAGTCGCGCCTTTGACTTTTTTCCCCCCTTCTTCTTCTAATTCTTTTTCCTCTTCCTTCTGTTCTTGGGGAAACCAAAAAAAAAATCAAAACTTTCCAACGGGAAAACATGACACGCGAGTTCAAGCGTTCCCAAGGGATTTTAACCCGTGGGTGCTGCTCTCCCCCCCTCCCCCCAAATGGCAACTGGGTTTTGTTGGGGTTTTGTTTTTGTTTGTTTTTTTGGGAGGGGGGAGCAAAACTTTGTTTCCAAAGTTTTTCTTTGTTCTTTCTTTGTTTTTCTTCTCTGGTCCAAGAAGCTTCACACTTCTTTTCACTTCACTTCTTTTCACTTCACTTCACTTCATCTCTTGAAAAGCAGAGGGGTTTTCCAAGAAAAAAACAACAACAGAAAGTCCAGTTGCCTTTTGGAAAAAGCATATTTAGGACCATCATCACCTGGATGATTGAGAATCTCCATAGACTGACTGACTGACTGACTGACTGACAGGACAATCATCACCTGGATGATTGAGAATCTCCATAGACTGACTGACTGACTGACTGACTGACTGACTGACTATCTAGTCAGTCAGTCAGTCAGTCAGTCATGTAAAATAGCATAGAATAGAATTCTTTATTGGCCAGGTGTGATTGGACACACAAGGAATTTTTCTTTGGTGCATATGCTGTCTGTACACAAGAAAACAAGATACGCTCGTCAAGAATCACAACACCCAGTGACAGTCATACGGTACAATAAGCAGTCAATCATATTAGGAAACAATATAAATTGCAATATTATATGATATAATATTAATATTATTAATGATATATATCATATATTATATATATATAATATTATATGTGTGTGTCATATATATATATATATATATATATATATATATATATATATATATATATACACATACATACATACATACATACATACATACATATTTGTTTTCGTAGATTTTCACGGGTAGAAGTATTCAAGTTTTGGTGTATTCGGGTCTTTTCCCGTGTAAGATTGAGAGTATCTTGGCGACATTTCAACAAGGTCCCACTCGTCATCTTCAGGCTGGTGTCTTCGGCTTCGTGCTTCTTCGAGAAAAGGGAGGATGGGATGTCCCATCCTCCCTTTTCTAGTGGATTGTGATTTCACTGAACTAGGGCTGCATAAAAATCTTGGTTTACGTAAGAAGAACCTGGCTAAAGAGAAATATATACATACATACATACATACATACATACATACATACATACATACAATATTATATTATAATAATATAATATAATAATATAATATAATAATATAATATAATATAATAATATAATATAATAATATAATATAATATAATATAATATAATATAATATAATATAATATAATATAATATAATATAATATAATATAATAATATAATATAATATAATATAATATAATATAATATAATATAATATAATATAATATAATATAATATAATATAATAATAATATAATAATATAATATAATAATATAATAATATAATAATATAATATAATATACTTATAATCTCTATAGACAGCATACACACACACATTGTGATAATCAGCTCCATTGAACACAACTCGAGAGGGATAGCCACCTAGGCCGCCTCTCCCCACCGAATTACAAATCCCATCCTCCCCAGTTTGTGTGAACATTGCTGGTTGGAAGTTGGTAACTAAACACAGTTCAGTGATGGAGCTTTTTTATCCATCCTGCTAAACCAAGTTAAAATGAGTTTGGGTAATTTGCAACTCTGCATTGTAGAAACTCACTGACCATCTTTAAGATGACATCAGTCATCCCCCCATGACTCATACGGTTGATTGGTTTGGGTTTTGCAGATTGTGCAAACAGGAGAATTGTTTTGACAATCTGGATTGTGCAAACACTTTTCCTCCATTCTGACTCAGTGCCCCGTAATTCTCATTTTTCCACTTCAGCTGAAGTGATACACAAACTTGGCAAATGCATTTAGGCATCAAACACCAAGCCTGTTGCTTTCGAGAAATATTTCTGGAGCGGCCTTCCTTTAGCAGGGATGTTGCTTGGAAAAGATTTGTAGTTCTGTGTTTGGGATGAAGGAAAGCTTAAAGTTGCTTGATAGAGAAATTGGGTGGCATGTAAATTTAATAAACAAAAAACAAAAATAAACAAATAAAAAAAAAAGATTTCCCAGTGATTTTGCAAGGCAAATATGACAGAGTTAATAGGTATGTGGCAGCTCAAATCTCACCGGCTCAAGGTTGACTCAGCCTTCCATCCTTCCGAGGTGGGTAAAATGAGGACTCAGATTGTTGGGGACAATAGGCTGACTTTGTAAACTGCTTAGAGAAGGCTGTAAAGCACTGTGAAGTGGTACAGAAATCTAAGTGCTATTGCTATGTCCCCTCCATCACTCACACTGTTGCTAGTTTCCAGGGGCCCATGTTCCACCACCCACCCCTCCTCCTCTTGCTATCACTTTTCTTAATCTGCCTCTCCTTACCCCCTCCCCCACCTCCATTTTTTTTTAAAATTGATTTATATGCCGCCAGGGTGAATTTGATTTAAATCGAGTTGATTTAAATCACAATTTAAATCATGATTTAAATCACTAGTAAAAAGGCTTGATTTAAATCGATTTAAATCATAATTTTTAAAGAGCAACTGTCATCTCTGCTACTCCTTTGACCCACTGTTGACTCACCGATAGTCCCAGTGTTGCAGAATATACAGCCTCCTGCTACATAACTAAGCTCCATTTCATGCTGAATAAACTAAATTGTTTATGTATCTTAAATAGAAAACTATCTTATGATAGATTTTTACTCCAAAAGTTTTTTATTAAAATAAATTCGATAAAAATAAAAAAAAATCCGATTTAAATCAAAAAAATCTGATTTTTTTGATTTTTTAAAAAAAATCATTGATTTTTATCCACCCTGTATGCCGCCCTACTCCGGAGACTCAGGGCGGCTTACAATGCGCTAAGCAATAGCCTTCATACTTTTGTATATTTATACAAAGTCAGCTTATTGCCCTCACAAACTGGGTCCTCATTTAACCTACCTTAGAAAGGATGGAAGGCTGAGTCAACCTTGAGCCTGGGGAGATTCGAACTTACAGTAATTGCAGACAGCTGGTGTTAATCACAATGCTATCAGTCTGCTGAGCCACCAGGCCCTTTAATGGCCTGGTTAATATTTAGCTTGGCAATCTTTAACTAGAGCAAAATCTTCCCTTTTCAATCCCTATCCGAACTAAACCCATGTTCAGGGATGTCCAACCTTGGCCACTCTAAGACCTGTGGACTTCAACTCCCAGAATTCCTCAGCCAGCCGTGTTAGCTGCGGGAATTTTGGGAGTTGGAGTCCACAGGTTTTAAAGGGGCCACGGTTGGACACCATGCTGCTCATTTTTCAATGCTACCTCTCCCAAATCAGCTGTCCATACAGTTTGTGTGCATAAGGCCGAATGGTTAATAATGGGCCACAGTACCTAACTCTCCATTGAAGCCTCATTTAACTCAGCATACAACTAACTCATCCTTTTATGTTATCTAATTTTAGGTTCTATTTAATTGGGTCAAACTATGTTATAATAATAATTTTAATTAGCAATTTTATGATGTTTGTGTATCTATATTTTTCTTGACTGTACACCGCCTTGAGTCCTACGGGAGAAAGGCGGTATAGAAATATAATAAATAAATAAATAAAATAAAATCCTTTTCTATGGCTCAAAACTTTTGCAACTGGTGCAGATACAAATTAACAGAGTTGGAAGGGACCTTGTAGGTCATCCAGTCCAACCCTCCACCCAAGCAGACCCTACTCCATTTCTGACAGATGGCAGTCCAGTCTCTTCTTGAAAGCCTCCAATGATGAAGCTCCCATAACTTCCGAAGTCAACTTCTGTTCCGTGGGTTGATTGTTCCCACTGTCCGAAAATTTCTCCTTATTTCCAGGTTGAATCTCCCCTTGTTCAGTTTTCATCCATTATTCCTTGTCTGGCCTTCGAGTGCTTTGGAGAATAGCTTGACGGCCTCCTCTCTGTGGCAGCCCCTCAAATATTGAAAGACTGCTCTCATGTCTCCCCTGATCCTTCTCTTCACTAGACTAGCCATGCCCAGTTCCTGCAACCATTCATCATATATTTTAGCCTCCAGTCCTGTAATCATTTCATTTCATTTCATTTATTAAATTTTTATACCGCCCCTCTCCTGAAGGACTTGGGGCGGTGAACAGCCAGGATTAAAAAACATACAGTATAAACATTAAAATACTTTAAAACATAATTAAATCTATATTGGCTTCCCCCAATTTAAAACACCTTACCCATAAAATTAACCAATTAAAAAATGTTAAGCCAGCCCGGCTTGCTGAAATAAAAAAGTCTTCAGAGCCCGGCGAAAGGTCCGGAGGTCCGAGATCAGTCGTATCCCTGGGGGTAGCTCATTCCAGAGGGCGGGTGCCCCCACAGAGAAGGCTCTTCCCCTTCTTGGTTGCTCTTCTCTGCACTCTTTCTAGAGTCTCAACATCTTTTTTATAGTGTGGTGACCAAAACTGGATGCAGTACTCTAGGTGTGGTCTTACTAAGGCTTTCTAGAGTGGTATTAGTACCTCCCTTGATGTTGACTGTATCCCTCTGTTAATGCAATTTAGGATTGCATTGATTTTTTTGACTGCCGCTGCACACTTGACTTATATTTAGCTGGTTGTCCATTAAGAGTCCAAGATCCCTCTCACAGTTACTGCTATTAAGCCTGGTTTCCCCCAGTCTATATGTGTACTTTTGGTTTTTCTTGCCTAAGTGTAAAACTTTACTTTTCCCTACATTGAATTTCATTTTGTTACATAGGGCCAGTATTCAAGCCTGTCCTTCCACCCAACTAAAACCATAGGAACATTTTTTTAAATTAGCATAGTCAGCCTAAAGTCCAAATTTGAGGAATGTTTAAAAGAGGGGATAATTGCTTTGCAGTTTTTATTATCAGAGGTACGTTGCTAGTTCCAGTGTCAAGGTTAAGAGCTGTGGTTTCACTCCACGTGATGGTAGTACCGGTTGAGGATGTCTTAAGCAGAAATTTCAGTGGTTTCCAAATCGGAGTCAGGCCTCTTAAACTTCCTCTTCTTCCTCCTTGCTAATATCGCTAATTTTATTTTTAGTTTTGGGGTTTTAACCTTCTTTCTGGACATCTGTGCTCTTATTCGATGCTTATTTGCAAAATAAATAAATAGATAGATAGATAGATAGATAGATAGATGATAGATAGATAGATAGATAGATAGATAGATAGATAGATAGATAGATAAATAAATCAGGCTTTCGAGTCCCTAAAAATGACAGTTACCACGTACAGCTGTGAGAAGTGCATCACCGTTAATGCAAAACAAGCTAGCTTTGTATTTTTTTGCAGGTTATTTTGTTCCAGAAGACGAGGGGAGAGGGCAGTTCTTAGAGGAATATAAAAATAAATAGTATTTTGTTTTATTGCCACTACACTGACCTAAAAAAGAAAAAAATTAGATCAGTGGGGAAACATTCCAACTGTACAGAGCTACAAATCCTTTGGCTTGTATTTCTCAACTCTTTCTGATTTTTACCAAATGCTCCTTATGGGTGTGTGCAGGTAGTCCTCCATTTGCAACCACAGTTAGGATCCCAGTTTCCGCTGCTAAGCAAGGAGGTTTTTAAGTGAGTCATGCCCAATTTTATGACCATTTGGTCCGGGGTTGTTAAGTGAGTCACTGCAGTTGTTAAATGAATCACACGGTTGTTAAGCAAATCTGGCTTTCTCCATTGACTGTTTGTCACAAGGATGGAAAGGATGGTGCAACTATTGTAAAAGTCCTCCACTTACAACAATTCATTTAGTGACTGTTCAGAGTTACAACACTGAAAAAAAAAGACTTATGACCATTTTCACACTTACGACCGTTGCTACGTCCTTGTGGCCCATTGATCAACATTCAGAGGCTTGGCAAATGACTCATATTTATGTGTCCCTGGGTTATGTGATCGGCTTTTGCATCCATCTGACAAGCAAAGTCAATGGGGAAGCCGGATTCACTTAACAACCATGTTACTCCCTTAACAAACTGCAGCACTTCACTTAACAACAGTGGCCAGAAAGTGTTGTGGCCCGTCAGTGGCCTGTGCGGATTGTAGCTGATTCTGACAGCGAGGAGGCTGGTGTGGTGCTGCGCCAGCACCTGTACAGCTGGCACTCGAGTCAAACAATGAGGAGGCTGGAGAAGGCGGGGATTCAGCCAGGGACTTCAGAACCTCCAGAAGCTCCCATAAGTGAAGAGGAAGAAGAGGAAGAGCCTCTTCTCGATTCACGGGCGCGCAGAACTGCCAAAAGGCAGGAGTGGCTCCTCAGGAGGAGGTCTCCTCGATAGTAAGGCTTGGAGCTAATTGGCCACTCCCTTAGCCTAATTAAGGAAGGACGACGACTGAGGCAATTCACAGGGAACAACTTCGTTCACTCGCCTTCGCGTCTTGATCTTAGTTCTCTGCAAATTGCTTCTGGGCTTTCTGCCAGCCATAGTAAGATTACGATTATTTATTCTTTGGATTCTTGTAGGCTGTTAAGAAAGTTAATTAACAGCCTTTGTTTGAAAAAGACTGATTTAATTTAGTAAACTACGGTTTGTACAGACTTTGTGTGTGCTGCGTTCTTTGGGGTCCGTAGCTGAAGCAGAAAGAAAGATTGTAAAACAGGGCGAAATTCACTTAACAAAAATGTTTGGCTTAGCAACAGAAATGTTGAGCTCAATTGTAGTTTGTAAATTGAGGACTACCTGTACGTTCCAGTTGCCAGGCATCCAAATTTTGATTATGTGACTATGGGAATCAGTGGTGGGTTTCTACCGGTTCGCCCGAACTGGGGTGAACCGGTACAATTGGCGGTGCGAGGCTCCACCCACCCGCCCAGACGTCATCATGGATGCTCTATGCATGTGCAGAAGCGTCGCGCACGAGCGAAGCAAGCACACACGCATCCTCACTGTCCCGAAACAGTAGCGAAGGTAAGTGAAAACCACTACTGATGGGAATGCTTTTTTCAGTGGCATAGTAACTTTAAATGGTCCCTAAACAAATGATTGTAAGTCGAGGACTACCCATATGAGCTATTACAGCAATATTTTATGAAAATATTTCTTCCCAAAAGGTGAAAGATCGCCATTTACAGGCATGAAAAATTTTGCTGTGCTTGAAAAGTGGATGCAAAGCTGCCTTCACTTTCTCTGCTCATTTTTGTTTCTAATAAAGGAGAAAATACAGAACTGTGCAGAACTCCAGGTTTAAAGTAAAATTTTAAAAAAAGTATATTTCAGTTCAGATGCCAAACAGTTGTCTGTAACTCCTAAACCAAATGTGACTTTTCTTGGGATTATGCTAAATTTGCAGGAGGCAACTACCGTATACCACGCACCTTTTTCTCCCCTAAAAGGGGGTGAAAATTTAGGTGCATCTTATACATCGAATGTAGCCCCGCCCACCCACTGGCCCCCACCCTTTGGCCTCTGCCTCCCAGCAGTTACCTCCTTGCAGCAAGCAGCAAGAAGAAACAGCCCGTTTCAGCTTCAGCACAGCCTAATTAGCACAAGTTGATTGGATCTGCCTCCCAACTTTCAGCTGTTTTGCTTCTCAGCTGTTTTGTGCAGGGCTCTGCTGCTTGCTGCAAAGAGGTAAATTGCTGGAGCAGATTTTTTTTTTCCTTGTTGCTAATCAAGCTGTGCTGAAAATGAAAATGAAAGTAAAGCAGGCTGTTTGCTGCACCGAGGCAAAATTGCTCAGAGGCAGAGAGAGATTTCTTTTTCTTCTTTTCCTCACCAAAAATGTAGGTGTGTCTTATATTCTGAAAAATACGGTATATAATCTCGGGGTGGGGGGAAGAAACACTGCTGCTTTAAGGAACGGAAATGTTGAACATATTGTCCTCCTGATCTAGGTTGCTCAACCAGACTTTCAAAGGAGAACAAAAAGGGAAAGGGTGGGTTTGTTTAGGAACTGAACTGATTTTATATTTTTCCTTTGTAAAGCTTTTTGTTCAATTTGTGATCACATGCCCTTTAACCAAGAGATTTGGGTGGTGGAATTTCCCCACCCTTAGAGGCCTTTAAGAGGTGCAGCCAGCCAGCTGTTTGCGTAAAAGAAAAAAAAAAAGTTGTACTTTGGCATTCTGCAGCTTTAAGTAACAGAAATGGAAATAATTTTTGAACTTGCCTTGTGCCTGAAACTTATTGGGTCAGCAGGAATTTTAATCATGTGAATATTCTTTTAAGGAAATGTAAGCAGATTTCTGTGCTTGCCTTTTCGTTACTATATTTTTATATTTTATATATACAGTATATGTGTGTGTGTATGTATATATGTGTGTATATATATATATATATATATGTATATATTGTTCTGAAAAATATTTAGCAAATGCTGGGGATTTATGGTCAATTCAGACTTTATTCCAAAGCTTTAGTATTGTTCAATTATTGCAATTCTCTCCCTCTCTCTCTCTCTCTCTCCCTCCCTCTCTTTCTTTCTCTTTCTTTCTCTTTCTCTCTCTGACTCTCTTTCTTTCTCTCCTTCTCTGTCTCTCTTCCTCTCTCTCTCTTTCTCCCTCTCTCTCTGTCTCTCTGTGTCTTTCTTTCACTCTCTCTTTCTCTCTCTTTCTCTCTCTTTCTTACTCCCTCTCTGTCTCTGTCTCTCTTTCTCTTTGTCTTTCTCTCCCTCTCTCTCTCTCTTTCTCCCTCCCTCTCTCTCTTTCTCTCTGTCTCTTTTTCTCTTTCTCTCTCTCTCTGTGTCTTTCTCTCACTCTCTCTTTCTCTCTCTTTCTTTCTCCCTCTCTGTCTGTCTCTCTTTCTCTTTGTCTTTCTCTCACTCTCTCTCTTTCTTTCTCCCTCTCTTGTATAGGTACATGTACATGTAGTCCTCAACTTACCACCATTCATTTAGTGACCGTTCAAAGTTACAACAGCACTGAAAAAAGTGATTTATAACTTTTTTTTCACACTTAACAACCGTTGCAGCATCCCCATGGTCACATGATCAAAATTCAGACGCTTGGCATCTGTCTCGTATTTATGACGGTTGCAGTATCCCGGGGTCATGTGATCCGCTTTTGCGACCTACTGACAGGCAAAGTCAATGGGGAAGCCAGATTCACTTAACAACCGTGTTACTAACTGAGCAACCAGAGTGATTCACTTAACAACCGTAGCAAGAAAGTTTGCAAAATGGGGCAAAACTCACTTAACAACTGTCTCGCTTAGCAATGGAAATTATGGGCTCAGTTGTGATCGTAAATTAAGGACTACCTCTATATGTGAGAGGAAAGTGGTTGGTTCCAAGCACATCTGGCTTTTGTAATCTAATGTTATAAAATAAAACAATTTTTTTTTTTGTAATGTTGTAAAATGAAACAATTTTTAAGGGCTCTTTTTTTTAACACCTATTGTTGCACCCCCTAATGCGGCCATAATTGGGGGAAGCACCTTTGCTTAATCTCTGTACTTCAATTGTTAAGGCCCAATATTGGTCCACCATAAATAGCTATTATTATTGCTGTTTATACACCGTTTGCCAGATATTTCGATATTTGGCTCGGGTGACTCTGCTCGCTGTCAGTCATGCCCTCGACACCTCCCAGTTGGACTACTGTAATGTAGTCTACTTGGGGCTGCCCTTGAAGACTATCCCAAAAGCTTCTGCTGGGGCTGAATGCAGCTGCACAGGCAGTTATGTATGCCCCTGGACTGGTACACTTTACATATATATTTAAGGAGCTTTGGTGGTGCAGCGGACTAAAGTGCTGTTAAGTAGCACTTAGCTGCCAGCTGCCTGCAATTACTGCGAGTTCAAATCTCACCAGGCTCAAGGTTGATTCAGCCTTCCATCCTTCCGAGGTAGGTAAAATGAGGACCTGGATTGTGGGAGCAATAAGCTGACTTTGTATAAAAAAGAACACTGCTTAGGGGGGCCCAAAAGCCCTACTAAGCAGGTATATACAAAAGTATGAAGGCTATTGCTTAACACATTGTAAGCCGCCCTGAGTCTCCGGAGAAGGGCGGCATATAAACCAAACCAATAAATAAATACAATAAATATACTCCACAAGCTGCATTGGTTGCCAATTTGTTTCCAGGTCCAATTCAAGGTGCTGGTTATAATCTTCAAAACCTTTCATGGCGTGGGTCGTTTCTTTGAAGGACTGTCTCTCTTTCTGATTACCTCTGTCCATTCCAGTAGCTCTTGCAAAGAAGGCTTGTTGTTTCCTGTCTAAGCAGGGGGTTGGTCTAGAAGACCTCCAAAGTCCCTTCCAACTCTATTATCCTAATTCTACCATGTTTCCCCAAAAATAAGACCCTGTCTTATAATTTTTTTGCCACCAAAAAAAGGCACCAGGTCTTATTTTCGGGAGAAGGGGGATGTCATCCACTGACTTATCTCATTTGCACATTTCGCCCCGCCCCTCCGCCTCTTTTTTGCTATCAGAGGCATTCAGGAACTTCTTGGTCCTGCAAGGCCAGTAAGGTTTTCCTGAAGGCCTCTGCAGCCGATAACAGAGCTCCGGATTGATCCGGAACTCTGTTATCGGCTACAGAGGCCTTCAGGAAAGCCTTGCCGGCTGCAGCAAAAGAAATGCACCGAGGTGTGCGAGACCTGGCTGCAAATATCCAAAGGTAAGTAGTAGGGAAGCTCCACCCCCTCATCCTGACCCTACCTTAATTTTTACCTGTGCACCCTGGAGTGGGCAGGGGCTTAATTGGGGCTTATTTTGGGGGTAGGGCTTATATTGGGAGTAGGTATAAAAATCAAGCTAGGGCTTACTTTCTGAATAGGTTGTATTTTGGGGAAAACACAATAGTTACCGTCCATTAAGCACTTACATTTGGCGAGTCCCAGGTGGCAGGCTTTCTCTATCGTGGCATCCATCTTATGGAATTTTCTCCCCCCCCCCCCCCAAAGCAAGATTATTAACGTTAGAATCTTACATCGGGGCATTAATAAAGTCCAGCTACAAGCCATATTTAATTGACTTGGTTAATCTTGGACAAAAGCTAAGCACGGTGGTTTTGATAAATTCCCAGATTGCAAGATTATGGGCGATTTCTAGATACGAATCTAGAAAACAATCTTGGTTTAGATGCTTGTCCAGTAGAAGACAATATCTGTAGCTCCAGGTTGAACTGTGGTGTTCTTGGTGTGCTTGCTTTGAGATATTTATTTTTTTATTTTATTTTATTTTATTCAACTTGTATACATTTATTCATTCTATTTATTAAATTTAGAGACTGCCCATTTCACTGATAGAGCAATTTCATTGCCCCACACTCTATCGCATTGACAATCCCAAAGGTACTTTTTCAAGAGGCAACTGGACTTTTAGAGAGTTGTTGAGGCCACTTGGAGGTTTGTCTGTGTCCTCACGGTCACCTGAGTAGTGCAAACGGGTGTGGAGTCTTTTTTCCACATCGATTTGCACTACTCGGGTGATCCTGAGGACACAGACAAACCACCCAAGTGGCCTCAATGACTCTCTAAAAGAATGCAAATGACCAGCAGTCTGCAAGGAATATAAATCCAGCCATTCCCATTCATCCAATCCTGGACGACATCTTCAAATCTCGCTGTTTGAGGAAGTTGCATAACATTCTCAGAGACTCTTCCCATCCTGCTTACAATCTTTTTGGACTGTTGCCTTCTGCCAGAAGATACAGAACAATTAAGACTTGGACCACACGTTTTTCTGAATTGTTTTTATCCCAGAGTTATAATTGCACTCAACGATGAACTAAAGGGTCACCATCAGTGAGCTGTTGGACAGCATTACTTGGTCTGTTGTGTGGATGTTTGGGTGGTTTAGGGGTGGGGAATTGTGGTGGGTAGGAGTGTGTTTGAGGGATTGTTATGTGTGTTGGACCTGGTCTTTGGGTGTTAAGTGAATTTCGTTGTATGGGTATACTGTGTATACACATGTACAATGACAATAAAGTTGTTGTTGTTATTATTATTGGTTAATCTTTAGTGAGATTCACAGCCTTTGAGGCTGGTTAATAGCTCAGCAGCTCGAGTCCTAACCAAGGACCTAGGAAATGTTAAGGTATCGTCGGAGGATGTAAGCTGTTCCGAGTAAGGTGGTTTTTTGTAGAGTCAAAATGTTCAAGTCTGGCAAATTTAGAATTTCTAAATAGCAGGGTAGCCCTTTGGGTATTGCTCCAAGGGCTCCAATTACAATTGGGACAACACACGATTCCTTTTTCCACAGTCGCTCAACTTCAATTTGCAAGTCCCGGTACTTTGTGATTTTTTTCTTGCTGCTTATCTTCAATCCGTGCATCACCAGGCATTGCAATGTCAATGAACCATACTTTTTTCTTTTCAACTATTGTTATGTCAGGTGTGTTGTGGACCAAGTGCCTGTCAGTCTGAATCCTAAAGTCCCACAAGATCTTTCTCATTCTCTAAAACTTTCTTAACCTGATGTTCCCAGTGGTTTTTGCTGTACTCAAATCCAAACTTCTGGCACAATTTCCAGTGAATGATCTTAGCAATGCGGTCATGGTATTGTAGGTAGTCAGTTTGTGAAATTTTGCTGCACCCACTGATCAGGTGGTCGACTGTCTCATCTTTCTCATTGCAGAGGCGGCATTTGCTGTTGGTGGTAACATGTTGAATTTTTACCTTCATACAGTTTGTGGCTAGGGCTTGTTCTTGAGCTGCCAAAATAAAGCTTTCTGTTTCTTTTTTCAGTACTCCTGATCTTAACCAGTTCCAAGTTAGTTTCTGGTCAGCTTTGCCTTCAATACTTTTCAAGTATTGGCCATGCAGAGCTTTGTGTTTCCAATTTTCAGCTCACTGCTCAATTACTTCTTTCTTATATTCTGCTTTTTTTTTTAGTTGTCTTTAAAAGGCCTCCTTTATTTACTTCCTTAATCATTGGTTCTTCACTTTTCTGGATGTAATCATTCAATTATTATTATTACTATTATTACTATTACTATTATTACTATTACTATTATTACTATTACTATTACTATTACTATTATTACTATTACTATTATTATTATTATCCAGCCAGAGCTGAAGAAGCTTCTTGGGTGAGAAGCAAAACTTCTTCAAAGAAAAACAAAGAAAGTCCAGTTGCCTCTTGAAAAATTATCTTTGGGGCAACTATGACTGAAAATCTCCTTAGACATTTTGCATTGATGATGTTGTCTAGATGGGAAATGAAACGACTGCGAGCAAACAGTCAAGCTTGGAGAATACCAAGAACTGCATAAAATGTTAAGCATTTCAGCTCAACTAGAAGGAGATTTTATCCTCTCTCTTTTTTTATGGCAAATTATGTTTTAAGGCTTTGTTTAAAAATAAAGAAAAAAAGACAATGTTAGTAGCATAATCTTTTTTTTAAAAAAAAAATCTCCTTTATAGATTGTAGGCATCATTTAAAATAACACTGCAGTATTAACATCTAAAGACATCATCAAAAAGAAATATGAAAAAGCAAAAGGGAGTAAAATGAATACAAGAAACATTTGATATAAGGTCAAACTGAAAAGATGATAATGTTCAGAACATTAAACTAGCCAAGCTATACAATAAAAGATAAACTCACAAATACACCAAAACCAACTAAAGATTGAAGTATTTTTCTATTCAAACCAGGACACAATAAAACAGGTCGTAAAAAGGTAATAAACATAAAAATGATACATAAAATTATTATATTAAATATTTGACCAGAGCACTCTATAGTGCTGAAGAATCTTGTTCTCATCTTTAGCAATAACATTCATAAAAAGTACCACATACCATAAATACCTTCTGTGTCTGCCATATTAACACTAAGAGCCTTGGTGGCGCAGCAGACTAAAGCACTGTTAAGTAACACCAGCTGCCTGCAATTATTGCAAGTTCAAATCTCACCAGGGTCAAGGTTGACTCAGCCTTCCATCCTTTCAAGGTAGATAAAATGAGGACCCGGATTGTGGGGGCAATAAGCTGACTTTGTATAAATGTTCTGTCCCCGTACCACACACACCCCCCCACAGACGGCCCGGAGTTAATAAGCCACACGACAAAACTCTTTGAAGATAAAGCTGGCAGCAACCCAGTGGCTAGCTGCCAATTCAGACTTTACTCACACAAAACAAAGATTAGACTGCCAGCATTCCGATAAAACAGGCAGAGTGTCAACAATACAAGGATTCATCCAAATGCAGTTTGATAAAGCAGGCAAAGTCCAGTAACGCGAAGATCATGGAGTATTTCCAGTTTTTGCTCGTCACAAACTGAGCCGGCCACCACACCCACATTTATACCCTGTGGGGTGTGGTCCAGTGACTCAGCTAATCTCTGGCACGCCTTCCCCTCTGCTGTGCACGCTTCTCCCTGTGCCTCTGTCGAGGGTCCAGCCAGCACTTATCTTCCTCGTCGCTGTCCACCTGTGGCTGCGGGGACGTGCTTGGCTCTGAGCCTATCATTTGGCCTTCAGTGTCCTCCGGAGGCATTGCCAGAGAGGAGGGTCCTGGAGAGGGAGGCCTTGCCAACTCCTCTCCCTCACTCTCAGAGTCTGCATCTGTCGATAGCCCAGGCTCAGGCAACAAAAAAAGAACACCGCTTGGGGGGGCCCCGAAAGCCCTACTAAGCAGGTATATACAAAAGTATGAAGGCTACTGCTTAACGCATTGTAAGCCGCTCTGAGTCTCCCGAAAAGGGCAGCATATAAATCGAACCAATAAATAAATTTTATGTGTTAATTTTTCTGTAGATACTATATACCGTACTTGGTTTAACCATATGTCGGGTTATGGGATAGAATCAGTGGTGGGTTTCAAAAAATTTTACTGCCGGTTCTGTGGGTGTGGCTTGGTGGGCGTGGCAGGGGACGAATACTGCAAAATCCCCATTCCCTCCCCAATCCAGGGGAAGGATACTGCAAAATCCCCATTTCCTCCCGATCTGCTGGGACTTGGGAGGCAGAGAATAGATGGGGGCGGGGCCAGTCAGAATTTTTACTACCGGTTCTCTGAACTACTCAAAATTTCCGCTACCGGTTCTCCAGAACTGGTCAGAACCTGCTGAAACCCACCTCTGGATAGAATCTAATTTCCTCCAAAGAGTTACTACCAATCTATCTACTACCCGCAGAGCAATTAATATGTATTTTCATGTGGTTCTTTAACTGTGCCTCAAACAGATTGACAATAAAACACTTAAAGGACCCAAAATATATATATATATTCAAAATTGGAAAGGGGGATTTATATGCTTGCATATTTTATTCAAACATTTGAAGCCTGCTTTTTTTACCAATTAATCTCAGGTCTGAATTCAGTCAGCTAAAAATAAGGCCAGATAAAAACAGTAGTTTTTTTAAAAAAATATTATTGCATATTAAAGAATAGGCAATTAACACTGTTACTGCTATGTCAGCTCTTCAACTTCAGTTACTGAAAACTCTTTGCTGTTTCGTTTTTAGGTCCTGTGGAGAAGAAAATAACTGTACATCTTCAGAAACTTGATGTAGCTGAGGACGATCAAGGGAATTACGGCTTTTTCACCATAATTTACAACCAGGGCTTCGAGATTGTCTTGAATAGCTACAAGTGGTTTGCATTTTTTAAGGTAAATGAGGACTCCCTTTCCAGAAACTCGTATGCCATTTATCCCAGAATGTATTGGCATTAAAATGTAGCTCCAAAACTAAAATCTTGCTGAGCAGAGTCGGTAAAAATTCGTTTTATGTTTTTCCCCCTGGCTGTGTAACACAACTGATAGCTACACCTCTCCTTTGAAGAGCAAGCAAGGAGCAATCAGTACTTAACCCTTGTAAAATACAGAATTGTATAAATAATTGAGGAAAGCAATCAAGCGCGATGTGCAACAACTTGATGTTTAAGGTATTTCAGGACAAACTTCATTGGTCGGTAATGAGCATGACAAAGTACCGTATTTTTTGGAGTATGAGATGCTGCGGATTATAAGACGCACCTACCTTTTTTGGGGAGGAAAACAAGAAAAAAAAATCTGCCTTTGCCTCCCAGCATCCATCCGGTATTCATCTGGCCCATTTGTTGCCACCCATTTGCCACGGCCCATTCACCGCCGCTGCAGCCCGTTCAGCGCAGCCCATTTGCCCCCGTCCATTTGCCACGGTCTGTTCACCAACGCTACGGCCCATTCGGCATGGCCCATTCACCTCCGCCCGTTTACCGCGGCCTGTTCATCGCCGCCACGGCCCTTTCGGCACAGCCCATTCACCGCCGCCAATCTCCGCCACCTGGAACCGGCTAAAAACGGGGCATGCGGAGGCCGAAAATGTGACATGCGGAGGCCAAAAATGGCCGAAGGGTGGGGGCCGGCAGGTGGGCGAGGCTTCAGCAACATTCAGTGTGTAAGACGCACCACAATTTTCACCCACTTTTTTGCGGGGGGGGGGAATGTGTCTTATACTCTGAAAAGTACGGTACATGGGGTGAATTGCCTTCTATGCTGTAGGTCTAGAATGGAGATTTCTTTGCTTAAAATCCAAAACTGCTTTTTCTTGGGATTGGAGGGAACCTGAAGAAGTGAAGCATGTGTGTTAGCGTGTGGGTTGCAAGGCTTTGTGGTGGTGGTGGTGGGGGGACCTGATAGCTGTCTTCCAGTACTTGAAGGGCTGTCATAGAGAAGAGGGGATTGACTTATTCTCTGAAGCCCCAGAGGGCAGGGCAAGAAATAATGGGTGGAAGCGTGTTAAAGAGAGATCCAACCTAGAAGTAGGAAGTAAGTTTACGATAGTGAGAACAGTTGATCAGTGGAGTAGCTTGCTTCCTGGAGTTGTGGCTGCTGCATCACTGGAGGGTTTCAAAAACAGAATGGACAACCATTTGAGTGGGATGATGTTAGGCTCCTTTCTTGAGCAATGGGTTGGGCTATAAGAGGTCCTCTGAGGTCATTTTTTTTTTAAATTGACTTTATATACATACATAAAATATAGTAACATTTCTATTTAACATCGGATATGCAGCGTTTATATATGAATACATGATATGTACCTGGTGTCATTTATGCTGTTTATTGCTATTTAGTTACCACACCTTTTACTCCTTCTTTGATTTTATCATTTATCCATTCATACCACCTTCCCCACACAGTATAATAATCTGAGTTCTCATCATTATTTATTTCATGGGTTAATTTGCTCATCTCTGTGCACTCCAGTATTTTCCTAATTATAAGTTCTTCTGGTGGCAGGGCTTTCTCTTTCCAGTATTGTGCGTATGCCAGTCTGGCAGCTGTGGTTATATGTATTAATAGGTGAATCATTTTCTTTCCATACCCCTTCTTTACTATTCCCAGGAGAAATATTTCCGGTGTCAATTCAATATCTTCTCCAATTATTTCTTGTAACCATCTCCGAATTTTACTCCAATATCTTTTCGCTTCGGGGCATGTCCACCACATGTGAAAGAAGGTGCCCTGACCATGGCCACATTTCCAGCAGTTTGGGTGCATGTTGGGGAACATCTTTGCTAATCTGGCAGGTGCTAGGTACCACCTGTGGAGCATTTTGGAGTATTGGTTTTCCTTATACGTCGCAGCTCTGGTCAATTTGTGGTTTTTGTTCCATGCCTCTTCCCATTCATTAAAGTTTAAGCTATGTCCAATATTTCTCTCCCATACTCTCAGTTGGTTTTTAGCTATATCCTCAGTTCTGTCCTCATCTAGTAAGTAATTATATAATTTAGCCAAAAGTTTTTTTTTCCGTTCCCATCAGAATTTTATCTAGTCCGTTGTATCCTAGTTCTAGACCTCTGAGGTCATTTCTAGCCCTGTGAGTCTTATGTTCAACACCACAGTTTTCAAATCCATAGTTTTCAGCTTGTGTTAACAAGCGTTTGAATGCATTGTGTCAAAACAGGCTCAAGGATTCTGAAACTGGTTGCACCTTCATTATAAACATCCTTCTGGGGGGAGCTCTGTTCTGACCTAGGCTTCCCAAGAGCATGAAGCAAGACTCCTCGTCCCAATAAGACCTCTTTTATTTAGGTTAAAGGGAAATTCCTCTCCAGCAAAGTCCCGGCAAAACAGTCTTTCATGAGATTTCACAACTACAGACCTTTATCACAGTGGTGAAATCTAAAATTTGTTACTACTGGTTCTGTGGTCGTGGCTTGGTGGGGAGGGGGTAATGTGACTGGGTGGGCTTGGCCAATTTTTTTTTTAACTTTTAAAACCATTTTTTCTACAACTTCTTTGGCAAAGAGGTTGTAAAAAATGCTTTCAAAAGGCTCTGACAATCCAAGCTGAGTTGCCTGATCGGCAGAGGCTTTTTTTCTTCTAAATGCCTCTGACGATCCAAGCTGAGTTGCCTGATCGGCAGAGGCTTTTTTTCTTTTAAATGCCTCTGACGATCCAAGCTGAGTTGCCCGATCAGCAGAGGCTTTTTTCTTTTTAAATGCCTCTGACGATCCAAGCTGAGTTGCCTGATCAGCAGAGGCTTTTTTTCTTCTAAATGCCTCTGACGATCCAAGCTGAGTTGCCTGATCGGCAGAGGCTTTTTTTCTTCTAAATGCCTCTGACGATCCAAGCTGAGTTGCCCGATCGGCAGAGGCTTTTTTTCTTTTAAATGCCTCTGACGATCCAAGCTGAGTTGCCTGATCAGCAGAGGCTTTTTTTCTTCTAAATGCCTCTGACGATCCAAGCTGAGTTGCCTGATCGGCAGAGGCTTTTTTTCTTCTAAATGCCTCTGACGATCCAAGCTGAGTTGCCTGATCGGCAGAGGCTTTTTTTCTTTTAAATGCCTCTGACGATCCAAGCTGAGTTGCCCGATCAGCAGAGGCTTTTTTCTTTTTAAATGCCTCTGACGATCCAAGCTGAGTTGCCTGATCAGCAGAGGCTTTTTTTCTTCTAAATGCCTCTGATGATCCAAGCTGAGTTGTCTGATCGGCAGAGGCTTTTTAAAAAAGCTTCTGCCGATCAGGCAACTCAGCTTGGATCGTCAGAGGCATTTAAAAGAAAAAAAGCCTCTGCCGATCAGGCAACTCTGCTGGGATCATCAGAAGCTTTTAAAAGCATTTTTAAAAATGCTTTTAAAAGCCTTTGACGATCCCAGCTGAGCCGCGCGATCATCAGAGGCTTTTTTTTTTTTAAAGCATTTTTTCGGCCAAAGAGGTTGTAGAAAAAATGCTTTTAAAAGTAAAAAAAAAAGCCTCTGATGATTGTGCGGCTCAGCTGGGTGGGGGGCAGGGATTTTTGCTACCGGTTCTCCGAACCACCCGCCTCCATGGCTACCGGATCGAGTGAGCATTTCACCTCTGCTTTATCAGGCTTGGAGAGTTGACAGGCCGATATCTTCCAAACGCCACTCTGTAGCAGCAATTATTTGGCAAGAAGTCAGGAACAGATCTTCACCCTCATGAATTGAACTAATTGTCTCCTGCAAACTCCCCTCCCCTTTGCTCCTCTTTCTTCCCTATGGGAGGAGCCATTCACTGTCCACCTGTGCCTTTACTCCTGAGTCGGCCCTTGTTCCTTAGCTGTTCTCTTCTCCTGGCAGCTCTGCGAATGCACACATTGGGAACAGGCTCCAGCTGTTCTTCAGCCCCATTGATATCCGACTCCGAAGGCAGCTGACAGCTGTCAGATGGCCCTGGCCCCATCTCTGCCTTCAACACAGAGCACTCATCAGAGCCTTCCCCAGACTCCAGGACTGGCCCATGTTCCTCCCCAGCCTCCTCACTGTCTGAGTCTGCCACCAGCTCCGCTGGCCGATGGCGGGCCACAACAAGCTCAGAAAATAGATGTTCACTGCAGCCATTTTGCCATCTTCTGTCCACTGGTTTTCTTTTTCTAGACACTGTGGTTTCTAGAAACAGGAGCAAACAATTCTTGGAGTTGGCCTCGGTCTCCAATGCAGAGGTCTTGCTTCTTTGCTCCAGAAATATTTGGAGGGGTCAGGAGTGCGATTTTAATCAAGAGCACTAGACAGCTATTGCTGTCAAAATATTGTGGCAAAGTCAGACCCACTGAAAACACAGCCTCCCCTTGTCCAAAGGTTGTAATTGCTCTGTGATGATGCACTGCAATAAGCGGTGTCCCGATCAGATGTTTGTCTCCTGAGGTCTTGCAAGCTACACACTTTAGGCTTGACCTGGCTTCTGTTTTCACAGATGGTAGATGAAATCACGAGGGTTAAGGCACCAGACTAGAAAGCTGGAGATTGTGAGTTCTAGTCCTATTTTAGGCATGAAAGGCAGCTGGGTGACTTTGGGCGAGTCACTCTCTCTCGGCCCAACTCACCAAGGGGACTGGAGGCGAAAACATATGAAGAACGGTTGCAGGAACTGGTTATGTCTAGTTTAATGAAAAAAAGGACTGGGGGTGACATGATAGCAGTCTTCCGATATTTGAGAGGCTGCCACAAAGAAGAGGGAGTCAAGCTATTCTCCAAAGCACCTGAAGGTAGGATAAGAAGCAATGGGTGGAAACTAATCAAGGAGAGAAGCAACCTAGAACTAAGGAGAAATTTCCTGACTGTTAGAACAATTAATCAGTGGAACAACTTGCCTCCAGAAGTTGTGAATGCTCCAACACCAGAAGATTTTAAGAAGAAATTGGACAACCATTTGTCTGAAGTGGTGTATGGTTTTCTGCCTAGGTGGGGGTTGGACTAGAAGACCTCCAAGGTCCCTTCCAACTCTGTTATTCTATTCTATTCTATTCTATTCTATTCTATTCTATTCTATTCTATTCTATTCTATTCTATTCTATTCTATTCTAATTACCTGTCACAGTTGTTGTATGGGAAAATAGGAGGAAGAAGGTGGGTTGAATATGTCTCCGCCTTGGGTAATTTGTAAAAATAATAGGAAGGAAAGGAAAGGAAAAGAAAGGAGGAAGGAGGAAAGAGAAAGAAAGAAAGAAAGAAAGAAAGAAAATAGAGAGAGAGAAAGAAAGAAAGAAAAAAGAAAGAAAAGAAAGAAAATAGAGAGAGAAAAGGAAAATAAGGGAGAGAGAAAAAGAAAAAATAAGAGAAAGAAAAAGAAAGAAGAGAGAAAGAAAAGAGAGAAAGAAAGAGAAAGGAAAATAAAATAAAATAAAATAAAATAAAATAAAATAAAATAAAATAAAAATTTGGGCAGAGTTTTTCTTCTTGTCCCTTTTCTGAATACTTTTGATTAGCAGGGACATGCAACAGTTCCAAGTCTGCAGACCGGCTGCAAGTCACTTTTCTCAGTGTGATCATAACTTCAAGTGGTTGTTAAACGAATAACTGTAAGCCAAGGACTATCAGTACAGCAGATGGCAGGCACTTAGCCAAACCTGATGAACATCCGAAAGAAGCACAGCAGAGGTGGCCTCAGTATTACATGGAGAGGAGACTACAAGGAAATCCAAAGTCTGTAGTATATATTGGGAAATTGTGTATAGGCAAGAAATACAAGAAGTACAAGATTCCTTCTGAATCGCTGGCCAGAAAATAGCAGGATAATAGAAGCCACCAGAAATTGAGTATCATTCAGAGAAGAAGCCTGTAACTTTGGAACTGATCAAAGAACATGAAAGTCTATCAGGATGGAATTTCTCAGAATTTGGGGAAGCAGTAACAGAGTTGGAAGGGACTTTGGAGGTCATCTAGTCCAACCCCCTGCTCACGCAGGAGACATGTACTAGGGATTCGAACCACCAAACTGCCAATCTTTCTGATTGACAAGCTCGGTGTCTTAGCCACTGAGCCACCTAGCTCTCCTGTTCTTTGCCACATTCGTTCTAATTTTTCTCCATCCGCTTCCGATCAGAGGTGACATAGCACATCTGGGTGATTGTTTCAGGGAGAGCATATTTTCTAGGCCGTTTATTCTGGATTCATCTCAATATTGTCCTCAGTATTGTCAGGAATGCTACACATCCTCTCCATAAATCAGTTCTCTTTGTTACCTTCTGGGAGGAAGCTTCGTGGTATCCAAAGTGGAACAACTAGATTCTGTAATAGCTTTATACCATTTAGTATCAACCTTCTTAACTCTCAGGATTCCACTATGTATTCTAAAGGGTTTCTGCTCTGTGTGTGTGTATGTGTAAGCAACTAAGATGATTAAAGGCCTGCAGACTAAAACACACCAAGAGCCTTGGTGGCGCAGCAGACTAAAGCGCTGTTAAGTAATACCAGCTGCCTGCAATTATTGCAAGTTCAAATCTCACCAGGGTCAAGGTTGACTCAGCCTTCCATCCTTTCCAGGTAGGTAAAATGAGGACCCGGAATGTGGGGGCAATAAGCTGACTTTGTATAAAAAAAGAACACCGCTTAGGGGGGGGCCAAAAGCCCTACTAAGCAGGTATATACAAAAGTATGAAGGCTATTGCTTAACGCATTGTAAGCCGCCCTGGGTCTCCAGAGAAGGGCGGCATATAAATTGAACTAATAAATAAATAAATAAATATGAAGAACAGTTGCAGGATTTGGGTTTGGCTAGTCTAGAGAAGGGACGCGGTGGCTCAGTGGCTAAGACACCGAGCTTGTCAATCGAAGGTCGGCAGTTCAGCGGTTCGAATTCCTAGTGCCACGTAACGGGGTGAGCTCCCGTTACTTGTCCCAGCTTCTGCCAAGCTAGCAGCTCGAAAGCACGTAAAAAATGTAAGTAGAAAAAATAGGGACCACCTTTGGTGGGAAGGTCACAGCGTTCCGTGTGCCTTTGGCATTTAGTCATGCCGGCCACATGACCACGGAGACGTCTTCGGACAGCGCTGGCTTTTCGGCTTTGAAATGGAGATGAACATCGCCCCCTAGAGTCGGGAACGACTAGCACATATGTGCGAGGGGAACCTTTACCTTTACCTTTAGTCTAGAGAAAAGACGGACTGGGGGGGACATGATAGCAGGATTGCAGTATTTGAGGGGCAGCCACAAAGAAGAGGGGTCAAGCTATTTTCCAAAGCACCTGAGAGCCAGACAAGGAATAATAGATGGAAACTAATCAAGGAGAGAAGCAATTTAGAACTAAGTGAAACATCTTGCCTTCAGATGTTGTGGGTGCTTATCACTGGAGGATTTTAAAAAGAGACTGGATAGCCATTTGTCTGAAATGGTATAGGGCCATGATGGCAAACCTATGGCACGCGTGCCACAGGTGGCACACGTAACCATATCAGTGGGCACGTGAGCTCAGCTTCCGATGGGACTGGAAGTTGTCAAACGAGCCATTTTTGGCCTCCGGAGGGGTGGGGAAGGCTGTTTTCGCCCTCCCCAGATGCCTAGAGAGGTCCTGGAGCCAGGTGAGAAAGAAAAATGGGCCTTCCGGACCATTGTGTGCCAGGAGCGGGGTAAGTGGGGGGTGGGTGGGTCGCATAGAATTATGGGTATGGGCACGCAATGCGCGTGACCCCCCCCCCGCCCCCCCTTCCTGGCACACGGTGGCAAAAAGGTTAGCCATCACTGGTATAGGGTCTCTATCCTATGTATGTGTGTGTATGTGTATGGGTATGGGTGTAGGTGTAGGTGTGTTTGTTTGTGTATTCTTTTGAGAGTGGGCATCAGAATTTCATTTTTAATGTGTTGCCATTATGTACACAGAAAAAGTGACAATAAAGCTTATTTGGTGGTCTAAAAACTAGAGTTTATTATTTTAATTTAATATTCTTAATTTATTTTAAGAAACGGTAAAACCCAAGAGAAATTTTATTGTTCCGGTCAAAACAGTAGAACACGTAGATTACAGAGATTACACAGCTCAGTATAAAAAAATATCCTCCCATACCATCAAATTATCCATAATAAGCCAATTACAAGAATTGGAAAATCTCAAATGAACCATTGTATAGACAGGATTCCATGTCCTATTGCTACACTTGCCCAGTGGTGATTATATACTAATGCATTGTTGATATTAAGCATGCAAATTAAATTCTTAAATCAATGAAAGAGAGATATCCAGTGGCTTAACCAACTGTTAAGTTATGAAATTGGCACCCTCACAAAATTTAATCACTTTTACTAAATTTGTGAAACTAGTCTTTTTTTTTTTTTAATTTGATTTATATGCCGCCCTTCTCCGGAGACTCAGGGCGGCTTACAATGTGCTCAGCAATAGCCTTCATCCTTTTGTATATTTATACAAAGTCAGCTTATTGCCCCCACAAACTGAGTCCTCATTTAACCTACTTTAGAAAGGATGGAAGGCTGAGTCAATCTTGAGCCTTGGAGAGATTCGAATCTGCAGTAATTGCAGGCAGCTGGTCTTAATAACCAGCTTAATAACAGGGTGCCTTAGACCACTGTACTACCAAGGCTCTTCTCTTTGAGAAGGTACAGAATTATATAATAGCATAGCATAGCATAGCATAGCATAGCATAGCATAGCATAGCATAGCATAGCATAGCATAGCATAGCATAGCATAGCATAGCATAGCATAGCACAGCATAGCACAGCACAGGGGTGTCACTCAAGGCTGGTGGGCCAGATGCAGCCCACGGGGTCAGCCTGGAAATAGCAAAGGACCAGCCCGTGGTGCCTCTGCTAGTGAAAACGGGGCACAGGGGGGCTGTGGGTGCCACCCCCAAACACCCAATTTTGGGCAGCAGAGTGCTGCAAGAGGCCGTCCAGGCCAAAAATGGGGCACACGGGGGCTGTGGGCAGTTTCCCCCCCCCTGCGCCCCCTTTTGGCGGCAGGATATTGCAGGAGGCCATCCGTCCCGTCTCCTCCCCCCTCCCCCCAGCCGGCCCTCCAAGAAATCCAGTTTGACATCCCTGGCATAACACAACATAATATACTATAACAACGCAACATAACATAACAATAGTATTCTCACATTCACTCTTACATGCACACCTATTTGACATACTTTAAGAGCAGTGAAAATCATTTACTATTTTATATAGAGAACAATAAAGAAGGCCAGATTTAACTATCTTAACTTTCTACGAAGGCACAATCACTGCAATTACAGTTTGTTCATTCGCCTGCTTGGACCAAGTCCGAGGAATATAGACTAAGATTTGGATAGTCAAAAAAAAAAAAAAGAAGAAGAAGAAGAACCGCAAAGAAGGCAGTAGCAATGAATATCCCAATAAAATACAGAGCCTGGATAGCTCAACAGACAGAAGCACTGTAATTTAACACCAGCTGTCTGCAATTAAAGTCAGTTTGAATCTTGCCAGGCTCAAGGTTGACTCAGCCTTCCATCCTTTCTAAGGTAGGTGAAATGAGGACCCAGTTTGTGGGGGCAATAAGCTGACTTTGTATAAATATATAAAAGGATGAAGGCTATTGCTTAACGCACTGTAAGCCGCCCTGAGTCTCCGGAGAAGGGCGGGATATAAATCAAATTAAAAAAAAATAAAATCCCAAGAATCTAGCCCAAACTTTCCCTTTTAATGTCCTCAAAGGTGAATCACATAGTGGAGGCCCTCCCGAGCTCTGTTTTCACTGGCAGAGGGTTGCAGGAGGCCGTCCCAGCTGAAAACGGAGACTAGGAGACCGTTTTCGCTGGCAGAGGCACTGCGGGCTGGTCCTTCGTTGTTTCCAGGGTGGCTCCGCGGGCCAGATCTAAGCACCCCGCAGGTCAGATAGGCCGCCCACCCCGTAGGCCTTGAGTTTGACACCCCTGCTGTAGAAAGAGCCCAAAAAAGAACAACACAGATTATTAGGGGACTGGAGGCTAAAGCATATGATGAATGACTACCAGGAATTGGATATGCTTAGTGTAACAGAAGAGAAGGACCAGGGGTGACATGCTAGCAGTCTTTCAATATTTGAGGGATTGTCACAGAGGGGATCGACCCATTCTCCAAAGCACCTGAGGGCAGGACAAGAAGTAATGGATGGAAGATCATTAAAGAGAGATCTAACCTAGAACTGAGGAGAAATTTCCTGTCAGTGAGAACAATTAATCGGTGCAATGGCTTGTCTCTAGAAGTTATGGATGTTTCATCATTGGAAACTTTTTAGAAGAAGTTGAAAAGCTATTTCTTCCAGAATATGCTTGAACAAAGGGTTGGAATAAAAGACCTCTAAGGTCTCTTCCATTATTCTGTAACACGTGGCACAAAAGGTCCTACCAGATAGTGGCGTAGGAGGCTAATGCTTTCTACTAAGGCAGCATTTAACATCCAGCTGCCTGCAATTACTGCGAGTTCAATTCTCACCAGGCTCAAGGTCGACTTAGCCTTCCATTCTTCCGAGGTAGGTAAAATGAGGACCCGGTTTGTGGGGGCAATAAGATGTCTTTGTATAAAATATACAAAAGTATGAAGGCTATTGCTTAACGCATTGTAAGCCGCCCTGAGACTCCGGAGAAGGGCGGCATATAAAAATAAATAAAAATAATAATAATAATAAAAAAGATACCCACCATTCTTAGCTAACATAATACCATATGAAATATCTGCAGATGGCTTCAGTCTGCTTTTCACATCCATTAGCAGAGAAAGAGTTGGTATCGACACTTAGATTTTCCTGCAAATTAGAATCCCGGTAAATGCTGTTTAATCACTTTCCCCTTTCCTTCTTTCTTTGATCAAAGAAACTACATTTTCCTTAGAGACCCCGTCGAAGGGAAGCTTATCTGACAAAATTCTGCCCTCACCAGACTTGGAATTATCAGCTACAATTAACAGATTTAGACGGGTCTGGGGGGAAAAAATCAATTTGGACTAGAGATCAAACAGATTTAAAGCCTGACCTAAAGGCTTTTACTGAATCCAGTCTCGAAGTGGAAGAGAGCATTTGGGGCAAACCTAGGTAGACCTGAAATTGATGGAAGAAGTTTAGTCTGGACATCCTCGAATGGACCCCGTTATCTTTAGGCGTATAAATCTGAGCTCGGCATGAACTGAATTATTACCTCTCCTGCAAAAGCTCTGAGAGCTGCAGGGACTTAATAATCACCTTTCCAGCTTGAAATACCTGTGAACAGCAACAGCATTTTCTCAAGGCATTTTCAGTTCAATAATTGATGCCTATTCTTCATGCTGTTGAAGGTTGAATAATACCCCAGGTTATTTATAGAACCTCGCTTGTTCATTCTGATTATTATCCACTCTCCACCTCCAGAAGATGCTATATAGTTGTTGTGGCCCGCCAGCGGCCAGCGGAGCTGGTGGCAGACTCAGACAATGAGGAGATTGGGGAGGAACATGGGCCAGTCCTGGAGTCTGTGAAAGGCTCTGATGAGTGCTCTGCGTTGGAGGCAGAGAGGGGGCCAGGGCCGTCTGATAGTTGTCAGCTGCCTTCGGAGTCGGACATCAGTGGGACAGAAGAAACAGCTGAAGCCTGTTCCCAGTGTGCGCATGCGCAGAGCTTCCAGGAGAAGGGAACAACTAAGGAACAAGGGTCGACTCAGGAGTAAAGCCACAGGTGGTCGGTGAATGGCCCCTCCCATAGGAATAAAGAGGAGCGAAGGGGAGGGGAGTTTGCAGGAGACAATTAGTTCACTTAATTGGTTTGTGACTCTCAGAGACTTCTTGCCAAGTTTTGAAGATATCGGCCTGGCAGCTCTCCAAGCCAGATAAGGTCTGTGACTGTAAATTCTCCCTTGAAAGACTTTGCTGGATGTGGATGAGAGGAATTCACAGTAACTTAATAAAAAGGGTTTTTTTTGTCGGGACAAGGAGTCTGCTTCGTGCTCTTGGGAAGCCTAGGTCAGAACAATAGAAGATCTAAATGTTTGATTTAAAGGAGTGGCTTATGAGGCCCAAGTAACATGTGTGCCTAAACTAACTCCTTTTGGGTAAACCACAACAGCAGAAAATGAATGTCAGCAGATTTGGAGCCTAGCAATAGCAATAGCACTTAGATTTATATACCGCTTCACGGTGCTTTATAGCCCTCTCTAATGTAAAGAGGTTTCCATCCTCCCCCAACAATTTGGGTCCTCATTTTACAGACCTTGGAAGGATGGAAGGTTGAGTCAACCTTCAGCCTGGTGAGATTCAAACTGCCAAATTGCAGGCAGCCGGCAGACAGCAGAAGTATCCTGCAGTACTGCATTCTGACCACTGCACCACCGCAGCTCATGGCTTAACAGAGGTCTGTCTAAAAAATACATCTTCCTGGTTAGTTGAAGATTTAACTCTGATCGCATGATCCATGACCTTTCTACCCTTAGCTAAGCTGTTGTGGCTCCGTTGCCTGAGCCTGGGCTATCAACAGATGCAGACTCTGAGAGTGAGGGGAAGGAGTTGGCAAGGCCTCCCTCTCCAGGACCCTCCTCTCTGGCAATGCCTCCGGAGGACACCGAAGGCCAAACGATAGGCTCAGAGCCAAGCACGTCCCCGCAGCCACAGGTGGACAGCAATGAAGAAGATAAGTGCTGGCTGGACCCTCGACAGAGGCGCAGGGAGAAGCGTGCACAGCAGAGGGGAAGGCGTGACAGAGATTAGCTGAGTCACTGGACCACACCCCACAGGGTATAAATGTGGGTGTAGTGGCCGGTTCAGTTTGTGACGAGCAAAAACTGGAAATACTCCATGATCTCTGCTTTACTGGACTTTGCCTGCTTTATCGGACTGCATTTGGATTAATCCTTGTATTATTGACACTCTGCCTGTTTTATCGGAATGCTGGCAGTCTAATCTTTGTTTTGTGTGAGTAAAGTCTGAATTGGCAGCTAGCCACTGGGTTGCTGCCAGCTTTATCATCAAAGAGTTTTGTCGTGTTGCTTATTAACTCCGGGCCGTCTGTGGGTGGGTGTGCGTGGTACGGGGACAGAACATAACCAAAAGATTCTACAGGCAGTCCTCGGTTTACAACAGTTCATTTAGAGACCGTTCAAAGTTACGACGGCACTGAAAAAAAATGGCCTATGACCATTGTTCACACTTATGACCATCGTAGCATCCCCAAGGTTATGTGATTTACATTAGGATGCTTGACAACTGGTTCATATTTATGACGGTTGCAGAGTCCTGTGAGTCCCTTTTGCAACCTTCTGACAAGCAAAGGCAATGGGGCAGCCAGGTTCTTTAGTGACACGGTTGTTAAATGAATCTGGCTTCCCCATTGACTTTGCTTGTCAGAAGGTCGCAAAAATTGGTCACACGACCCTGGAACAATGCAGCCATCATAAGTATGAATCCGTTGCCAAGCATCTGAATTTTGATCACATGACCGTGGGAATGCCACAACGATTGTGTGAATGTTCTTCAGTGCCGTTGTAACCTTGGATGGTCACTAAATGAACTGTTGTAAGTGGAGGACTATCTGTACAGTTAATTCTGGATGGGTATGGACAGGGGGAATATCATGTACAGGTAGTCCTCGACTTACAACAGCTCATTTAGTGACTTTTCGAAGTTACAATGGCACTGAAAAAAGTGACATGAACATTTTTCACACTTACGACCACTGCAACATCCCCATGATCAGGTGATCAAAATTCAGATTTTTGGCAACTGACTTGTATTTATGACGGTTGCAGTGTCCTGGGGTCATGTGATCCCCTTTGGCAAACTTCTGACAAGCAAAGTCCATGGGGAAGCCAAATTCATTTAACAACCATGTTACGATTGCAGTGATTCATTTAACAACAGTGGCAAGGAAGGTCGTAAAATGGGGGCAAATCTCACTTAATAAATATTTCGCTTAGCAACAGAAATATTGGGCTCAATCGTGATAGTAAGTCAAGGACTACCTGTATTGGAGAAGCCATGTGTTACCACCATATTCTCACTTACTAAAAGACATTGCTCACTGTTAGCTCAGTATTATACAGACAACCACTGTACCCAGGGGTGAAATGCTCTCGGTTCGGACCGGATCACTTGATCCGGTAGCGATGGCGGCGGGTGGTTCAGAGAACCGGTAGCAAAAATCCCTGCGCCCCCCCCCCCCCACCATGCCCAGCTGAGCCGCAGGATCATCAGAGGCTATTTTTTTTTTTTACTTTTAAAAGCATTTTTTCTACAACCTCTTCCGACGAAAAAATGCTTTTAAAAGTAAAAAAAAAAAAGCCTCTGATGATCGCACAGCTCAGCTGGGATCGTCAGAGGCTTTTCAAAGCATTTTTTTCTGCAACCTCTTGGCCAAAGAGGTGATAAAAAAAATGCTTTGAAAAGTTTCTGACGATCCCAGCTGAGTTTCCTGATTGGCAGAGGCTTTTCAAAGCATGAGAAAAAATGCTTTGAAAAGTTTTTTTTAAAAAAAAAAAAAGTTGGCCACGCCCACCCAGTCACATTACACCCCCTCACCAAGCCACGCCCACAGAACCAGTAGTAACAAATTTTACATTTCACCCCTGACTGTACCCCACTGCTTGAGTCTTCTCCAACCTTCTGGAGGGCAATATCCTGGCATCCTTAAACTTGGTTTACACGTTCCTGCCATTGCTGGCCATGGCAGCTGGGGATGATGGAAACAAGTTGCAAGATACCCTGTTTCCCTGAAAATAAGACCCAACCAGAAAATAAGCCCTAGCATGATTTTTCAAGATGCTCGTAATATAAGATCTACCCCAAAAATAAGCCCCAGTTAAGATCGTCAGCAAATGGAGGCGTTTAGTACTGTATTTCCCACAAAATAAGACCCAACCAGAAAATAAGCCCTAGCATGATTTTTCAAGATGCTCGTAATATAAGATCTACCCCCAAAATAAGCCCCAGTTAAGATCGTCAGCAAATGGAGGCGTTTAGTACTGTATTTCCCACAAAATAAGACCCAACCAGAAAATAAGCCCTAGCATGATTTTTCAAGATGCTCGTAATATAAGATCTACCCCCAAAATAAGCCCCAGTTAAGATCGTCAGCAGAGGCATTTAGTACTTTATTTCCCCCAAAATAAGACCTAACCAGAAAATAAGCGATCATGCGTCTTTTGGAGCAAAAATTAATATAAGACCCGGTCTTATTTTGGGGGAAACGCGGTAGATGGGTAATATTGCAAAAAAAAAAACAACCAACCTCTTTCATTGCTGTTTCTGCATACGTTGGCATTCTTCGGCTCTGTAAAACCTCGCATCCATGCCAACGTGATTAATCACCCCGGAACAGCCTATTCTCCATAAGTGTAACTACCATGTCTTGAGGCAGTGAATTTCATGAATTATACATCGTGTGAAGATATAATGCCAGCGAACTGCATCTATTGCTGTTCAATTGATTTGGTCGAACAAGGATTAAGTTCTCGGTAGGGTGGGGGGGAGGGAGAGAGAGAAATTATGAAATAATTTTTTTGAAAAAAAATGAATATAGGAAAAAGATGGGGCGGGGGGGGGGAAATCTGTCTGCTTTCTTCAGAGCCATGCATAATTATCCAGACTGCAATTACGTTTCACCCTTTTGTTCCTAGATGCTATGATTTATCCAATGGTACTCTGCATGAGGAAATGGCTCAGTGGCCCATTAAATTTATTTATGTATTTCTTCGATTTTTATCCCGCCTTTATTACTTTATAAATAACTCAAAGTCAGCAAACATATATAATATTCCTTCCTCTTCCTATTTGCACCGCAGTAACAAGCCTGTAAGGTAGATTGGGCTGAGAGAAAGGGACTGGCCCAAAATTACCCAGCCAGCTTTCATACCTAAGGTAGCCCTAGAATTCACCATCTCCTGGTGATTGGCCCAAAATCACTCAGCTGGATTTCATGCCTAAAGTGGGACTAGAACTCACCGTCTCCTGATGATTGGCCCAAAATCACTCAGCTGGATTTCATGCCTAATGCAGGATTACAATTCATTGTCTCCTGCTGATGGGCCCAACGTTACCTGTCTGGCTTTCATGCCTAAGGTAGCAGTAGAATTCACCATCTCCTGGTGATTGGCCCAAAGTCATCCATCTGGATTTCATGCCTAAGGTGGGACTAGAACTCACCGTCTCCTGGTGATTGGCCCAAATTCACCCAGCTGGCTTTCATGCCTAACGCGGGACTACAACTCACCGTCTCCTGGTGATTGGCCCAATGTTACCTGGCTGGCTTTCATGCCTAAAATGGAACTAGAACTCACCATCTCCTGGTTTCTAGACCACCATCTTAACCACCTACACAAATTGGCCCTCCAAAGAGAGATGTCTGTCATGAGCACAATGTTTGGGAAGTCAAAGTCAAGTCATCCTTAAGGGCTGCTCTCCTAAAAGTAGGCGGGATAGGGATGAAGAAGAAGGCTTCTGATTGTGAATCCCTGCCTTGTCTTTAGCCAAATCTTGGTGCTACTTGATCCAAAGAGATCCCCCGAGGGCACTTCAGGGACCAAATATGCAGAACAACCTCCACTGGAAAAATATATCAGGATGGCAGATACAGGCTACCTGTCAGGCCTGGAAGCCATCTTTTTCATTGGATCTTCAGGCCTGCCACATTTACTACTGTGGGAAACTGGGAGGGGGGATTGTTTGGAGTCAGGGTGATATGTAGTCATAATAACATTCCTTTCTCAGAGAGTCAAGGACATCTTGCCCTGCACCTGGAGTGCTGGAATTGGGAGGCATCTCCAGTTGGGACGGTGCTTGGATTGGACCATGTGATGGACCTGTGGGTGTTGGGCAGGGAGTTGGACTTTCCTTTGGGTGGGGAAAACCCTGAAGCTTTCAGATTTGGGTTTTCCCAGATGTGCCAATATGACATCTCTGATAAAATGGAACTTTGAGGAAACTCAAGCCTCAGAGTTTTCTTTCGTTGGGGGTGTTACCTGGAACCCTGACACTTCCTTTCCTTAAATTCCCATAGCAGAAAGTTACAAGTGTTACATTAGGTTGTATCCTTGTGTGCAATGGGAAGCTGTGGTCTCTGTTGCTTGTCATTTCTTACTGTTCCTTTTCCATTTACTATCATTGCTGATCATCTTATCCTTTTCTGCCACCAACATCTGTTTCAACTGAAAATACCTTCATTTGCATTTCTACTGTGACATAAAGTAAGATAATTCTCCCGCTATGAAACAACAGACCTGTTTTGGCCGTTAAGAAATCTTAAAATAACATGAGTTAAACGGGATTAGGGGTCTGGAGGCTAAAACATATGAAGAACGGTTGCAGGAACTGGGTATGTCTAGTTTAATGAAAAGAAGGACTAGGGGAGACATGATAGCAGTGTTGCAATATCTCAGGGGCTGCCCCAAAGAAGAGGGAGTCAAGCTATTCTCCAAAGCACCTGAGGGCAGGACAAGAAGCAATGGGGGAAAACTAATCAAGGAGAGAAGCAATTTAGAACTAAGGAGAAATTTCCTGACAGTTAGAACAATTAATCAGTGGAACAACTTGCCTCCAGAAGTTGTGAATGCTCCAACACAGGAAGCTTTTAAGAAGAGGTTGGACAACCATTTGTCTGAAGTGGTGTAGGGTTTCCTGCCTAAGCAGGGGGTTGGACTAGAAGACCTCCAAGGTCCCTTCCAACTCTTGTTATTCTGGATTTAAATACAGAACAGAACAGCCACTCACAATTAATAATGTTCCTATTGTTGATCTGATTATGAAGAAGGGCTGCTTCTTCAGTCATGAAGAACATAGAAAGTCACCTTGCAAAGAATTAGATTGTTGGCTCATTTATCCCACTGTGTTTTTACTAAGCCTTCATTCCCTAATGAGATAATCTCTCAGAGGGGATTCAGATAGTATGTTGTTGTTACTCGCGAAGTCGTGTCCAACCCATCGCAACCCCATGGACAACCTTCCTCCAGGCCTTCCAGGCCTCTACCATCCTCTGGAGTCCATTTAAGCTCACGCCGACTGCTTCAGTGACTCCATCCAGCCACCTCGTTCTCTGCCGTCCCCTTCTTCTTTTGCCCTCAATCGTTCCCAGCATTAGGCTCTTCTCCAGTGAGTCCTTCCTTCTTATTAGGTGGCCAAAGTATTTGAGTTTCCTCTTCAGGATCTGGCCTTCTAAAGAGCAGTCAGGGTTGATCTCCTCTAGGACTGACCGGTTTGATCGCCTTGCAGTCCAAGGGGCTTGCAGGAGTCTTCTCCAGCATAGTGCTGGAGCCTTGATGGCGCAGCGGACTAAAGTGCTGTTAAAGTAGCACTTAGCTGCCAGCTGCCTGCAATTACTGGGAGTTCAAATCTCTCCAGGCTCAAGGTTGACTCAGCCTTCCACCCTTCCGAGGTAGGTAAAAAGAGGACCCAGATTGTAGGGGCAATAAGCTGACTTTGTATAAAAAAGAACACCGCTTGGGGGGGGGGCGAAAGCCCTACTAAGCAGGTATATACAAAAGTATGAAGGCTATTGCTTAACGCATTGTAAGCCGCCCTGAGTCTCCAGAGACGGGCGGCATATAATTAATAATAATAATAATAATAATAATAATAATAATAATAATAATAATAATAATAATAATAATAATAATAATAATAATAATTTATTAATTATTTATTAATAATAATGGACCCAGATGGAGTTAGACAATTTGGACAGAAAAACAAGGAAGCTTATGACAATGAATCATGCCTTGCACCCTAAAAGTGATGTTGACCGATTATATTTACCAAGAGCAGAGGGTGGTCGAGGACTCCTACAAGTAAAGCAGACTGTGGAAGAAGAAAAATGCAGCTTGAATGGTTACATCCAGAAAAGTGAAGAACCAATGATTAAGGAAGTAAATAAAGGAGGCCTTTTAAAGACAACTAAAACAAAAGCAGAATATAAGAAAGAAGTAATTGAGCAGCGAGCTGAAAATTGGAAACACAAAGCTCTGCATGGCCAATACTTGAAAAGTATTGAAGGCAAAGCTGACCAGAAACTAACTTGGAACTGGTTAAGATCAGGAGTACTGAAAAAAGAAACAGAAAGCTTTATTTTGGCAGCTCAAGAACAAGCCCTAGCCACAAACTGTATGAAGGCAAAAATTCAACATGTTACCACCAACAGCAAATGCCGCCTCTGCAATGAAAAAGAAGAGACAGTCGACCACTTGATCAGTGGGTGCAGCAAAATTTCACAAACTGACTACCTACAACGCCATGACCGTGTTGCTAAAATCATTCACTGGAAATTGTGCCAGAAGTTTGGATTTGAGTACAGCAAAAACCACTGGGAACATCAGGTTGAGAAAGTTTTAGAGAATGAGATCTTGTGGGACTTTAGGATTCAGATTGACAGGCACTTGGTCCACAACACACCTGACATAACAATAGTTGAAAAGAAAAAAGTATGGTTCATTGACATTGCAATACCTGGTGATGCATGAATTGAAGATAAGCAGCAAGAAAAAATCACAAAGTACCGGGACTTACAAATTGAAGTTGAGCGACTGTGGAAAAAGAAATCGTGTGTTGTCCCGATTGTAATTGGAGCCCTTGGAGCAATACCCAAAGGGCTACCCCGCTATTTAGAAATTCTAAATTTGCCGGACTTGAACATTTTGACTCTACAAAAAACCACCTTACTCGGAACAGCTTACATCCTCCAACGATACCTTAACAGTTCCTAGGTCCTTGGTTAGGACTCGAGCTGCTGAGCTATTAACCAGCCTCAAAGGCTGTGAATCTCACTAAAGATTAACCAATAAATAATAATAATTAATAATAATAATAATAATAATAATAATAATAATAATAATAATAATATATAAATAAATAATAAATAAATAAATAAATAAATAGTTCAAAGGCCTCAATTCTTTGGCGCTCAGCCTTCCTTATGGTCCAACTTTCACAGCCATACATTGCAACTGGGAAAACCATAGCCTTGACTAAACGCACTTTTGTTGGCAGAGTGATGTCTCTGCTTTTTAGTACGCTGTCTAGATTTGTCATAGCTTTCCTCCCCAGGAGCAAGCGTCTTTTAATTTCTTGGCTGCAGTCCCCATCTGCGGTGATCTTGGAGCCCAGGAAAACAAAATCTGTCACTACCTCCATTTCTTCCCTATCTATTTGCCAGGAATTGAGAGGGCCAGATGCCATGATCTTAGTTTTCTTAATGTTGAGTTTCAAAACAACTTTTGCACTCTCCTCAGATAGTATAAGAAACAGCATCCACGAGAACCATCACGGTTAGTAGTTAAGGTGTTGGGTTAGAAGAAACCAAAGTTCAAGTCCGTTCGGTAAAGAATAAAGATGATTTTCATGGAGACAAGCCAGATCCAATCCCAGAGCAAAAACACAAACTCAACACAATCTAAAACAAGGACAAAATAACTCAGACCGACACCACCTTAATTTCACAGGTGTACTGTGTGGAGAGTAGTAAAGAGACATCAGTGTCAGGTTTCGATGTCGTCTCAAATAAAATAAATTGCATTTCCAAACAAATAGTCTTTGAAGAAATCTTTCATTTTATTAAACACGACAACCTGTCCCTGATTGTGGCGTAGCCAACACTGACTTCCTGACCTCAAAACCTTCCCTTTCCGTTCCCCAATTCTCTGCGTCTCATTGGTCCTCTCCCCATATCTACTACTTCAGCTCCCAGGAATGTCCCCCCCTCTCATCTCATCTCCTAGGGGATATTATCTTCAGGGAAAATAAGTAGGTGAAAAGTCAAGCGTCCTCTTGCCAGTTGCCCCCTCTTCTCCTCCTTATGTCAACACTAGAATAAATGCAGGTTGAAGTGCTGACAATCAGACTTAAAAAGATGCTTTTACTACAGCCAGTATAGTAAAGCTGTTTTAACCTTCTTTGGAGTTACTTTCTTGCTGTGGCCTACCTACTACCTACCTACTGATAGAACGGACACTTAGCCATGGAAGACTTTGGGCCTGTCACATTCTCCCAGCCCAATTTATGTTAAGATGCCTTGAGTAAATCAAAGACGCCTTGAGTGAATCAAAAGTTACCAATTTACTAAATACAAATAAATAAATCTGAGAGGACAGTCTTTTGTGAAAATCTTGGAATTGGATAACCAGTAGTGGTTTTGTAAGATTTCAAGGGATTGAGGCCGAAATCTTTTGCACACAATCATCATCCTCTTTTAACGACCCCATAATTCCTTTGGGGGTTGGAGTCTGGGCAACTGAATGGAGCTGAATGTTTACTGGCCAGATGCCCTTCCTGTCACCAATGCGGAGTTTTATTCAGCAGATACATTCTCAGTGTGCCCAGAGAGAACTCACAGCTTCCTGATTGTGAGGCGAGAGCTCCACCTCTAGGCCACCACACCACCCAATCTTTTGCACGTGATGTCTCTGTGGAATTGCTGGTATCCTGTCTAAAATCCGATCTTTCTTTTCTTCTCTTCCCTTTTTAGTATAAAAAAGAGGGTTCCACAGTGACGAGTTACTGCAATGAGACTCTACCAGGCTGGGTACATGATGTCCTGGGCCATAATTGGGCTTGTTTCACTGGAATCAAGGTCTCATCTTCAGGTCCCCAAGTTCGTGTGCATCAGCTACCTCCTTGGAAGAGCTCAAGAAGGTGAGTCTTGTTTAGCAAAAAGGCACACAAGACCTGCCTGTCCTGTTGTAATTCAGAAGACTGCAGTCGACTCAGCTGGTTTTCCTTCAGGCCACTATAGCAACAGTGATTTTTTTCCATTTCAGTTAAGTGTCTCCTCAGCAGACAATCTCCTTAGTCAAGTGATGGCTAACCTTTTTGCCGTTGTGTGCCAAAAGCGGGGGTAGGGCGGGGGAGTTACGTGTGTGCATGTCCACGCGCATAATTCAATGTGCCCTGCCCCCGTGCATGTGCACACAACCCCCCCCGTTCCCCCCCCCTACTTTTGGCACATGATGGTACAGTGGGCCCGGTAGGCCTGTTTTTTGTCCTCCCCAGGCTCCAAAGGCTTTCTAGGAGCCTGGGGAGGGCAAAAATGGCCTTCCCCACCCCCCTGCCCTGAGCTAGGGCAACGCTCACGTGCCCACATATATGGCTCTGCGCGCCACTTATGGCACGTGTGCCATAGGTTCGCCATCACGACCTTAGTCTAATACAAGGGTGTTTAGGTCTGACCTGTGGGGCCACCATAGAAACAGTGAAGGACCAGCCCGTAGTGTCTCTGCCAGCAAAAATGGGCTCCCAATCTCCATTTTCAACTGGGACAGCCTCCTGCAACCCTCTGCCTATGAAAACCGTTTTCGCTGACAGAAGGTTGCAGGAGGCCGTCCCAGCCGAAAACAGATTGAGAGCCTGTTTTAACTGGTAGAGAACTCAGGCCACCACAGGTGTCCTTGACACGAATGACAAGCAAGCGGGCCATGCCCCCCTGGCCACGCCCATTTCGCGTCAGCCCCTCCCCCCCTCCGAGGTCAAACACAACCCTGATGCAGCCCTCAATGAAATCGAGTTTGACAGGCCTGGTCTAGTATGTCCATTTTGTTAGGACAGAAGATTGGAGACCCTCATGCAGGGATGCTATTCAGCAGGTTCTGACAGGTTCTGGAGAACCAGTAGTGGAAATTTTGAGTAGTTTGGACAACCGGCAAATACCACCTCTGGCTGGCCCCAGGGTGGGGTGGGAATGGAGATTTTGCAGTATCCTTCCCCTGCCATGCCCACCAAGCCACATCCACCAAGCCACACCACACCCACCAAGCCACAGAATCGGTAGTAAAAGAATTTGAATTCCACCACTGCCCTCGTGAGATGTTATTCAATACAGCTCAGCATCCACACTCATTGGTTGATCTTGCAAAGAATGTACAGGTAGTCCTCGACTTACAACAGTCCATTTACTGACTGTTCAAAGTTACAACGGCGCTGAAAAAAATGACTTACGACCATTTTTCACAGTTATGGCCTTTGCTGCATCCCCATGATCGTGTGATCAAAATTCAAATGCTTGGCAATTCATTCATAATTATGACCGTTGCTGTGTCCCAGGGTCACAAAGAGAAATAACGGGTGCCCAGCTGTCCCGAGTCATTTTTCAAAGTGATGCGGGTGGCATATAAATTTAATAAATAAACAAAACTGAGTATAGGTTCCCTTGGCCACAGCATTCACCTATCCATCTTGCAGTAGCCAGGAGGTTCCTGAATCCATACCATGCCTTCAAGAGCCAATAATAGAATTGGCTAAAACCACGATCATCATCATCTCCATTTCCATCATCATCTCCGGACAGCCCCCGACCTCCACTCTTTCCACAGTGACCTGAAGACATGGCTTTTCCAACAAATTGCCTGATCTGCTGGGAGTCTTAGTTTTAACTTCTTGGGGATTTTAATTGGATTATTTTAGTATTAATTTTATTGTTCCATTGTTTTATCTTTGTGAGCCACCCCGAGTCCTTCAGGAGAAGGGCGGCATATAAGTATGAATAAACTAAACTAAACTAAACTTTTAATGACCCCATAATCCTTTGCGGGGTGGAGTCTGGGCAGCTGAATGAAGTTGAGTGTTTACTGGCCAGATGCCCTTCCTGTAGCCAATGCGGGGTGATATTTAGCAGACATAATCTCAACGTGCGCAGAAGAGAAATATCTGCCTCTGCCTAGGATCGAACCCACAGCCTCCTGATTGTGAGGTAAGAGCTCCACCTATAGGCTAAAACCATGATGAACAACCATAAATCCATCTTGCTTAGTTTGTTTTATCCTGTTATCCCATTCTGAGCTCAACAACTTCCAGACACCAAGACAAAACTCTCAGTTTATTGAACAAAGATTATTCTGCCCCAGGGAAAAATGAACTTCTTAAGATACCTATCTTAGAATCCCAGCAAAATCTCTCTGGAGGGCAGCTTCCTACTTTGTCCAATGATTGAATGCAGATGGCACAGTGTTGTTGGCTTAACATCAGAGGTGGTATTCAGCCGGTTCAGACCGGTTCACCTGAACCGGTAGCGGAAATTGTGGGTGGGCCTGCCCACCTGCCCTGGCTCTATGCCATCCTATTTAGGCACGTTTTTGAGGCCAGGTGCATGCACGGAAGGTGCACGCACCAGCAAAATACATGCATGGAAGGCCGGGCGGATGCGTGGACAGGGTGCGTGGGAGCAAAGCGCACACTCACATTTGCGAACTGGTAGGGAAGGGAAGGGAATACCACCTCTGCTTAACATCAACCATGATGGAAGACAGCACAACATGTAATAGTGAACTCCAGCACTGTGGTCGTGTTTGTTGTGGCCCATCAATGGCCTGTGCAGCTAGTAGCTGATTCAGACAGCGAGGAGGCTGGTGTGGTGCTGTGCCAGCAGCCTGTGCAACTGACACTCGAGTCGGACAATAAGGAGGCTGGAGAAGATGTGGTGCCAGAGGCAGGGATTCAGCCAGGACCTTCAGAACCTCCAGAAGCTCCCATAAGTGAAGAGGACGAAGAGGAGGAGCCTCTTCTCGATGCACGGGTGCGCAGAGCTGCCAAAAGGCAGGAGTGGCTCTTCAGGAGGAGCTCTCCTCGAGAGTAAAGCTAGGGGCTAATTGGCCACTCCCTTAGCCTATTTAAGGAGGAACGCTGACTGAAGCAATTTGCAGGGAACAACTTAGTTCACATACCTTCGTGTCTTGTCTTGCTTATCTTATCAGCTTCCTGCAAATTGCTTCTGGGCATTCTGCCAACCATAGTAAGCTTTCAGTTATTATTCTTTGAATTCTTGGCGGTTGCTAATGCAATTAATTAACAGCGGTTGTTGTAAAAGACTGGTTTATTCAGTAAACTTAAGGTTTGAAAGGACTTTGTGTGTGCTGCGTTCTTTGGGGTCCGTAGCTGGGGCAGAACAGTGTTTTAGAGAAGCTTGGGGGCTGGATTTGGGTATAGTTAGGCTGTGATTGCAAAAACTGGGCTTCAGTTAAGTAACTGACAATCCTTTCTCTCCAGAATTCAACAGAGGTTCCACGTGACCAACTATGATTTTGTGAAAGCCATCAATGCTGTTCAGAAATCATGGAGAGCAACTGCCTACAGGGAATACGACAGGCTTACTTTACAAGACTTCATTCGGAGAGCTGGAGGATTGAAATCCAAAACTCCCAGGTAAAACAAGTTACTTGTCAGTGGGTAGATTTAGGGCAGGGGGTCGGCAACCTTAAACACTGAAAGAGCCACAAAAATCCTAACCGGAAGCCCCCATTCAATTCTGGAGACGACCGGAAGTCCGGTTACCCCATCATACTCTCCTCCTAGTGCGGCGTTCTTTTTCCTCTGCTGACCGGAAGTCTGGTTCTCCCACCATAGAGTCTCCTCCTAGCATGGCGTCCTTTTTCCTCTGCCGACTCGAAGTCTGGTTCCCCCACCATAGAGTCTCCTCCTAGCATGGTGTCCTTTTTCCTCTGCCAACTGGAAGTCTGGTTCCCCCACCATAGAGTCTCCTCCTAGCGCAGCATCCTTTTTCCTCTACCTGTCCTAACCGAAACCCCTATCAATTGTGGAGCTGACCAGCAACAGGGAGCCACAGCAGAGGGATGAAAGAGCCACATGCGGCTCCAGAGCCGCGGGTTGCTGACCCCTGATTTAGGGAAAGAGATGTGCCATGGAGCCCAGAGACATTTTTGTTCTTGACTCCTGACGTATTTGATGGTTTCCAAAATGGTGTTGGTGATGACATAAAGGTCCAGATTAAAAAAAGAAAAGAATGTGGACTTTGTGCATTTCTTCAAGAGCTGTGTCTTTTCTGGAGAAAAGAATGGGCGTAGCAAGCCTTGTCAGCTACATTTATGTACATTTTAAGCTGGAAGGGACTTTGAAGGTCTTCTAGTCCAACCTACAGCTCAAGCAGGAGACCCAGAGGTGGGCTCAGGGTGGAAATCCAGCAGGTTCTGACAGGTTCTGGAGAACCGGTAGCAGAAATTTTGAGCAGTTCTGAGATCCGGTAGCGGAAATTTTGATCAGTTCTGAGAACCGGCAAATACTACCTCTGGCTGGCCCCAGAGTAGGGTGGGAATGGAGATTTTGCAGTATCCTTCCCATGCCACACACACCATGCCCACCAAGCCACGCCCACAGAACCGGTAGTAAAAAAATTTGGATTTCACCACTGGGTGGGCTCCTGGGGGCAATCCTCTAGCCAACAATTTCAGGGGGTCAGCAAATCCCCCAAATGCCACATCCACCCCTCCCCTCCCAGGAGTCTTTGCGTGGCCCATTCATTATTTCAGGTAAGTGCAGGAGCCGCGTGGAGGGTCTGGGAGGGCAAAAAACGGGCCTATCGGAGGTTCTGGAAGTCCAGAAATGGGCCTATTTCTGGCCTCGGGAGGGCCTCTGGCCCCGGGTGAAGCTATTTTTGCCCTTCTGGAGGCTCGAGGAAGGCCTCCGGAAAGCAATAAAAGCAATTTTATGGTGCAGTATTGAGCCATTCAGGGACGCAGTGACTCAGTGGCTAAGACGCTGAGCTTGTCGATTGAAAGGTCAGCAGTTCAGCAATTCAAATCCCTAGTGCCCCGTAACGGGGTGACTTCCGTTTCTTGTCCCAGCTTCTGCCAACCTAGCAGTTTGAAAGCAGGTAAAAAAATGCAAGTAGAAAAATAGGGACCACCTTTGGTGGGAAGGTCACAGCGTTCCATGCACCTTTGGCGTTTAGTCATGCCGGCCACATGACCACGGAGGCGTCTTCGGACAGCGCTGGCTCTTCGGCTTTGAAACGGAAATGAGTCGGGAATGACTGGCACATATGTGCGTGGGGAACCTTTACCTTTATTGAGCCATTCAAAATCATCACACTGTTTTAAGCACTCCATGGTAATGTTAAAAAGAAAACATTTGTGACCAGCGTTACACTCCTTGTTGGAACTGTGTTCAATTTTGCTAAGGGCTTCTTACTTTAGCCTCTAAAATGAAGTGCTTACTCGGGAGGGCAAAAGTGCCAATAATCTTTCTTTCTCGGTTTGCTGTGATTTTATTTCACCTCTGCATATAACAAGAGAGTTCCTGTGGGAGAACTCTTGGAAAGAGTTTTTTTCTGCTACGGTAGTAAGACCTCAGACAAAGCGACGCAAAGCTCATAGCAATTAATTGTTCCATTTGTCAGATTTGAAAGATGCCAAGGTACGCATTGGGGGGGAATGTGGAGGTCTAATGGTTAAGACGTTGGACTTATTGACTGGAAGGTCAACAGTTCGAGACCCGAGCACCTCATGATGGGCTGAGCTCCCATTAATTGCCCCTGTTGGAAAAAATATCCATCTGGTTCAGTTCTAACCCGGGGGGAAAGGCACTGGAGACAAAATGGAGGCTGGAGGCTGATTGGAAAGAGGGTTTAAGGGTGAAGCAGAACCACCAAGCACATGGTTCTGGGCAGCTGACCACATGGTGTTGAGAGTGGGTGTTTTTTATACCTTCTCTTGGACTTTGCACTTGAGCTTCCTGTTCCTGTGCAAGTACATGTATTCTATTGGCTGTTCTAGGGGTTATGTAGGGGTCATACCTGGCTGTATAGGTTGTCTGAGCTAAGTTTAGTTGAAGTTTCTGAGGGTGATGCAATAATTAATGGGAAAAAAATCACCACCCTGATACCAACGATACATCATCTTATAGAAGTTCACATTCCTTTTATTTCTTGTAGACCAAAACCTGCGCCCCTCGCTTCTGAAATACTCAAAGAGGCTCAAAATCTGCCGGAATCCTGGGACTGGAGAAATATGAACGGTGTTAATTACGTCAGCCCAGTAAGAAACCAAGGTGCGTTCTTTTTCCTCAGCCCTGCTTTTGACTTAACTGTTTCGCAACGCTTTTACAAAAAAACAAATGTCCTTTTGTGGGCATTCATGCAGAAGTGGGTTTCACATAATTTTATCACCGGTTCCCCGCACACGGAAAATGTGAGCGTGCGTGGCTTGCACGCATGCACGCCAGTGGTGGGTTGCCCCTGGTTTGGACTGGTTCTATAGAACTGGTAGTAAAACCGCCGGGAGGCTCCACCCACTTTACCTCGCCTTGCGCAGGAGCAAGGCACATGCACAAGCAAAGCAAGCACATGTGCCCGCGATCCCATTGTGAACCGATAGTAAAGGTAAGTAGAACCCACCCCTGATGCACGCGGCTTAGAAAACATGGCTAAATAGAGGCCAGGGCAGGTAAGCAGGCCCATCCGCAGGTTGCCACTACCGGTCCGAACCAGCTGAATACACCACTGCATTCATGGAGTTCTGTGGTTGTGTCTGTGCAGTTGTGTCCTTGGGATAATTACCAGCCTCATAAAAAACATTGTGAGTACCGAGGAGACAATGTTAGTCTGTCAGTGGCAGAGAGTGTTAAGGATATTGGTGTTGTGTTACCAACCAGCAGAGTAAATGCACAAGGAAACGTTGCTGAGTGCAATGAATAAGAGATATGCAAACTGGCTTATCAAAAGTTTACTTTATAGTAGAAAAACAGTCTCATAGTCTTTAAACAAATTCCAAGTCTTTGCCAGTAAATCAGTCCAGTAGTTACAGATATCTTCTTACTCAACAAACAGTAGTTGGTTAGAATAACAAACTCACTCTGGTTCACAAACCATGATGGTAGCAGATCCATCAAACCATGATTAGCAGATAGCAACTCCTCTCAATGGTAGCATATCACATCAGCTTCATACACAATGGCAGCATATCATAACAACTGAACACGTTACAATACCTTGCTTAAATACTCTCACAACCAGTCATTACCTAATTACAGCATGACTCAGCATTACAACGAAAGCCTTTAAAGTAACATAATACATTTACAGATTAAAGTTACAGTACACATATATTGCCTGGACAACTTGTTAGGCTCAAACCATATCCTAACACAGAGAATTCAGCTCCAAATAGCATATTTACTATGTTGGAAGTAAGCGGTAGACTTGAGATAATATTAGTAATTTTGTTCTGACCCAAGAAACAGAATTGCCATGTCCCAATTTCTTCTCCCTTTTCTTATTCTTATCATTTGTCCTTTATCATATATCTGGGCATACTGGGGCCATATTTTGAATTATTGTAGTAGTGCCCCGTTTCCCCAAAAATAAGACATCCCCTGATAATAAGCTCAATCAGGCTTTTGAGCGCATGCCCTAAAATAAGCCCCCCCTGAAAATAAGCCCTCCCAGAAAATATTCAAACTCATGCTCAGCCGATCCCCGCCATTTCCTCTGGTTTCCTCCACATGCCCCAAAATAATAAGACCTATCCAAAAATAAGGCTGAATTTCGGGGTTCAAAAAATATAAGACGGGATCTTATTTTCGGGGAAACATGGTATGTAGGAATGACCTTGGGAAACAGGGTCAAGAGACACATCCAAGGGAGCAGTCAAATAAAAGGCAACTTAGCCTACAACAGGAAAACAAGTAAGGCAAGCATCCTATCAGGGATCCTCCCTAGTTTCTTAGGTAGTAAAGTGGGGGAAATGTAATTTCAGGCTTGCAAAATTCTGATAATGTAACTTTACGATAAAGTAGAATTAGTGAAAAGGGACAAGGTGGCTCAGTGGGTAAGACGCTGAGCTTGTTGATCGCAGGTTTGGCAGTTCGGCGGTTTGAATCCCTAGTGCCGCGTAACGGGGTGAGCTCCCATTACTTGTCCCAGGAGTTCGAAAGCAGGTAAAAAATATAAGTAGAAAAATAGGGACCAACTTTGGTGGGAAGGTAACAGCGTTCCGTGTACCTTTGGCGTTTAGTCATGTCGGCCACATGACCACGGAGACGTCTTCAGACAGCACTGAATCTTTGGCTTTGAAACGGAGATGAGCACCACCTCCTAGAGTCGGGAACGACTAGCACATATGTGCGAGAAGAACCTTTACCTTTAAGATGTTTAAACTAAAATGGCACCTGTATACATACAATTTTTGAAATGGGAAAAAATGTGTTTTCCTCCTGATTATTCACCCCTCCTTTTCCTCAAGAGGCAATTTGGCTTCTAAATATCGCCCTCAAATCCGTGGTGTCCTTTTCTTTTGTAAGGTACTTGGAATAAGTCTTTGGTGACAGAAAAGCACAATTCAGCTGCCTTTGGCCAGCAGGAAACGGCATTGTTCCACCATAACATTTTGTCAGGTTTCAAAAATTCTGACTCAATTACCAGAAATTCCAGTAGCGAAGGCAGAAGGGGAATGAATAAACTTATTTCGCCTAATGTAATCCTTTCCTTGTGTTGCTAAGCAGCTGATAACGGCGGCAGCATTTTAGGGCTTCTAAAAAAAGCTGGGATATTAGCCAGGCTTTTTAGCGCAGTAAGTGTATTTTACTTTATTTATTTAAGAAAAATCTAGCGCCTATGTATCCGTTTAGAGTGTAAGAGGCCCGTAGAACCAGTTTGGACAAATGGTTAAGGCACCAGGCAAGAAACCAGGAGATGGTGAGTTTTTAGTCCTACCTTAGGCATGAAAACAGGCTGACTTGGGGCCAATCCTCAAGAAACTGTGAGTTCTAATCCTGCCATAGGCGTGAAAAAGCCAGCTGGGTGACTTCGGGCCTGTTGCTCTCTCTTAATGCAGCTCATCTCACAGGTTTGTTGCTGTTTTAGTGGGGGAAAATAGGAAGAAGAAGGAACATTACCTACATTCACTGACTTGAATTGTTTATTTTAAAAAGGGGGATATAAATAAATAATAAGCAAATAAAATAGAGGCGATTGTTATTTGGTTTGATTAAAAAGTCTTGAAAGGTTTTTCCTGTTCTTCCTCTTCCTCCTGCTCTCTCCCTCCCTCTCCCTCCCTCCCTCTCTCTCTCTCTCTCCCTCTCTGTCTCCTTCCCTCTCTCTCCCTCCCTCTCTGTCTCCTTCCCTCTCCCTCCTTCCCTCTTTCTCTCTCTCCCTCTCATTTTTCTCTCTCTCCCTCTCTCACCCTCTCTCTCCCTCTTTCTCTCACTCCCTTTCACTTCCCCCTCTCTCCCTCTCCCTCCCTTCCTCCTTCCTTCTCTCTCCCCTCTCTCTTCCTCCCCCTCGCTTTCTATCTCCCTCTCCCTCCCTTTCTCTCTCTCTCTCCCTCCTTCTCTCTCCTTCCCTTTCTCTCTCTCCCTCTCCCTTCCCCCCTCTCTCTCCTGCTCTCTCCCTCCTTCTCTCCCCCTCCCTCTATCTCGCTCTCTCTCCCCCAGCTCAGAGCTAAGGTGTTTCTCGTTTCAAAGGAGATCAGTGGTTGTCTGACCTTATTCCTGCATTCTTCTCCACAGCCTCCTGTGGCAGCTGCTATGCATTTGCTTCGATGGGCATGCTGGAAGCCAGGATTCGCATCCTCACCAACAATTCTCAGACTCCAACGCTGAGCCCTCAGCAAGTTGTTTCCTGCAGTGAATACTCCCAAGGTAAAGTAGGGTTGGGTAGCATCTGAATTTTGGGGGGAAAATAAAAAAAAAACCTTCTTATAGTCCTGTTGGTCCAGTTTTTCATTCTGAAAGATGCTTGCTTTCTATTCTGCTAGCCTTTATAATAAGAACCTAGTCCCGTGATGGCGAACCTATGGCACACGTGCCACAGGTGGCACGCAGAGCCATATTGGTGGGCACGCGAGCGTTGCCCTAGCTCAGCTCCAGCATGTATGTGCACGCTGGCCAGCTGATTTTCGGGCCTTCTGGGCCCACCGGAAGTCAGCAAATGGGCTGTTTCCAGCCTCCGGAGGGCCTCCAGGTGGGTGGGGAAGGCTGTTTTTGCCCTCCCCAGGCTCCTAGAAAGCCTCTGGAGCCTGGGGAGGGTGAAAAACAGGCCTTCCGGGCCCACCGTGCCATCACATGCCAAAAGCGGGTGGACCACGGGGGGGGGGTCACGCGCACATGCGCGGGGGGGCAGGGCACATAGAACTATGGGTGTGGGCACGCGCGCACGCAATCACCCCACACTCTTCCCACTTTTGGCACACGATGGCAAAAAGGTTAGCCATCACTGACCTAGCCCTTTGAGACTTCTTCAAGTTAGTTAGTTAGTTAGTTAGTTTATTATATTTATATACCGCACCCTCTCCCGAGGGACTCGGGGCGGTGAACAGCCAGCAAATAAAATACCCAGATACAAAATTTAAAACAATATTAAAATCCAATTAAATCAATTTGGCCCATAGTTAAAAACCCTATATTAAAAACCCCTAATTTTTTAAAACAATTCTTTTTAAAAAGAGTAGGTCAGGCCAGCCCGGCTTGATGAAACAAAAACGTCTTTAGGGCAGTTCGGAAAGCACGAAGGTCAGGGATCCGCCGTATCTCTGGGGGGGGGGCAACTCGTTCCAGAGGTTGCACAGTTAACTTTCTGGAATTGTTATTTTTTTTTCTTCTTCCCTCCCTTTTTTAGGTTGTGATGGTGGATTTCCTTACCTTATTGCTGGAAAATACATACAGGATTTTGGCATCGTTGAGGAGGCCTGCTTTCCTTACAAAGGCATGGATTCCCCCTGCACTCTTAGGAATGACTGTTACCGCTACTACACCTCCAACTATTACTACGTGGGTGGGTTTTACGGGGGCTGCAATGAAGCCTGGATGAAACTGGAGCTCATTAAGCACGGACCGATGGCTGTTGCTTTCGAAGTCTATAATGACTTCATGTACTACTCGGGAGGAATCTACCACCACACAGGTCTGATGGACCCTTTTAACCCTTTCGAACTGACCAATCACGCCGTTTTGCTCGTGGGGTACGGCAGCGATCCCCACTCTGGGGAACCATTCTGGATTGTGAAGAACAGTTGGGGGACCTCTTGGGGTGAGGAAGGTTATTTCCGGATCCGGAGGGGCTCTGACGAATGCGCGATAGAGAGCATAGCAGTGGCTTCTACACCTATACCTAAAATATAGTTCGTCAGATTATCTCAGTAGGCCTCTGTCCAGAGAGCAGGCGTGTTCACCCTAGAAGTGCAATGGATATTCCTTACAGCTAGTCCTTGATTTATGACCACAATTGAGCCCATTTCCGTTGCTAAGCAAGACAGGTATTCAGTAAGTTTTGTCTTAAGTTTACGGTCTTTTTTTTTTTTTTTGCTACTATTAAGGGATCACTGCAGTTGTAACACAGTTGTTAAGTCAATCCAGTTTCCCCATTGATTTTGCTGATTAGAAGGTTGCAAAAAGTGATCACATGACCCCCAGGACACTGCAACCGGCATAAGTACATGTCAGTTGCCAAGCATCTGAATATTTGAACTTGTGATGTCTCGGAGATGCAACCGTCGTAAATGCAAAAGCAATCATGAGTCATCGTTTTTCAGTGCCGTTGTAACTTTGAACGGTCCCTAAAAGGAATTGTTATAAATCGAGGACTACCTGTACATATTGAGAAAGGGTGAATGGCCTTGTGTTCCCTGCCTACGAGAAAAGTTTTGTTTTTCCATTTTTCAAACGGTGTTAAAATGAAAGCCATAGTGATTAGAAGACAAGATCAAAGAACTGGCCATTTAAACAGGCACTCTTAATTCAGTTCACCTGAATGAAGGAACCTTGACAATAGATTCGTGTTCTTAACTTTCAAGCCAGAATTGGCAAACTGTGATTGGAAGCAAGCTTACTCATCATGATCGGTTTTATTTCAGCTTGGCGTGATAAAATGGCCAATCATGATTAACGCTCTTCTACTATTCCATCAGGAAAAGATAGTGATTAAAATAGACTTGGGGGAATGGTAGGTTGGAATGGAAGCCCAACGGTGACTTGATGTTTTCAACCATGGTTAGTTTAATGCCTATGGAGATTCTCAATCATCCCGGTCACGGTAGTCCCAAAGATATTTTTCTCAAAGGCAGCTGGACTTTCTTTTTTTTTACTTTGACAACGTTTCGCTTCTCATCCAAGAAACTCCTTCAGTTCTAACATTTAGAACCAAAGAACTAACACACCTAGAGTACTGCATCCAGTTTTGGTCACCACACTATAAAAAAGATGTTGAGACTCTAGAAAAAGTCAGAGGAGAGCAACCAGGATGATTAGGGGACTGGAGACTAAAACATACGAAGAAAGGGTACAGGAACTGGGCATGGCTAGTCTAGTGAAGAGAAGGACCAGGGGAGACATGATAGCCGTCTTCCAATATTTGAGGGGCGGCCACAGAGAGGAGGGGGGGGTTCAAGCTATTTTCTAAAGCACCCGAAGGCCAGATAAGGAATAATGGATGGAAACTGAACAAGGAAAGATTCAACCTGGAAATAAGGAGAATTTTTCTGACAGTGAGAGCAATCAATCCGTGGAACAGAAGTTGCCTTCAGAAGTTGTGGGAGCTTCATCACTGGAGGCTTTCAAGAAGAGATTGGATTGCCATTTGTCAGAAATGGTGTAGGGTCTCCTGCTTGGGCGGGGGGTTGGACTAGATGACCTCCCTTCCAACTCTTAATCTGTAATCAAAACATTTTTTTAATTTGATTTATATCCCGCCCTTCGCCCGAGACTCAGGGCAGCTTACAATGCGTTAAGCAATAGTCTTCATACTTTTGTATATTTATACAAAGTCAGCTTATTGCCCCCACAAACAGGGTCCTCATTTAACCTACCTTAGAAAGGATGGAAGGCTGAGTCAACCTTGAGCCTGGTGAGATTCGAACTTATAGTAATTGTAGACAGCTGGTGTTAATCACAATGCTTTTTTAGTCTGCTGAGCCACCAGCCCCATTTAGTTCTAACTAAGTGTTTAGAACATTTAGTTCTAACTGAACTGAGTTAGAACTGAAAAAGTTCCTTGGATGAAAAATGAAACTTATTCAAAGAAGAAGGGAAAAAAAACCCCAAGAAAGTCCAGTTGCCTTTTGGATAAACTACCCTTGGAACATGGATCGTGTACCTGAAGGGAGCCAGTCTCTTAACCACATTAATCAGGTTTCTTAGGATAAAGTGGTACACCCCATACTTTCTCCCCATGGAAGAAAATGGTATATTTTAATGTTTACAATCTAGCTATGAATTCAATTACAATGTATGAAAATTGAATATTCAGTGCAGTGGTGAAATCCAATTTTTTTTACTACCGGTTCTGTGGGCGTGGCTTGGTGGGCATGGTGTGGCTTGGTGAATGTGGCAGGGGAAGGATCCTGCAAAATCCCCATTCCCTCCCCACTCCTGGGGGAAAGGATATTGCAAAATCTCCATTCCCACCCCACTCTGGGGCCAGCCAGTGGTGGTATTTGCCGGTTCTCCGAACTGCTCAAAATTTCCGCTACCAGTTCTCCAGAACCTGCTGGATTTCACCCCTGATTCAGTGTGTTAATTCTCCCACACTTTCTTTCCTTATTTAGCAGCCATTTCTCCCCCCTCCCTTTGATTTTTGCCAGAAATATTTTTCTAATCCGCAATAGTATTTTTTTTTAATTGCTGTGCCTTAACAAAAGAAATGAAGAAACTTGAATGTAGAAGAGAGTGCCTTGCATGCAAAATGATTATACTTTACTGTGATTTTTTTTTTGTGTGTGTGTGTATAAAAAAGGGAAACTTGTAAGTATCTTTTTAACAAAATACCTGGGATGACAACGTTCATTTGATCCACAATTTGAGCAGTGCAGTACAACCGTATCGTTTCCTTCTTTTGAAGATCATCAGGGGGTTTTTTTTAATACGATTCTGAAATAAAGAAATGTTTCTTTGTTGCTTTGGGAGTTCTTTAAATAAAGCTTTCTTATTGCCTCTTTTAAGACTCCGTGGGAGATTGAAAAAGGGACACAATACTTTTGTGTGGGAACCAGAGAGTTGCTGCAGTGGAATTTCATTGTTTTAAGAACTTTTCTTCCTTGCAATATACCGTCTGACAAATTTGGGCCTTAAATGCAATTTGTTCGTAAAGCGTCATAAATTAAGATGTCATATAGTCAATACGATTGGAGTATAACCTATATATTGTCTCCCTTGCGTCACATCGAAGCTTAGAATTGGATAACCTTGTTTATTGGAAGGATAATTTGGGACCACATTTAAGACTTTTGGGCAGCCCTGGGACCTCAGGATTTGGATGTTTGTTATAAGGTGGACTCCAATTTTTGCTACAGTTTTGAACATATTGACAATGTCCTTGTTGTGGTTTGTCGACCGCCGACCCCTCCAGCAGCCGAATCAGAGGAGGAGGAGGCGTAGGAATCAGGGTCAGCAGCAAGGCAACCTGAGAGCTCCGAGGGGGAAGAGAGAATGGAGCTGTCAGAGAGAGATAGAGGTGGAGCCTGGGCCATCCGTCAGCCCTCAGATGGAGAGTCAACAGCCCCCAGATCTGGAGGTGACTGATGAGGAAGAAGAGGAGGAACAGCCGTGCCCAGTGCCTGACACGCATATACGCAGAGGAGGCAGAGGAGAGGAGAGCAGTGGAAATCTATGGGCCGATCCTTGGGACGGAAGAGCCACCGCTGCTAGTGAAGCCCCACCCCTAGCTCTGGGGATAAAAGACAGGGGACAAGATGAATAGATGTGGCCATCCGGATGGACGAATTAGCCTTCAGTGAGAAAGAAACACTTTTGCTGGGCTACCGGCACATCTAATTAAAGGAATCTTTGAGTTCACTTCAGAGGGTTTGTCATGTTTGTGGAGCTGAGTCGGAACAGTCCTGGTTTTTTTTAGAGGAGATGAGATGGCTGTATTCAAGCTTAAGATGAAAAGCATGGAAGGTGGAGATCTCTAAATTCTCCAGAGAAACCACCTGGGCTTTCATATTCAGCCCCTGTGATGTCTTCTTTGGATGACGACTCCTCCACTTCTTCCTGAGAGGCCGGTTCGAGAGAGAACGGGAAAGTTCCTGGCACGTCAGGAATTACTGACCCTAAATTGTCAGTAGAACAGGCCTCGGCTGGGGAGAGCTTGCAGGCCAGTGAGGAAGAGGGGGAGGAGCTACCTGCTGTGATGGATCCCAGAGTACGTAAGGCAGAGAAGCTGAGATCTGCCAGATTGCTCAGAAAAAGGCCCTGCCCCTCTTGATGGGCTGTACTGAGTACTATTTAGCATGGCAGGCAGAGGGAGGCATTGCTGGAAGCAACGTGTGGGTTGTGGCCAGATATTTGTGTTTCTAAGACTCCCCCCGTTTGTGAGCTAGGTGGTGTTGTGTTGTGGTTTAAGTTGCCGAGAGTTTTACGTGGATTTAATTTAAGTTGCCTTTAGTTTAAGTTGTGTTCGTGTTTTGGACCCAAGCAGCTAGTTAGCTGTTTGATGGACTAATTGGCCATTGCCTAGAACAGTGATGGGGAACCTATGGCACACATGCCACAGGTGGCAGGCAGAGTCCTCTCTATGGGCACACGAGCCATCACCCCAACTCAGCTCCACCACACGTGCATGCGCCGGGCAGCTGATTTTCAAGTCTCTGCCGCACATATGCAGGGGGCAGGGCTCATGCGGGAGATACATGGGGGGAGTGGGGAATTGTGCACACACGGCGGGGCGCACACAGGGGTGCACGCACATTGCATTATAGGTAATAAGTGCAGGGAGGCCTACTAGGCCCAAAACCAAGCACGGGGGGTGCTGCGCAGCTCCTCCATGGTCCATTTTGCTCCCAGGAGGTTGCAGGGAGGCATACTAGGCCCAAAATGGGGTGCGGGCGCGGAACAACAAAAAGGTTAGCCATCACTGGTTTAGAAGTTTAATCTGGAACTTGTTCATAGCTGGCTTCGCTTGGAAACAACCATTAGACCTCTTAACCTGGGCTGTTCCTGTGAATTCTACATGTAAACCCTGAAACTCAGACCATTGGACTGGCTGACGAACCTAACGAGAGGCTCCAAATCTCAGATTGGATTTTGGCTTCTCTTTTGAAACTACTCAGGCAAAGCCTTTATTCCCGAGACTGTTTTTGAGTTTGCCGTATGTTCATTTCCTTGTTATCTACTTGGTCTCGAGGCCAATTGCTGTTCTAATCTAGCAGCCATGTGTGAGCTGAAACTGCTGGGGGAAAAGACAAAATAAAGATCTCTCTAAAACACTGAGTGAGTGGGGCAGCGTAGCCCACAGCTTCTTTTTATTGGGAGGGTAGGGACTATCATGCAAGGAAAGCCTCATTTTCTCTCTTATCCAGAACATGAGCCACAGAAAGATTTTTTTCACGGTATCATGTCTTTCTGGTGGATTAAACCAGGGGTCCCCAACCAGTGGTGGGATTCAGCCAGTTCGGGCTGGTTCAGGCGAAACGGTAGTTAAATTGCTGGCTGGCTCCGCCCCTCCCTGCCCCTTCCAGGAGTCCCCACGTGCCCCATTTTGACTTCCCGGTAAGTGCAGGGAGGCCTACTAGGCCCAAAATGGGGTACGGGGGAGCGGCGAGTCCCCCCTCCCTTGTGGCCCGTTTTTGTTTCCAGGAGGGTGCAGGAGGCCAAGTGCTGCCTGTTACACCATGGCCACCATGGCCATGCCCACCCAGCCAGTCATTAGGGCAGAGAACCGGTTGTTAAATTTTTTGAATCCCATCACTGTCCCCAACCCCTGGGCCACAGAGCAATACTGGCCTGTTAGGAACGGCCCACAGGTGAGTGGCCAGCAAGCGAAACTGCACATGCATTGGAATTAGTTTGCGCCTTCTCCTCCTCCTCCCCCCCCCCCATCCTGATCCATGGAAAAATTGTCTTCTACGAAACCGGTCCCTGCTGCCAAAATGGTTAGTGACCCCTGGATTAAACAGTTTAAAATATAAATTAAGATGTCATATAGTCAATACGATTGGAGTCAGGGGTGAAATGCTACCAGTTCAGGCCGGTTTGCCCGAGACGGTAGTAAAAAAATGCTACCGGTTTGCTGAACTGGTAGTTAAAAAACGTTTTTAAAAAGTTCAGACGATCAGCTGAGCGACGCGATCGTCGGAACTTTTTCTTTTTACTTTTTAAGCATTATTTTACTACTGGTTCTCCGGAGCTGTTCTCCACAGCTGTTCTACTTACCTTCCCAAGCCTCCTTTTGGTGTGTACTGTGCATGCGCGCTCAGCGTGCGTTCGGTGCAAACTGTGCATGCACGGCCAGCGAGCCAGTAGCAAACCGGTTCAGATTTCACCACTGATTGGAGTATAACCTATATATTAATTTCTCACTTGTGTCACATCAAAGCTTAAAATTGGATAACCGTGTTTATTGGTCTCTCCCAGTCATTAGGATAGGACAGGACAGGATAGGACAGGACAAGACAGGACAGGACAGGATAGAAATTAGAATTAGAATTAGAATTAGAATTAGAATTAGAATTAGAATTAGAATTAGAATTATTTTATTTATTTATTTATTTATTTATTTATTTATTTATTTATTTATTTATTTATTTATTTATTTATTTATTTATTTATTCGATTTATATGCCACCCTTCTCCGGAGACTCAAGGCGGCTTACAATGCGTTAAGCAATAGCCTTCATACTTTTGTATATACCTGCTTAGTAGGGCTTTCGCCCCCCCTAAGCGGTGTTCTTTTTTATACAAAGTCAACTTATTGCCCCCACAATCCGGGTCCTCATTTTACCTACCTCAAAAGGATGGAAGGCTGAGTCAACCTTGAGCCTGGTGAGATTTGAACTTGCAGTAATTGCAGGCAGCTGGTGCTACTTAGCAGCACTTTAGTCTGCTGTGCCACCAAGGCTCTTTAGCCTTAGAATTAGAATTGAAACATGTGACCACACGTTTCAGCTTTTTCTCCCTGCCTTGAGAGATAGACCAATCTCACCAGAGATAAACAAAATCAAACTTTATTTTTTTAAAGACATAAAAAATTGTTGAAACTTACAGAACAAAACTCAAGCTGTCAAATGAGAGGTGCTGGTGGTGAGTAGATTTGACTTACAAAAAAAAAATCCCAATTAAAAAAAAGACCCATTGCAAATCACGTCTAAAACATACTTCCGTATATATCTCCTTGTATACAAATAGCAGTACTAGCAGTGCTCATGTTATCTGAATGTTGGCTTATATCCTTCTTGGGTTAGACACAGAGATAAATAGCATCCTCCATAGTATTCAAAGCAGGCAATAAAAAGCTAGAAAGGAAGCACAAGGATACATCTCCAGCAGCCAATCCTCAGTTAAGCAGTGAGTTATTTATACAAATAATAAAGGCAAGATAAAAAAAGAAAGTAATTATGTAATGGTTGGATTTTGCTGCCAGTACACATTTCCCATTGCAATAGGCCGTTTAAATATAGTAACCAATCTTACCCAATTTTTAGACAATGAGCTACAATTCCTCTTCCCGTTCTTAGGGCTTCTATAGATACCCTGGGATTTGAACTCCGAGCAGACCAGTTATAGCAAGAATAGCCATCTGGTTGTGCAGGGAAAACAATTGCAAAGAATTAACCTCGAAGGTTAAATCACAAACATTCCGTCTCAGCTGTGGGAGAATAAAACACATTTCCTCCCTATAACGTGTATAAAGTGTTTTTCTGTCGAAGCACCTGGTCTACTCCAATATGGGAGGGCCTCTCAACATTAAGAAAACTAAGATCATGGCATCTGGCCCTCTCAATTCCTGGCAAATAGATGGGGAAGAAATGGAGGTAGTGACAGATTTTATTTTCCTGGACTCCAAGATCACCGCAGATGGGGACTGCAGCCAAGAAATTAAAAGACGCTTGCTCCTGGGGAGGAAACTGACAAATCTAGACAGCGTACTAAAAAGCAGAGACATCACCCTGCCAACAAAAGTGCGTATAGTCAAGGCTGTGGTTTTCCCAGTTGCAATGGATGGCTGTGAAAGTTGGACCATAAGAAAGGCTGAGCGCCAAAGAATTGAGGCCTTTGAACTATGGTGCTGGAGAAGACTCCTGCGAGTCCCTTGGACTGCAAGGTGATCAAACCGGTCAGAGGAGATCAACCCTGACTGCTCTTTAGAAGGCCAGATCCTGAAGAGGAAACTCAAATCCTTTGGCCACCTAATGAGACGGAAGGACTCACTGGAGAAGAACCTAATGCTGGGAAAGATTGAGGGCAAAAGAAGAAGGGTACGGAAGAGAACAAGGTGGCTGGATGGAGTCACTGAAGTAGTCGGCGTGAACTTAAATGGACTCCAGAGGATGGTAGAGGATAGGAAGGCCTGGAGGAACGTTGTCCATGGGGTCACAATCAGAGGTGGTATTCAGCAGGTTCTTACCAGTTCTGGAGAACCGGTAGTGGAAATTTTGAGTAGTTCAGAGAACCAGTAGTAAAAATTCTGACTGGCCCCGCCCCCATCTATTCTCTGCCTCCCGAGTCCCGGCTGATTGGGAGGAAATGGGGATTTTGCAGTAACCTTACCCTGGATTAGCGAGGGAATGGAGATTTTACAGTATTCTTCCCCTGCCACGCCCACCATGCCACGCCCACAGAACCGGTAGTAGAAAAATTTGAAACCCACCACTGGTTGCGATGGGTCGGACACGACTTCGCAACGAACAACAACAACAAACTGCACATATCACAAGAACTTTCCAGATTTTCTTGGTTGTTTTTGCTATGTAATTCGATGCCAATAGAAGGATCCTGCAATGCATGAGATCCAAAGGCAGGCTGGCTGTATACACTTAACGACCAGAAAATGCAATCAATACTTATTCAACGGTGAGGCTATAAATACTTCAGTGTTTTTCAAAAAAAATGCCCACTTGTTGACAAATGCAAGGAAGAGTTAAGAATCTCTGATTCGCATTTTTTCTCTCTACATCTGGCTTCCGTCCCCTTCCAGCGTTTGCAGCCAGAATCCGTTTTTTCCAAGCCCAGCCCGTGGGAAACGAAGCCTATTCTTTATTTAACTAAGCCTGCCTGAAATATTTCTAAATTAAGATGCACTAAATTGCTACTTGTTCCTCAGTTGTCGGTGGAAAAAGGAGGGGCTACGAAAGCCTTTTTTCTCCGCAGGTATAAAACTCTCTCTTTCTTTCTTGACCTTTTCTTGGCAGGAAGTAATAATGATCTTTTCAAATGGCACCTCGGAATAGTAATCTAATGCACTCCGTGGGCCACTTTGACATCAGGACAAACTATAGTGATGGTGGGGGTTTTTTTCCCCATAAGAGGTGGAAGCAATCCTACGTTCAAAGACCTCGCCTCTTTCATGCTCCTTTAGCGCAGCCTTGCTGCAACTGGAAATGTTGATTTCCCTCAGGGCCATCAATACCAGTTGATGGATCTTGTGCCTCCACCCCAGTGATGAAATCCAAATTTCTTTACTACCGGTTCTGTGGGCATGGCTTGGTGGGCATGGTGTGGCTTGGTGGGCGTGGCAGGAGAAGGATACTGCAAAATCTCCATTCCCTCCCCACTCCTGGGGGAAAGATGTTGTAAAATCTCCATTCCCACCCCACTCTGGGGCCAGCCAGAGCTGGTATTTGCCAGTTCTCCAAACTGCTCAAAATTTCCACGACAGGTTCTCCAGAACCTGTCAGAACCTGCTGGATTTCACCCCTGCTCCAGCCTAAATAATGACACCATGATGATTTGCTAGGACAGTGATGGCTAATCTTTTCCGGACTGAGTGCCCAAAGCACATGTGTGGGCATGTGATTGCGCGCATGCGCCCAAAGCCCCAAAATGCAATGCATACGTGGGGTCCACGCACACACCCCGCCCCCACTCATGCAAACACCCCACATGTGCCTGCCCCCCTGCATGCACACATGCCCCACACACATGCCTTGCCCCCCGCATGTGTGGCAGAGACCCAAAGACCAGCTGGCCGGCGGGAGGCGTGCGCATGTGCAGCGGAGCTGAACTGGGGTGACAGCTCATGTGCCATCAGAGAGGGTGCTGCGTGCCACCTCTGGCAAACATGCCATAGGTTCACCACCACAGTGCTAGGATGAGCTAGCTTCTTCACAGAATTTATGACTGTACCCTTTCTTCAACAAGCCATAGTTTGTCAGCAACATATATTTAAAATAAAAACAGCAGTTATAATTGAACTTTTAAGAACTGTTACTATTAGCATCTGTCATTGTTACATTAGCCAGGAGATTACAGTACAACTGCAGAATAGTCATTTGGCTATACAAGCTGGCACGCTTCCCATGGTGCACTACAAGAGAGCGAGATGGCAGCAGACCAGAAAGAAAGACAAGTGGCTCTTACTGCAGCAGCATCCAAAGATCTCTCCCTTCCCAGAGCTGCTTCACAAACAGAGCTGCAACAGGAAAGGTTCAGAGGGCAGGAATCCAACTACCTGCACAGAGCACCAGTTCATCTCCCCACTGAAGTGGTACCTGTTTATCTACTCACATGGAATATGTTTTCGAACATCAAGGTAGGCAGAAGCTGAAGCAAGTGATGGGAACTCACCCCAACACCCAGTGCTAGGACTCGAACCATTAGAGCAGAGACATCTCCAGCCTCATTAAGCTGCCTCCAGCCTCATTAAGACTCATTATCACCGTCCCATACCTGAACCTGATGATATTAAGTATGTTTAAATAATATGGTGAATGGCACTAGAATGGTGCATTGAAACATTGAATAATTACATAATAAAGGACTATATCTTAATATAAACATGTGTATCAGCCCTAGGATCAGCAGTGATGGCCTGATTAGAAGCCAGAATAGAGGTAGAAATAAGAAATAGGGGGAATATTAGCACACATATTTTTATACAATAGAATAAAAGCAATAACTAGAGGGAAAGATTAGGATTAAAAGATGGCATTACTATGTAAGCTCATATAACATTGTGATTGGCATTAAAATGGAAATATTGAATAACTACTTTAAAACAAACATGTATATTAATACTAGGATTTCATAAGTTGATTAATATTTGGTTAATATCCTTATTGCCACATGTCCCAAAATGAATGATACCCAGATGCAGCACTGTTTATGTATTGATGTTGATGTATATTTTAAAAATAAAAACCCAAAAAGTTTTTTTAAAAAAGAAAGAGAGAAAGAGAAAAAGAAAGAGAGAAAAAGAGAGAGAGAGAGAGAGAGAGAAAGAAAGAAAGGAAGGAAGGAAGGAAGGAAGGAAGGAAGGAAGAAAGAAAGAAAGAAAGAAAGAAAGAAAGAAAGAAAGAAAGAAAGAAAGAAAGAAAGAAAGAAAGAAAGAAAGAAAGAAAGAAAGAACCTGCTCAAGGATGACTCAACTTTCCATTCCTGCTGGCAGAGGGCAGAATCTGCCTGCAATACTGCATTCTAACCACTGTGCCACCACGTCAATACAGTGAGAAACTGTGCCATCCGTGTTCAGAAATAATGGTTGGAACAGAGATGTCTCCAAAGCCAGGGCTAGGATTCCATGGTTGTGGCTGCCATCTTGACTTTTTTTTTTTGACCTGCAGACATCCTTGAGTTGGAAAGCATAAAATGTCCTAAACGCACATTTAGCAGAGAACTCACATTTGTTTCCCATCCCACATCGGTTGTGACCCAGGCCCAAGTAGGTATTATCAGACGCAAACAGACTTTATTAGAACAGCTGAGAATTAACTCATTCTCAGCGTAGTCCAAACTAATTCAAAACAAATTCTTCATAGCACAATCCTTCAGCCTTATCACCAACCTTGGTCTAATAAGGCAACCGTTTTCTCTGGCAGAGGGTTGCAGGAGGCCATTGCAGCCAAAAACGGAGCTCGGGAGCCCGTTTTCACTGGAAGAGCGCTTGGGCCACCAGAGGCGCCCCCGTCACAAGTGATGTCAAGCTGGCCAGACCCACCCAGGCCATGCCCACCCCAGCCCCCCTAGGTCAAACACAACCCTGATGTGACCCTCAATGAAATTGAGTTTGACACCCCTGTTTTACAGGAACAAATGGCCTACAATCTCCTACGTGCCTTATCACATTGTTCTTTGGTTGCTTCCCAGAATATTTGCTTCTTTCTACACACACAAAAAAAAAAGGATATTGAAGGTCCTTTTCAGCATTGCATTGCAGCTAAGAGTTGTGTGGGCTGCATTCTAAAATTGTAAAAAAAAAAAAACATCCATTAAAGCCTGATCAATGTTAGATAAAAGAGAGATTTGCAGGGATTCCTGGCCTTAGATCTTATTCCACCACCTACCCAGTGAGCCAAACTTTAAAACAAGATGTTATCTGCCAAGGTTGTGTTCTTTGGCCATCAACAAAATGCTGCTTCCCCTATCCTCAAAACCCGGTACATATCTCTATAGTAAATTATTTATGAAAACTGATGCGTATTTTTGGAACATTGCTTTATATTACAGGTAAAAGTAAAGTTTCCCCTCACACATACATGCTACTCATTCCCAACTCTAGGGGGCGGTGTTCATCTCCCTTTCTAAGCCGAAGAGCCAGTGCTGTCTGAAGACGTCTCCATGGTCATGTGGCCGGCATGACTAAATACCAAAGGCGCACGGAATGCTTTTATCTTCCCACCAAAGGTTGTCCCTATTTTTCTACTTGCATTTCTTACGTGCTTTTGAATTGCTAGGTTTGGCAGAAGCTAGTGCAAGTGATGGGAGCTCACTCCGTTACGCGGCACTCGAACCACCAAACTGTCAACCTTTCTGATCGACAAGCTCAGCATCTTAGCCACCGCATCTCCATATATTACATGTACTTCCTTTCAAAAGGTATCTTGAAATATTTGTTTGAACAACCACTAGAGGGAATCCTCAACTTACCACCACAATTGAGCCCAACATTTCTGCTGTTAAGTGAGACATTTGTAAAAAAAAAAAATCCATTTAAAAGCACAATCAATGTTAGGTAAAAGAGAGATTTGCAGGATTCTATTGTATGACCTTTCTTGCCTCCGTTGTTAAGTGAATCACTGCAGTGTGAATCTGGCTTCCCCATTGACTTTGTGTTGTGGCCCGTCAGCGGCCTGTGCAGCTAGTAGCTGATTCCGACAGCGAGGTGGCTGGTGTGGTGCTGCACCAGCAGCATGATCAGCTGGCGCTCGAGTCGGACAGTGAGGAGGCTGAAGAAGATGTGGTACCAGAGGCGGGGATTCAGCCAGGGCCTTCAGAACCTCCAGAAGTTCCCTTAAGTGAAGAGGACGAAGAGGAGGAGCCTCTTCTCAATGCACGGGTGCGCAGAGCTGCCAAAAGGCAGGAGTGGCTCCTCAGGAGGAGGTCTCCTCGAGAGTAAGGCTTGGGGCTAATTGGCCACTCCCTTAGCCTATATAAGGAGGAATGCCAACTGAAGCAATTTGCAGGGAACAACTTCGTTCACAAACATTCGTGTCTTGTCTTGCTTATCTTATCAGCTTCTTGCAAATTGCTTCTGGGCATTCTGCCAACCACAGTAAGCTTTCAGTTATTATTCTTTGAATTCTTGTCAGTTGTTAATACAGTTAATTAACAGCCTTTGTTGTAAAAAAAACTGGTCTATTTATTAAACCAAGGTTTGAACGGACTTTGTGTGTGCTGCGTTCTTTGGGGTCCGTAGCTGGGGCAGAACACTTTGCTTGTCAGAAGGTCGCAAAAGGGGATCCCATGACCTTGGGACACAGCAAAGGTCATCAATATGAACCAGTTGCCAAGCGTCCAAATTTTGATCACGTGATCATGGGGATGCTGCAAAGGTCATAACTATGAAAAACGGTCATAAGTCACCTTTTTTTCAGTGCTATTGTAATTTTGAATGGTCACTAAATGAACCATTGTAAGTTGAGGACTACCTGTATATGTGTTTCTCTTCAGAGTCTTCCCTGAATCAATTCATGTCCTCACACTTACGACTATCCTCACATTTATGCCCGTTGCAGCATTCTTAACAACCATGTCACTCATTTCACAACTGCTTCTCTTCACCATGGTGACAAGAACCTCCGGAACTGGAAGTGACAGTAAGTCTAGGCATACTGCCGGAGAGGCATTGTCTGTAAACAGGGCAATACAGATTAGGCTAGGAAACAACACCAAATGTTGTAATTCCTTACAGGATTAACCCTGTAAAGTGGAAAAAAACAAAAGGAGATTTCTTTTAACAACCGGTTCTCCGAACTGCTTAACTACTTAACAACCGGTTCTACCGAACCAGTACGAACCGGTAGAATCCCACCACTGCCTACATCATTTCAGACAAACAATTGTCCCATCTCCAGTGACGGAGCACACACAACTACAGCCCACAGCCCTCTTAGCTGTAATACAATGCTGCAGAAGACCTTAAATGTGGTTTTTGTGGAGAGGCAAATGTTTTCTAAGGAAAGCGACAATGACAGATTTTCGTTTGCGGCTGTATTTAGACAACAGTGAAATACACGGGGAAAATCCCATTGGTAATCAGAATGAAAAGAGGGTTAGGGTTAGAGCGAGCTCTACTTGGAGTTATGACCAAACAATATTGTTAGGGATATATATTTTAGTGGATTTCTAAGAAAAGAGACATTTGCCCACTCTTGAATCAGACAGTTCAATTGTGTGAATAACAATACTTTTTGGCTTCATTTTCCTAATGGTCACTGTTGAGGAATATGCCCAGAGTAACCCTTGAGTAGCAAGGGTGTGCACATAAGAAACGGCTGAGAGTGATTGTGAATAATCATTCTCAATACACAGACACACTGAGTTGTGATATTCTTTTACTTTTAGGGAAAAGCAAAGTCCAATAAGCAATCCAGGTCATACACAGATAAAGATAGTTAAAATGTCAATCCAGTCTTCTTACCAGTTGTTGTAGTAATATGCAATAAAACAGTTCTTTTTAGAGTTGCATACAGGAACAAGTACAGCAGTAAAACAATCAGTAAAACAGTAGAAAACAACAAGTAGCAATGATCAAGCAGTGATCATGCAGAGATAACAGGCAGAGAGGAGCAGAGATAGCAATAATAATGTAATAGGAACAATAAGCCATGATTCAAGCTTCCTCTTAAGGACATTAGCTACAGAGCTAGCCAATCAGAATACAGTATGATGCAATACAGCATTACAGTCTTAAAGCTATACAATACATTATGACTGCAAACATGCATTGATGGTTTATATATATTGCCAACCCAACCAGTTAGGCGATAGCCATTCCCTAACAGTCACAGTTTTAAATGGCCCAGTTTATTCTCCGAAGGACTAGAGAATGCAGCAGCTATTTCATGCTTTCCATTTAAAAAAAAACAACTTATTATTTATGGGATGCTGATGTTGTTTTTATAAGATATCACCCTGAGCAATCAGTTAGGCCTTTGACAGGAAACTTTGGGGGAAACCCAGCTGGAAAGTTGAAAAAAAATATCTTTGAAGAAGACAATGACAAATCTCTTCAGTGCTGTTGCCAAGACCGACCTGGTTTTTCATTGCACAGTCTTTTGATATTTTAAGAGCACGAAATAAGATATATGTTTTTTTAAAAAAGCATTGTTTTATGCTTCTGAAGAATGTAAAAGAAATCCCAGCTGATGTTGAACACATTCCTGTTAAATCTCTAATGGTATCTCAGTCAGCTTGGACCACAATAGAATAGGACAGTTTTCACCAGCTTCAGAAAAAAATGGAAGGATCGGAAGTTGTTTATTTCTTTATTTTGAAAATGTATATGGTTGTCAGGGGTGTCCACAAAATGTGGTAAGTGCACACACACACACACACATACACACACGATAGTGTGTGATAGAGAGAGATACAGAGAGGGAGAGAGAGAGATGAGCTAGCAAGAGACACATAAGAGAGAGAGAGAGATTAGATGATAGGTAGGTAGGTAGGTAGGTAGGTAGGTAGGTAGGTAGATAGATAGATAGATAGATAGATAGATAGATAGATAGATAGATAGATAGATAGATACTGGTAGGTAGGTAGGGAGAGAGAGATACTGGTAAGAAAGAAAGAAAGAAAGAAAGAAAGAAAGAAAGAAAGAAAGAAAGAAAGAAAGAAAGAAAGAAAGAAAGAAAGAAAGAAAGAAAGAAAGAAAGAAAGAAAGAAAGACATAGATAGATAGATAGATAGATAGATAGATAGATAGATAGATAGATAGATAGATAGATAGATACTGGTAGGGAGGGAGAGAGAGAGATACTGGTAGATAGATGATAGATAGATATATACTGGTAGGTAGAGAGAGAGAGATACAGATAGATAGATAGATAGATAGATAGATAGATAGATAGATAGATAGATAGATAGATAGATAGATAGATAGATGACAGACAGAAAGACTGTGCTGTCCGAAAACATTGCTGTGCTCATGTGGCCAGCACGATGTCACGGAGGGCTGTTACCTTCCCACCGAAATGATACCTATTTATCTACTTGCATTTGTATGCTTTCGAACTACTAGGTTGGCAGGAGCTCCAGCAAGCACAGGGAGCTCACCCCGTCACGTGGCCCTCGGTTCTCGAACCTGGGCTGTTGGTTTTCCAACTGACAAGCTCAGTGTCTTAACCATTGAGCCACTGCGCCTTTCTGCTTGAGATGGGCAGCTATGGAAGCTGGATCGATCAATCAATTAATAAACCCTACAGCGACGAGAATACAAGTCATTAACATAGAAATTATTCCGAACGGATCATCCTGTACGGCTTCACCCTTGGATGGCTCTGACCTTTGTCTTCTAACTTATGATTCCTTCTCATGATTCTTCGCTGCATTGAGGTTGGCTTTGGTCCAGCGCAAATGTCAGGCAGAAATTTGGCAAAAGACTGAAGACATTTAACACATGATGAAGATAGTAGATGTTTCAAAGAATATCTTTTCCCCCCACCCCAAGTACAGTGGCCTCCAGTCAAAGCATCTGATGTTAAGCTGCTGGATCTGCTGATACGCTCATGTACCAAGCAAGCCATAGCTTAACCTACAAGCTAATTAAATTTTTGGTTGCTCTTGTTGTTCAGTTGCTAAGTCAGGTCTGTGTCCCCATGGACCACAGCACGCCAGGCCCCCTGCCTTCCACCGTGTCCCAGAGTTTGTCCAAATTCATTTTTATTGCGATGATGATGCTATCTAACCGTCTCATCCTCTGCTGTCCCCTTTTGTCTCTTGCCTTAAATCTTTCCCAATATCAGGGTCTTTTTGAAAAAGTCCTTGCTTCAGCTTCAGTATCTGTCCTTCCAAAGGGACGGCCAAAAAGAAGAGGGGAGTCAAGCTATTCTCCAAAGCACCCGAAAGCAAGACAACAAGCAATGAATGGGAAAAAAATCAAGGCGAGAAGCAACCTAAAACTAAGGAGCAATTTCCTGACAGTTAGAACAATTAATTGGGGGAAAAAATTCCAGAAGTTGTGAATTCTCCAACACTGGAAGTTTTTAAGAAGAGATTGGACAGTCATTTGTCTGAAATGGTATAATATTTCCTGCCTGAGCAGAGGGTTGGACTAGAAGACCTCCAAGGTCCCTTCCAACTCTGTTATCCTATCCTATCCTATCCTATCCTATCCTATCCTATCCTATCCTATCCTATCCTATCCTACCCTACCCTACCCTACCCTACCCTACTCCATTCCACTCCACTCCATTCCATTCCATTCCATTCTAATCTATTCTATTCTATTCTATTCTATTCTATTCTATTCTATTCTATTCTATTCTATTCTATTCTATTCTATTCAACATTCAGGACTTATTTCCTTGAGGATTGATTGATTGAATCTCGTTACAGTCAAAGGGACTTTCAAGAGTCTTCTCCAACACCACAATTCCAGAAGCATCCATTCTTCTGTGCTCAGCCTTCCTCGTGGTCCAACTCTCCTTGGACTGCAAGGAGATCAAATCAGCCATACATCACTACGGAAAAATCGTAGTTTAGATAGGATTAATTTTTGGCCTTATCTATACATCCAAGGGCACGCAATGAGGATCATTATTATCCACAAAGTCAGTTTATTGTAAAACAGTGCTGCTTCCCCCCCACCAATCCATAAACCCACCAAAAATATTTCTTTTCAAAGATTATAAGAACAGGATTGAGTTAAAATTACTCTACTCCAACATAATCCTCTCTCCGTACAAAGACCAACTTTTCCAAGCTGGCAGTAAAAAAAAAAAGAAAAAGAAAAGAAAACCTCTGTCTTTTATTTGACTTTATTTTCTGCTCAATTCTTCTTCCTCTTTTTAAGAAAGTGATTATTATTTGGAAACTAAAAATACAATATTAATAAGGCTATCCTTCTATCGTGGGTTGGGTTAGGAGCATTTTCCGTCGGGAAAGCAAGTTGAAAAAGAATACAAATTAAATTTGAATTGAACAAAGAAATCCACTGTATATTTATGAATGCAAATTCCTTTAACTTTCAGCCAGTTAGCATCAGGCGTATTTAGTGACTCAAGAGCTGTTTGATTATAGATACGTTTGATGAATTTGCAGTCATTACCCTATGATGAATGTCTTGATAAAGAAAAGAAGTACGGAAGAAGATAAAACTTTTAACTGAACTGGCTGATTACATCTATCTTGTCCACTGGAGGGAAAGAAAACTTTTTCTAACTCTACATTTAGAATAATGGAAGGGACCTTGGAGGTCTTCTAGTCCAACCCAGTGGTGAAATTCAAATTTTTTTACTACTGGTTCTGTGGGCGTGGCTTGGTGGGCATGGTGTGCCTTGGTGGGCATGAATTGGTGGGCATGACAGGGGAAGGATACTGCAAAATCTCTATTCCTACCCCATTCCTGGGGGAAGGATACTGCAAAATCCCCATTCCCTCCCCGCTCCTGGGGGAAGGATATTGCAAAATCTCCATTCCCACCCCACTCTGGGGCTAGCCCAGAGGTGGGTTTCAGCAGGTTCTGACCAGTTCTGGAGAACCGGTAGAGGAAATTTTGAGTAGTTCGGAGAACTGGTCTATTCTCTGCCTCTCAAATCCCAGCTGATTGGGGGGAAATGGGGATTCTGTAGTAACCTTCCCCTGGAGTGGGGTGGGAATGGAGATTTTATGGTATCCTTACCCTGCAATGCCCACCAAGCCATGCCACGTCCACCAAGCCATGCCACGTCCACCAAGCCACACTCACAGAACCGGTAGTAAAAAAATTTGAAACCCACCTCTGGTATTTACCGGTTTTCCGAACTACTCAAAATTTCCGCTACCGGTTCTCCAGAACCTGTTGGATTTCACCCCTGGTCCAACCCCCTGCTTAGGCAGGAAACCCTACACCACTTCAGACAAATGGTTATCCAACATCTTCTTAAAAACTTCCAGTGTTCACAACTTCTGGAGGCAAGTTGTTCCACTGATTAATTGTTCTAACTATCAGGAAATTTCTCCTTAGTTCTAAGTTGCTTCTCTCCTTGATTAGTTCCTTGATTATTTTCTGGTACGTGCCTGAATTCTTCAGTGCTAAAGCCTCAAAGTCAGCATTCATGAAATCATTGTAACAAGCTGACATAACTTGTGATCCACTGAGTCAAAACGCAGACATAGAACTGTGACCTCTGATCTCTGAAAGGGCTGCTATCACCACCAGAATATCAAATACAATAACGTAAAGCAGGAAGCATAAATAATCCGCTTACAGAAATTTCATGGCTGGTGCCTTTTTTTTTTTTTTTGGTATGTCCAATTTCATAAGCTGTTAGAAGACTTGCAGTAATAAATAAAATGAACGATTTTATACAGGAACCAGATCAAGAGATGCACTTAAATAAAGAGGCCAGGGAGATATAACTTTTCATTCTTTTTCTGTTTTGTTTTGTTTTCTTATTTGAAGGAAGCTGTCAAAGGTCTCATGGGGACATGCCCAAAAGCTAAAAAATATTGGACAAAAATATATACTTGGTTGGAAAAAATGACAAAACAACATATAGATATAGATAACCAGAGATATTTTTGTTGGGCGTTCTACCGGAAAAATATGATAAAAAGATTGTATATCTGATCTTGCATATATTAACCGCAACTAGAATTGTATTTGCGCAATAATGGAAAAATGATGAGATTCCGTCTGAATCTCAGACGTAATTAAGAAAATATTAGAATCATCACCAAATATGAGCCAGCAGTGTGAAGCAGCTGCCAAAACAAACCAACACAGTTCTAGGCTGCATAAACAGAGGGATAGAATCAAGATCACGTGAAGTGTGAAGAACCGGTTCGGTGACATCACATGGTCACCGCTACCGGCTTGGGAGAACCGGGAGGAACCCACCACTCCTTCCTTCCTTCCTTCCTTCCTTCCATCCTTCGCAATAGCACTTAGACTTATATACTACTTCACAGTCCTTTACAGCCCTCTCTAAGCGGTTTACAGAGTCAGTTCTTGCCCCCAACAATCTGGATCCTCATTTTACCCACCTCGGAAGGATGGAAGGCCGAGTCAACCTTGACCCTGGTGGGATTCAAACTGCCAAATTGCAGGCAGCTGACAAACAGTAGAAGTCGCCTGCACTCTAACCACTGCGCCACCGTGGCTGAAATATGGCAGGTGGGCAAGGGGCAAGGGTGGAGCATCAACTTACTGATCTCTGTTAGCTCCTTGGTGCTCTCTAAACTTGGGTGTTGGCTGCAGGTTTTTCGTTACCAAATAGGTAACATTATCAGTGCTATTGACTCTGGGATTTAGTACCTATACAATAGGTTGCTAGGGCAATGTTTGTATTAGCAATATTGACTGATAAGTATGGCTTGCTCCATTATAAATGAGTACATAGTAACGGGGCCACAATATGCATCTCAAAATCATCTGCCACGGGGCAGGAATTATGGGAAAGGGTCAGCCTAAAAAATTCAGAGAAATATCCAGATAAAAGATAAATGTTCCCCCACACATATGTGCTAGTCGTTCCCGACTCTAAGGGGCGGTGCTCATGTCCGTTTCAAAGCTGAAGAGCCAGCGCTGTCCGAAGACGTCTCCGTGGTCATGTGGCCGGCATGATTAAACGCCAAAGGCCCACGGAACGCTGTTCCCTTCCCAGCAAAGGTGGTCCCTATTTTTCTACTTGCATTTTTTACGTGCTTTCGAACTGCTAGGTTGGAAGAAGCTGGGACAAGTAATGGGAGCTCACCCAGTTACGCGGCACTAGGGATTCAAACTGCTGAACTGCCGACCTTTCGATCCACAAGCTCAGCGTCACTGAGCTACCGTGTCCATATTAATAATAATAATATCCAGATACCAGATGTCAAATTATAGAACACAGAATAACCGGGTTGGAAGGGACTTCAGTGTCCTCAGGCAGGAGACCTTCCACAGATAGTCCTCGACTTATGACCACAAGTGAGCCCAACATTTCTGTTGCTGAGCAAGGCAGTTGCTCAGTGAATTTTGCCCCATTTTACGACCTTCCTTACCACCGTTGTTAAGTGAATCCCTGCAGTTCTTGTTAGTAACCACCCGTTTGTAAAGTGAATCTGGCTTCCCCATTGACTTTGCTTGACAGAAGGTCCCAATGGTCATCACATGACCCCAGGACATTGCAACCGTCATATATATAAGTCAGTTGCTAAGCATCCGAATTCTGAACACATGACCATGGGGATGCTGCAAGTGTGAAAAGTGGTCATAAGTCACTTTTTTCCAGTGCCATTGTAACTTTGAACAGTCCCTAAACTAACTGTTGTAACTCAAGGACGTCCAGTCATATGCACTTAAATACACAATGTTCCAAGCAGCAGGTGCCAGTCGCGGGTTAATCAGTCACTTAATCCTGCTTTAATACAAGCATGAGGGAAGCAGAACCTCAAATCAATTCAGAATAATAGAATAACAGAGTTGGCAGGGACCTTGGCGGTCTTCTAGTCTGACCCCGTGCTTGGGCAGGAAGCCCTATATTATTTCAGACAAATCGTCGTCCAATCTCTTCTTAAAAACCTCCAGTGTTGAAGCGCTCACAACTTCTGGAGGCAAGTTGATCCACCGATTAATTTCATTTCATTTCATTTATTTCATTTATTAAATTTTTATACCGCCCCTCTCCCGAAGGACTCGGGGCGGTGAACAGCCAGGATTAAAAAACATACAATATAAACATTAAAATACTTTAAAACATAATTAAACCTATATTGGCTTCCCCCAATTTAAAACCCCTTACCCATAAAATTAACCAATTAAAAAATGTTAAGCCAGCCCGGCTTGCTGAAATAAAAAAGTCTTCAGAGCCCGGAGAAAGGTCCGGAGGTCCGGGATCAGTCGTATCCCTGGGGGTAGCTCATTCCAGAGGGCGGGTGCCACCACAGGGAAGGCTCTTCCCCTGGAGGTCACCAGCCGACATTGCCTGACTGACGACACCCTGAGGAGACCCTCTCTGTGGGAGAATATTGGCCGGTGGGAGGTTATCGGTGGCAGAAATGGTCTCGTAAATAACCGGACCCTAACCCATGGAGCACTTTGAAGATGAGAACCAACACCTTGAAGCGCACCCGGAAGACCACCAGAAGCCAATGCAGCTCGCACAGGAGAGGTGTTACGTGGGAGCGCCATGTTGCCCCCCATAAGTACCCGCGTGGCTGCATTCTGCACCAGCTGGAGCCTCCGGGTGCTCCTCAAGGGGAGCCCCATGTAGAGAGCATTGCAGTAGTCCTCACTCTTAAGAAGTTTCTCCTTAACAGGTTGCTTCTCTCATTGATTAGTTTCCATCCGTTGCTTCTTGTCCTGCCCTCAGGTGCTTTGGAGAATAGCTTGACTCCCTCTTCTTTGTGGCAGCCCCTGAGATATTTATTTATTTATTTTATTTATTTTATTTATTTTATTTGTCAACAAGTACAAGGAAACAATATTAGTATAGACGTAAACATAGGCACATGAAAAATGGTACAAATAAATGGATATAAATAAGCAAAACATAGCCATAAACACATAAAATGAGTGCATACAAATGGGGGCAGTAGGACAGGGACGGTAGGCACGCTGGTGCGCTTATGCACGCCCCCTTTACGGACCTCTTAAGAAACGTGTAAGGTCCACGGTAGACAGTTTAAGGTAAAAGGTATGGGGGATTAGAGAAACTAACAACAGGATCAGGTATAGAGTATTCCAGACATTTACTACTCTATTGCTGAAGTTGTATTTTCTATAATCAAGATTAGAGCGGATTACATTTAGTTTGAATCTATTAATAGCCCTTGTGTTACTACGGTTGAAGTTAAAGTAGTCATTAACAGGTAGGACATTATGCTAAATAATCTTGTGTACTAAGCTTAGGTCATAACGTAGATGGCGTAGTTCAAGGTTATCCAGGCCTAAAATTTCAAGCCTGGTGGTTTAAGGAATTTTAAATATTGGAACACTGCCATCCTTTCTCCTCTAGTCCTTCTTCAAAACGCAAAAATCTACACCGATCCCACAGAAGCTAACGAGATCATTCTATGGGGAAAGAAACAGCCTTCTCCAAACTTCCCTCCTTGCACAAAACTATTCACACAGGCAAACATCAAAAACTAACTCTTACACTCTTAAAAACTCCCTCAAAGTCCTAAAAAAGACCCGTGAATTTAATTGAAATGAATTGAAATAAAATTAACCAAACAGAACTCTCTCAGGTAACCTTCTGCCCCATTCAATGTGTCACCACTTAGATGAGTAGGGGTGACAAGATAGCAGTCTTCCAGTGTTTGAGAGGTTGCCACAAAGAAGAGGGAGTCAACCTGTTCTCCAAAGCACCTGAAAGCAGGACAAGAAGCAACGGATGGAAACTAATCAAGGAGAGAAGCAGCCTAGAACTAAAGGAGGAATTTCCTGACAGTGAGAACAATTAATCAGTGGAACAACTTGGCTCCAGAAGTTGTGAATGCTCCAACACTGGAAGTTTTCAAGAAGAGATTGGACATCCATTTGTCTGAAATGGTAGAGGGTCTCCTACTTGAGCAGGAGGTTGGACTAGAAGATCTCCAAGGTCCCTTCCAACTTTGTTATTCTGTTATCCTTCTGAAAAACCTTTTAAGAAATGGGTGCAGAGCCCGGGCAGCCCAAGTCTTCTAGGAAGGAAGGAAGGAAGGAAGGAAGGAAGGAAGGAAGGAAGGAAGGAAGGAAGGAAGGAAGGAAGGAAGAAGGGGGATAGAGGAAGGAAGGAAGGAAGGAAGGAAGATGGGAGGGAGGGAGGAGGGAGGGAGGGAAGGAAGGAAGTAAAGGAGGAAGGAAGGAGGAAGGAAGGATGGAAGGAAGGAAGGAAGGAGGGCGAGAGGGAGGAAGGAAGGTAGGAGGAAGGAAGGAGGAAGGGGAATAGAGGAAGGAAGGAAGGAAGGAAGATGGGAGGGAGGGAGGAGGGAGGGAGGAGGAAGGGGGATGGAGGAAAAGGAAGGAAGGACGGAGGGAGGGAGGGAGGGAGGGAAGTAAGTAAATAAAGAAGTAAAGAAGGGAGGGAGGGAGGGAGGAAGGGAAGGAAGGAAGGACGGAGGGAGGGAGGAAGGCAGGGAGGAGGAAGGAAGGAGGAAGGGGGATGGAGGAAGGAAGGAGGAAGGAAGGAAGGACAGAGGGAGGGAGGGAAGTAAATAAGTAAGTAAAGAAGTAAAGAAGTAAAGAAGGGAGGAAGGAAGGAAGGGAGGAGGGAGGGAGGGAGGGAGGCAGGAAGGAGGAAGGAAGGAGGAAAGGGGATGGAGGAAGGAAGGAAGGAGGAAGGAAGGACGGAGGGAGGGAGGGAAGTAAATAAGTAAGTAAAGAAGTAAAGAAGTAAAGAAGGGAGGAAGGAAGGAAGGGAGGAGGGAGGGAGGGAGGGAGGGAAGGAAGGAAGGAAGGAAGGAAGCCCTCAGGTTGGAATTCCCTGTGGAAGGGTGAAATGTGATCTCTCCCAGAGGGGCCGGAGAGGCGGGGATTCCTCGGCGGTGCCAGATCCCGAGAGAGAGAGAGAGAGAGAGAGAGAGAGCGCTCGCTCGCCTTCTCTGCCGGCTCCCTCTGCCTTCGTTGCTGCTGCCGCTGCCGCTCGCTCGGATCCTTCGCTCGTCCCCAGCGGACACAGGAGCCGCGGCGGGGAAGATGCGCCAGCAGCCGCCGGGCCCACAAGAGCATCTCTACAAGGTGCTGGTGATCGGCGACCTGGGCGTGGGCAAGACCAGCGTTATCAGGCGCTACGTCCACCGCCACTTCTCCCCCGCACTACCGCGCCACCATCGGCGTGGACTTCGCCCTCAAAGTCCTCCGCTGGGACTCGGCCACGGTGGTGCGCCTCCAGCTTTGGGATATCGCCGGTGAGTTGCCCCGCCCGGCCCGGAGCGCCAGAGCCAACTTTGCTCCTCGGATGTTGCTCTTCTCCTTCTCCTTCTCCTTCTCCTTCTCCGTTTCCTCCTCCTCCTCCTCCCCCCGCCTTCTTCCTTCTTCCTTCTTTCTCCTCCTCCTCCTCCTTTCTTCTTTCTCCTTCTCCTTCTTCTTCCTCCTTCTTCCTCCTTTCTTCTTCTCCTCCTCTTCCTCCTCCTCTTCCTTCTTTTCGTTCTCCTCCTTCCTTCCTCCTCCTTCCTCCTTCCTCCTTCCTCCTTCTTTCTCCTTCTCCTCCTCCTCCCCCTCCTTCTTCTTCTCCTCTCCCTCCTCTTCCTTCTTCCTTCTTTCTCCTTCTCCTTCTCCTTCTCCTCCTCTTCCTCCTCCTCCCCTCCTCCTCCTCCTCCTCCTTCCCTCCTCCTCTTCCTCCTCCTCCTCCTCCTCCTGCTCCTCCTCCTCCTCCTCCTCCTCCTCCTCCTCCTCCTCCTCCTCCTCCTCCTCCTTCTTCTTCTTCTTCTTCTTCTTCTTCTTCTTCTTCTTCTTCTTCTTCTTCCTCCTCCTCCTCCTTCCTCCTTTTTTTCTCCTCCTCCTCCTTCTTCCTCCTCCTCCTCCTTCCTTCCTCCTCCTCCTTCTCCTCTTCCTCCTCCTCCTTCCTCCTCCTTCCTTCTTTCTCCTTCTCCTTCTCCTCCTCTTCTTCCTCCTCTTCCTCCTCCTCCTCCTCCTCCTCCTCTCCTCCTCCTCCTCCCCATCCTCCTCCTTCTTCTCCTTCTCCTTCTCCTCCTTCTCCCCCGGATGATGGACTACTGTTCCCACCAACCCAGTCTCCTGGCAGGCCATGGTGGGAGGTGTAGTCTGACAGGTCAGCCAGGCCTGGGCCAGGTTAGGCCAGGTTGAAATCAGTTAGTGGAACAGGGAAGCTGGGAGAACAGATGTACAGGAACCAAAATGGGTGGGTTTACTTTTTTTAAACGAGGGTGAATAAGAGAATAGTAGAGTTGGAAGGGACCTTGGAGGTCTTCTAGTCCAACCATCAGCTCAAGCAGGAGACCCTATGCCGTTTCAGACTAATGGGTGTCCAATCTCTTCTTAAAAACTTCCAGTGTTGGAGACTTCACAACTCCTTGAGGCAAGTTGTTCCCCTGGTTTATTGTTCTAGCTGTCAGGAAATTTCTCCTTAGTTCTAGGTTGCTTCTCTCCTTGATTAGTTTCCATCCATTGCTTCTTGTCCTGCCCTCAGGTGCTTTGGAGGATAGGTTGACTCAAGCAGAGGATGATGATGATTGATGATTATGATGAAGATGGCAGCATTTGTATGTGACAATTCAACTAAAGTCCATAGGATACTCAATTAAATATAGAGCAGCAAGTACAATATTCCAAATGGACCATCAACTTCAGTTCTTTTTTTTTTAAAAAAAAGATTTCACACAATATGTTATAGTTCAATCTGACCTTAAGCATAATTTGGTCACAAGTCGCATAAATGAAACCCTGTTTGTTTGCTGTAGCATTGCAGGGTGTGTGAGCACAGCAAATGGCCTGTTAAACTAGTATTAAGGTTGAATTGGATAGATCAACCCCACCCAGTTCTCTGAGCCTTTCTCCTAAGTAAGGAAGCATGATACAAAAGAATTGTGTAACTCTCTCTGTGATCCACTGAATTGTGTAACCCCCTCTGTGACCCACTGAATCCACTGGGTCTTATGCCCAAGTAAACTGTCATACTTTTTATGCATTTGAAGCCACGTTTTTAAGCTCTGGATAAAACTCAGAAATCCAGCGTCATCTCATCCAAGTTGATCCAAAAGTTGAAAAAGTTTGGACTTGACTTCTAAACAAGCGAACATAATACGGCAAAATTTTTTTTATATATATATTCTCAGCTTCAGTGGAAAGCATTGTAAGTCAGGACAGGTAGTCCTTGACTTGCAACCACAACTGAGCCCAAAATTTCTGTTGCTAAGTGAGACATTTAAGTGAGTTTTGCCTCATTTTACGACCTTTTTATTTTACATCTTCTCAGCTTCAGTGGAAAGCATTGTAAGTCAGGACAGGTAGTCCTTGACTTGTGACCACAACTGAGCCCAAAATTTCTGTTGCTAAGTGAGACATTTAAGTGAGTTTTGCCTCATTTTACAACCTTTCTTTTTTTGACATCTTCTCAGCTTCAGTGGAAAGCATTGTAAGTCAGGACAGGTAGTCCTTGACTTGCGATGACAACTGAGCCCAAAATTTCTGTTGCTAAGTGAGACATTTAAGTGAGTTTTGCCTCATTTTACGACCTTACTTACCACCGTCATTAAATGAATCACTGCAATTGTTAAGCTAGTGATACTGTGGTTAAGGGAATCCGGCTTCCCCATTGACTTTGCTTGTCAGAAGGTCACATGAAGGTGAAATTTTGGGGTCCTTGCTGCTCTCTGGGTTTGGCTGTTTTCTTACAGACGTTTCATTACCAAACTAGTTAACACCATCAGGGCTAGTTTGGTAACAAAACATCTGCAAGCAAACAACCAAAGCTCAAGAGAGCACGATCGATTTCAAAATTCAATTCTGAGTTACAAGTACTCTGCTGTAAAGGTGAAATTTGACTTCCAATATCTTGCTTCAAAAAGACCTCCTCCCTACTTCTTTCTCACGATAGTTTTGAAGTTCTTATTTTCTTATTTTTTTTCTTTTTTTATAAGTTTGTATTTGACTTTATCACATACAAAAATTCCAGTTTCAATTGAACAGTGTGTTGTCTGGGTACAAATCATTTTAGGAAATAATAGTCAAAGTGTTTACAACAGTACTCATTGCATTAGTATCAGTTATAATAGTATTAATAACCCGACCTTCGCACCTTCCGCCGTGAATTAAAAACATGGCTGTTCACATCGCCCAGCCGGGACTGAGGGGTTTTTTGATTATTTTAATGGGTTTTAATATATGTTTAAACTATATATTTATACATTTATGTATTTTATGTCTTTTATTGGCTTTGTTTTTACTTGTTGTGGGCCGCCCTGAGTCCTATGGAGATAGGGCGGCATTGTTCTGTCCCCGTCTCACACACGCACACAAACAGTCAGCCAGGGGTTAAATAAAACTTGCAGACAATAAATTCCTTCGATAACACGATTGGCAGCAACCCAGTAGCTGCTTGCCAAGAACTTTACTCACAGAGGGAGGTGTTCCTCCTCTGTCAGATAAACCAAAACAAATACACAAAGCCACAGAATTGTCAAGTCCAGTCCGTATTAAATCCAAGGCAGGCAGATAACGTAGTTTCAGAGATACAATGCAACTCGCTAGTTGTTTAGTTTTGTCCGTCACAGAGCCTGAATGGCCACCACACCCCCTTTTATCCCCTGTGGGGTGTGGTCCAGTGACTCAGCTTAATCTCTGGCACACCTCCTTTTCTGCTGCGTGCGCTTGTCTCTCTGATGCTGGCGTGGATCCAGCCAAGACTTATCTTCATCACTGTCCAACTGTGACTGCTCGGCGATACCTGGCTCCTGGCTAATCTCTTCTCCTTCGGGAGACACCTGACGCATTGCCAGAGAGGAGGGTCCTGGAGAGGGAGGCCTGGCCAACTCCTCTTCTTCACTTTCGGAGCCTTCTCCCTCTGATAAGACGGGCTCGGGGGTTGGAGTCCCAACAGGCATATAAATTATATTAAATAAATAAAAATAAATAAATAAATTACTACTAATAATAACAATAATAATATTTGTTTAACCAATTTAACATACCTTCCTTATATCACTGGTCCTTCCATATATTTCCCTGTTTCTAGCTCCTGTTTTTGTTTATTTTCTTTTAGTGGTTTACGGCTCACACTAGTGAGATCGATACATATTTATGTCACTCTTGGTGGCATCTGCAACAGACGGAAAGTGAAAAAGGTTGTGCAGTTAGCCACACTATTTTTGCACGTGCCTTGTGACATCACACCAAAGGAGGCAGAGCTTACAGAGCCACAGCACTGTGTGGCTTTCCTCTTTTTCCTGTTGTGTAAATTTTCCTCTCTCTGCAGCCTTCCTGTTGTCTTCATTTCCTTTTTTTTTTTTTTAACAATTCTTTATTTTATTCAAAAGTTTAAAATACAAAATGTATTTAAATGAGCTGTGGTGGCGCGGTGGTTAGAATGCAGTATTGCAGGCTAACTCTGCTGACTGTCAGCAGTTCGATCCTGACCGGCTCATGGTTGACTCAGCCTTCCATCCTTCTGAGGTCGGTAAAATGAGGACCCAGATTGTTGGGGGCAATAACCCATCTAGAGAGCGCTGTAAAGCACTATGAAGTGGTATATAAGTCTACGTATTATTGGGAAGGAAGGAAGGAAGGAAGGAAGGAAGGAAGGAAGGAAGGAAGGAAGGAAGGAAGGAAGGAAGGAAGAAGGAAGGATACTGCAATACTGCATTCTAATCACTGTGCCACCACAGCTCCCGTTGTTGTTGTTCTGACTTAGGCTATCTTTATCTTCTTTGACATGCTGCCAAAGACCTAATTGGCAATTATCTTGGTAAGGCCACATGGAAACACAGAGTCAAAAATGGAGCTTCAAAGTACCAACCGACACCATCCACAATGTTGCTTCCTGCAAAGGCCCATGTGCCTTTGCTCTTCCTTTATGTCTTATGGGAGGAGCTAATCATCTCCAAGCCTTACTCCTGAGTTGTCCCTTTTGTTTTAACTGTTCTTGCCTTCTGGCAGCTCTACGCATGAGCGCACTAAAAACAGGCTCCCCCTGTTCCTCTTCCTCTCTGATGTCCGACTCTGGAGGCTCCAGAGTCCGCACATAACTCCCAGATGGCCCTGGCCCCCTCTCTGCCTCCGACACAGAGCCCTCATCTCCAGGACTGGCCCATGTTCCTCCCCAGTCTCCTCACCGTCCGACTCTGCTGCCAGCTCCGCAGGCTGCTGGCGGACCACACTAGTGCTATTTTTCACACTGTTGTAGCATCCCCGTATGCTGCATGATCAAAATTCAGCTGCTTGGCAACTGACTCCTATTTATGACGGATGCAGTGTCCTGGGGTCATGTGATCATCTTTTGGTCGTAAAATGGGGCAAAACTCAGTAAAAAGTGCTAGTTTGGCTGGGGGACTTTGAGGTAGTCACTAATTCTCATCCCTAGACCAGAAAGGCTGAAAACATATTCGCTCATCCGCACGGGATCAGTATTAGAGACCAATAACCTGTAAGTGTGAATAACGATCCTAAGTCACTTTTTTCAGTGACGTTGTAGCTTTGAACGGTCATTAAACGAACTGTTGTAAGCTGAGGACTACCTGTACTGCATTCTAACCACCGTGCTACCAGGTCTCCTGTCAGAGTCGCTGTCTCTAAGGTCCAGGAGGCAGACAATGGCAAGCCACTTCCAAAACCTTGCTAAGAAAATTCCAGGGTGTGAAGTTTCCGAAAGATGCCCTAATTAATTCATGAGCCATGAGCCGAACTTCAAAAGAAATACAGTCATTTATTAGGAGCGCCCTTTCGGCAATATTCGGATGCAGTTAGAACTAATCCTACATAGATTTATGTTCCCCTATGACCCTGTCTCTCCCCTCCTCTCTGGCCATGTCATAAATCGCATTCTCCAATTAACCACTTTGGCTGGCTGTGAAATCCAACACCCTCCTTCTGATTGCGGTCAGAAAGAATGTATGGAATGCAGCTTCAGTTAGGGAAATCAATCAGCTCTATCAGTTCTCCCTCCCTCCTGCTCATGGCAACTTGAAAGCTTTGCAAGTTGACAAAGGGACTGGTTCGGGAAATAACCAGGATTCGATAAAGACTTGAAGGCCCATATGCACACACACACACGGCCACCATATTTTTCCATTGCCATTTTGAATTATAAGATAGATGCGGTGGTCTAGAGGTGGAGCTCTTGCCTCACAATCAGGAGGCTGTGAGTTTGATTCTAGGTAGAGGCAGATATTTCTTTCTCTGGGCACAATGAGAATATATCTGCTGAATATAACTCCACATTGGCAACAGGAAGGGCATCCGACCAGTAAACACTCAGCTCCATTCAGTTGCCCAGACTCTACCCCACAAGGGATTACAGCAATGGTGGGTTCCTCCAGGTTCGGTCCGGTTCGGCCAAGCCGGTAGCGGTGACGATATGACATCACCGAACCGGTTCTCCCCCCCCGCCCTCCCACCCCCCCACCCCCTCACGTTATTCTTACCTTTTATTTGGTCCCACCCCCAATATATTGCTGCCTCCTGAGTCCCAGCTGATGACTAGAGGAAAAAAACTGTTTAAACTCTTGCCGCGGGGGCTTCAAAGGGCCGTCCTACAGCTGATCAGTGTTAAAAGCAAACAAATGAGTCAGGTCGTAAGTGCGAGGACTGGTCATAAGTGCGAGGACCTTCCAGAAATGTCTCTGACCCATTAGCCACGCCCACCTAATCACATGACCTCCAAGCCACACCCACAAAATAAGCCACACCCACAGAACCGGTAGTAAAAAAATTTAGAACCCACCCCTGGATTACGGGGTCATTAAACGACACAGAAGATTTTGAGTTATAAGATAAAATAAGATACAAAATACAAAAGAAAATAGGAAAACAATGGGGAAGAAGGGGGAGGGAAGAAAAATGAGGAAGGATCAAGAAAAAGAAAAAGGCATTGATTTCCGACTGTCCCTGTTGCAGTAAAATAAGGCATTAATGCCAAATCGCAACTTTTTTTTTTTTTTCATAATAATATAAACTAGCCATTTCTATAAAGATCTATCAGTCTAATCCAGTGTTTCTCAACCTTGGTAGCTTGAAGATGGGTGGACTTCAACTCCCAGAATCCTTGAAGATGGGTGGAATTCTGGGAGTTGAAGTCCACCCATCTTCAAGCTTCCAAGGTTGAGAAACACTGGAAACCCAAAATCAAAGTTTCATTCTTTTCCACTTCAAGCACAAAATTCAGAAGCGGTGTCCATGTGGAACGGCCAGTGGTGGTATTCAGCCAATTTTATCCGGTTCGGGCAAACCGGTAATAGCAGCTGTGGGAGGTTCCACCTACCCGCCCGGATGTCATCATGTCCCATTTTTTATTTCTCTTGTTTTCTTTCTCCAGACTTCATATAAGAGTAAAGTGAGACTCAGAGAACGAATTCCAATTTTTTTTTTTTTTTTTTTTTTGAATTAAGGGATTTTAGATGTTTGTGCTGGGTATTTTTTTTTGTTGTTGTTGTTGTTGGTTTGTTTTTTTGGCCTTGGTGATTTCAGCTGCACTTCTGCAGCCCCTGCTTTTGTATTTCATACATTCGGCATTGTTTGAACTCTGTGACTCCTTAAGCTCGGAATCTGGCACGGCGTAACGCAGAAAACGGATGTAATATTTTTATCCTCTTCTTGAGTTCCACCAAGAGCATGTCACCCCATTGTACCAGGACCTCTTCTTAAATGACTGGGTGAAAGAGAGAAAGCCAAGGTTATACTTTGCTCGTGGAAGGAACGGGCAACCTCCAAAAACTTTCAGTGCCAACCCCACCAAGATAATATAGGTAGAAGGCAAACAATCAAAAGCAAGCAAGAAAGAAATTAAACATAGGCAAATGTACACAACGAGGACTTGGTATGCGGACACCTTAATTTTAGAAAAGATCAGGATAAATTTACAGGTAGACCTCAATTTACGACCACAACCGAGCCCAACGTTTCTGTTGCTAATTTGTTCAGTGAATTTTTTGCCGCATTTTATGACTTGTCTTGCTGCCGTTGTTAAGTGAATCACTGCAGCTGTTAAACTAGTAACACGGTTGTTAAGCGGATCTGGTTTCCCTGTTGACTTTGCTGGTCGGAAAGTCGCAAAAGTTATAAATGTGAGTCAGTTGTCGAGCATCCAAATGGAAATCATGTAACAGTAACAGATTAACAGATTGGAAGGGACCTTGTAGGTCATCTAGTCCAACCCCCAACCCAAGCAGGAGACCCTACACCATTTCCGACAAACGGCAGTCCAATCTCTTCTTGAAAGCCTCCAGTGATGAAGCTCCCACAACTTCTGAAGGCAAACAATCATTGGTTGATTGTTCTCACTGTCAGAAAATTTCTCCTTATTTCCAGGTTGAATCTCTCCTTGATCAGTTTCCATCCGTTATTCCTTGTCTGGCCTTCAGGTGCCTTGGAAAATAGCTTGACCCCCTCCTCTCTGTGGCAGCCCCTCAATTATTGGGACACTGCTATCAAGTCTCCCCTGGTCCTTCTCTTCACCAGACTAGCCATGCCCAGTTCCTGCAACCGTTCATCATATGTTTTAGCCTCCAGTCCCCTAATCCTCTTGGTTGCTCTCCTCTGCACTTTTTCCAGAGTCTCAGCATCTTTTTTATAGTGTGGTGACCAAAACTGGATGCAGTATTCTAAGTGTGGTCTTACCAAGGCTTTATAGAATGGTGTGACAATGTTGCAATGGTCATAAGTGAAATGAAAAATGGTCATAAGCCACTTTTTTCAGTGGCGTTGTAACTTCAAACGGTCACTAAGTGAACTGTCGTAAGTCAAGGACTACCTGTATATGGATGGACATTTGCAAAAAATCTAGAGTACAGATCTAGGATTTTTTTTTTTTTTTTGGTATCATTTCTGAAGCACAACTACAGGTAGTCCTCAACTTACGACCAGAACTGTGCCGAAAAATTATGTTGCTCAGTGAGACATTGGTTAAGTGAGCTTTGCCCCTGTTCTGTCCCCGTATCACGCACACACCCAACCAGCCAGCCGAGGGTTAAATAAACTCTTCAAACACTCAATCGTCAGTGATAAGGAACTTGGCAGCAACTCCATGGCTGCCTGCCAAGAACTTTTACTCCGATAACACAGACAAAAATACACACAGTTTGAATAGTCCAGTTTGTAATTAAATCCACAGGAAATAGGTGTTGTGTCCGAAGGTGCAAAGTGCCTCGCCAGAGATTAGCTTTGTCCGTCACAGAGTCCGAATGGCCACCACACTCCCTTTTATAGCCTGTGGAGTGTGGTCCAGTGACTTAGCTTAATCTCTGGCACGCCTCCTTTTCTGCTGCGCCCACTTGTCTCTCCGACGCTGGCGTGGGTCCAACCACAATGTTTCTTCGTCACTATCCGACAGCTCGGAAACACCTGGCTCCTGGCCAATCTCTTCTCCTTCGGGAGACATCTGAGGCATTGCCAGAGAGGAGGGTCCTGGAGAGGGAGGCCTGGCCGTCTCCTCTCCTTCATGTTCGGAGCCTTCTTCCTCCGATAAGATAGGCTCGGAGGACAGAGCCACAACAGCCCCATTTTACGACCTTTCTTGCCACGGTGGTTAAGTGAATCACTGCAGTCGATAAGTTAGCAAGCCGGTTGTTTAGCGAATCTGGCTTCCTCTTCGACTTTGCTTGTCAGAAGGTCGCAAAATGGGATCACGCGACCCCGGGACACAGCAACAGCTGTAAATATGAACCAAGCATCTGAATTTGGATCTGGATATGACCCTGGGGATGCCGCAAATGTTGTAACTGCGAAAAACTGGTCCCTTTTTCCGGGGCTGTTGTAACTTTGGACGGTCACTAAATGAACTGTCGTAAGTCAAGGACTACCTCTATTAATAATTATATCTAGGATGAATTGTGGGCCTAGATAGGAAGACAAATGCATCCCCCACTGGTCAAAGGGCAGCCTCGTAGCCTTTCTTTGCCCCGGATTGGAGTATTATTTGGAAACCATAAATTCATAATAACGTTGAATAATTAGCACTGGAAGGAATTGAAGCTGAGGGGAATGTCTGGAATTCGTTAGGGTGCCAACTTCCTTAATGTTGCATTTTTTCTAAAAAAAAAAAAAAAAAAAAACGGGCAGAGAATCTCAAGTAAGAACATTGTGGTTTTTACTAACCTCTCTCCGTGTGCGTAGAAAAGAATTCTGTGGCGAATCCCGTGCTACAAAAATCATAAGATGCGACTTTGAAGCCAACCCATCAAAGCTTTGCAAGTAATTGCCAAAAAAAGCAGTAGGTTTTAATGAGTAGCACAACTGCTGAATTATGCCACGAGGAAGAGAGAATTATAGTATTGTAATTTTTTTTGGGGGGGGGAGAAAAGCTCCTTGGTGGAGCAGCGGACTAAAGTGCTGTTAAAGTAGCACTTAGCTGCCAGCTGCCTGCAATTACTGCGAGTTCAAATCTCACCAGGCTCAAGGTTGACTCAGCCTTCCATCCTTCCGAGGTAGGTAAAATGAGGACCCAGTTTGTGGGGGCAATAAGCTGACTTTGTATAAAAAAGAAGACCGCTTGGGGGGGGGCAAAAGCCCTACTAAGCAGATATATACAAAAGTATGAAGGCTATTGCTTAATGCATTGTAAGCCGCCCTGAGACTCCGGAGAAGAGCGGCATATAAATCGAACCTATAAAATCGAACCAATAAATGTTCAGAAATCAGAGATTAAAGTTGGGTTTCTTTCAAAAAACAAGATCCTTCTAAAAGAAATAGCATGGAAGTCTGCACAGAGCTGCCTCTTGGGAATATTTGTCAGTCGTTCGAGGAAGGCCAGACTCAGAAAATAAATGCCATGCTCCTGTCGGAGTCTGAATACGAAGGGGAAGACGAACATCTGACAGAGAGCGAGAGTGTGGCTCCATTGGCTGTGGAAGAAACTGGGGAAGGGCAAAGTCAGGCTGGGCAGAGCAGGGGAGAGCTAGGTAGTACAGTGGTCTAAGGCACCCTGTTATTAAGCTGGTTATTAAGACCAGCTGCCTGCAATTACTGCAGGTTCGAATCTCACCAGGCTCAAGGTTGACTCAGCCTTCCATCCTTTCTAAGGTAGGTAAATTGAGGACCCAGTTTGTGGGGGCAATAAGCTGACTTTGTATAAATATACAAAAGGATGGAGGCTATTGCTTAGCGCATTGTAAACCGCCCTGAGTCTCCGGAGAAGGGCGGCATATAAATCAAATTTAAAAAAAAAAGAAAAAGGGAGAGGGGGTTCAGATGAAGACCAAGGCCCACCCCCTCTGACGATCCCAGCTGAGTTGCCTGATCGTCAGAGGCTTTTAAAAGCATTTTTTTCCTGCAACCTCTTCAGCCGAAGAGGTTGTAGAAAAAATGCTTTTAAAAGTTTTTTTTTTAAAAAGTTGGCCACGCCCACTCAGTCACATTACCCCCACCACCACCAAGCCACGCCCACAGAACCGGTAGTAACAACTTTTACATTTCCCCACTGATTAATATCCTCATGTGGTAATCATCGCTTATTTGCATCCATTCCCAGGTTCAAATCTCAGCATCTTCCTGGGAAACTATGAATTGTACCCCCCCCCTTTGTATCAAACTAACGTAGTTGGGCAGAATTAAAATATAATAATCCCAAAGTGGCACAACCCCTATGACGCAATCCATAAAGGTTAAAAATCAAATCTCAAAATATTTCTCCAAATCGGGTTAGTTCTGCTTCCTATATTGGTTTTTAGCAAATCCTCTTATCTTAGTGTCTTGAGCTTTGCTAGGGATCGATATGCTTCCAGAGGGCAAGAATACGAACTGATATGTGTAAAACACAGAGAAACGTTTGTTTCCCGGGTCAGTAGCTCTCTGATAACTAATCTGCGTGCAGACTCTGCACCAGTTTGAACACAGAGTTAGTTCTTGCAATCCTGTGGTGTCATTGGGGTTCAAGAGCTAGGACAAATTTCTTTTGGCTTAGCTGTGGCATATTGAAAACTGCAATCCAAAGAGCCTTTTCTTTGAAGTTTCTATGAGGAGGCTGTTCCCTCATTGGTAAAAATCCCTGCCACCCTAACCAGGTCCATTAAGTGGAAGGGTGACTTGACAAGGTTTCAGCTCCCCTGATAAAAGAACCCTTTCCTTCCTTCCTTCCTTCCTTCCTTCCTTCCTTCCTTCCTTCCTTCCTTCCTCCCTCCCTCCCTCCCTCCCTCCCTCCCTTCCTTCCTCCCTCCCTTCACTCACTCACTCTTTCTTCTTTTCTTCCTTCCTTCCTTCACTCACTCACTCACTCTTCCTTCCTTCCTTCCTTCACTCACTCTTCCTTTCCTTCCTTCCTTCCTTCCTCCCTCCCTCCCGTCGTCCCTCTTTCCTTTTCCTTCCTTCCCTCATTCACTCACTCACTCTTTCTTTCTTTCCTCCCTTCCTCCCTCCCATCCTCCCTCTTTTCTTCCTTCCTTCCTCGGTTCTCCCTCTTTTCTTCCTTTCTTCCTTCCTCCCTCCCTTCCTCCTTCTCTCCCTCCCTGTTTCCTTCCTTCCCTCCTTCCCTCCAACTTTCCTTCCTTCCTCCCTCCCTCTTTCCCTTCACTCACTCACTCTTCCTTCCTTCCTTCCTTCACTCACTCTTCCTTTCCTTCCTTCCTTCCTTCCTCCCTCCCTCCCGTCGTCCCTCTTTCCTTTTCCTTCCTTCCCTCATTCACTCACTCACTCTTTCTTTCTTTCCTCCCTTCCTCCCTCCCATCCTCCCTCTTTTCTTCCTTCCTTCCTCGGTTCTCCCTCTTTTCTTCCTTTCTTCCTTCCTTCCTCCCTCCCTTCCTCCTTCTCTCCCTCCCTGTTTCCTTCCTTCCCTCCTTATCTCCAACTTTCCTTCCTTTCTTCCTCCCTCCCTCCCTTCCTTCCTTCCATCTTAAAAAAAGCATACAGTCCTCAGTTTATGACAACAGTTTGACCTGGGATTGCCATTGCCAAGCGACATGGTCATAATGCACAATGTCATGTGATCATGCTGGTTAGAGATAGCAGTTCTGGTAGTCCTGGTTACCATTGTTAAGCAAGGGCAGCCTGGGTCATTAAGTGAGGGCCTCACATGACACCCCACACACACACTTCCGACTTCCTATTTGCTTCCACACTGAATTGGCTTGTGGGAAGCCCCTGTCTTTTAACACCATCACAAGTTTGGACAGTCACTGAATGAATGGACATAAGCTGAGAACTACCTGTACAACATGAAGTAAGAATCTACGCTGTTTATTCAATCATCTCCCCCTCCCTTTTTGGGGAAGGCATAGGAGCAAAGAGAATTTGGGGTACCTCCGCACTTATAGTGACTTGTGTAATGGCTTCTTGCTTTTAATCTATAAAGAAGTTTATGTTTGCACTGTGGTGACAAGAAAACCAAAATTCGCATTTCACGTATTATTTTATTGTAAATTGTACAGGGACATCGGGTCTGCTTATATTCTGCTTGCAATATGTGCATTTCCAGTAAGGCCAGATGATTTATAAAGTGAACCATTTCTTCTGGAACATTCAAAACTCTTTTATCACTTGTGCTGCAGCCAAATTCTCCGTTGCTGCAATGAAGATAAGGTGTAACTGTCACAGAAATAACCACTTCTGCTTTATTTATCCTTTAAGATTCAACAATGCTAACTATCTCATTTTAAGAGGTATCTATCTATATGTACACATAGCGTCATAGACTGAAATATTTTAGAATTACACTTGCACAGGTAATGGACATTAAATTTTAGCAGTGCGTGTTATGTTCTTTTCTGTTATTTTATCTCTATTTTGCTAGTATTTTTTTTTTAATTTGATTTATATGCCGCCCTTCTCCGGAGACTCAGGGCGGCTTACAATGCGTTAAGCAATAGCCTTCATACTTTTGTATATATTTTATACAAAGTCAGCTTATTGCCCCCACAAACTGGGTCCTCATTTTACCTACCTTTGAAAGGATGGAAGGCTGAGTCAACCTTGAGCCTGGTGAGATTTGAACTTGCAGTAATTGCAGGCAGCTGATGTTAATAACAGTGCTTTAGTCTGCTGCGCCACCAGGCTCTATTTTATCTTATCTATTTGATTTTACTTTGGCGTTGTATTTTGTTTTCCCCCAAATGTTGCTGGTTGTTGACTACATAAACAGGAGCAAGTTTGGAGATGACTGTCTTCATACGGCTTTTTAAAAATTAAGGGTTGGAAAAGTGCCAGGGTAAATTTGTCACGGTTGAAGGGCTGGCTGGCAAACAGGAATCAGACAACTGAACTAATTCATAGATTAATTTGGGTGATCCAGTAGGAGTTGCAATCTAGAATCTCACTACCTGTTTTTCAACCAGAGAGCCAATTTGTCTGGTGGTTAAGGCACCAGTTTAGAAAGCAAGAGACTGTGAGTTCAAGTCCCAGCTTGGCCATGAAAGCCATCTGGGTGACTTTGGACCAATCACCAGGAGACCGTGAGTTCTAGTCCCTCCTTAGGCATGAAAACCAATTGGATGACTTTGAGCCAATCACCAAGAGACAGTGAGTTCTAGTCCCTCCTTAGGCATGAAAGCCAATGGATGACTTTGGGCCAATCAGCAGGAGACCGTGAGTTCTAGTCCCTTCTTAGGCATGAAAACCAACTGGATGACTTTGAGCCAATCACCAGGAGACAGTGAGTTCTAGTACCTCCTTAGGCATGAAAGCCACTGGATGACTTTGAGCCAATCACCAGGAGACCGTGAGTTCTAGTCCCTCCTTAGGCATGAAAACCAATTGGATGACTTTGAGCCAATCACCAGGAGACAGTGAGTTCTAGTCCCTCCTTAGGCATGAAAGCCAATGGATGACTTTGGGCCAATCACCAGGAGACCGTGAGTTCTAGTCCCTTCTTAGGCATGAAAACCAATTGGATGACTTTGAGCCAATCACCAGGAGACCGTGAGTTCTAGTCCCTCCTTAGGCATGAAAGCCAATGGATGACTTTGGGCCAATCACCAGGAGACCGTGAGTTCTAGTCCCTTCTTAGGCATGAAAACCAACTGGATGACTTTGAGCCAATCACCAGGAGACAGTGAGTTCTAGTACCTCCTTAGGCATGAAAGCCACTGGATGACTTTGAGCCAATCACCAGGAGACAGTGAGTTCTAGTTCCTCCTTAGGCATGAAAGCCACTGGATGACTTTGGGTCAATCACCAGGAGACCATGAGTTCTAGTCTTTCCTTAGGCATGAAAACCAATTGGATGACTTTGAGCCAATCACTAGGAGACGGTGAGTTCTAGTCCCTCCTTAGGCATAAAAACCAACTGGATGACTTTGAACCAATCACCAGGAGATGGTGAGTTCTAGTCCTGTTTTAGGCACAAGAGCCAACTGGGTGACTTTGGGCCAGTCCCCCTCTCTCAGCCCAATTCACCTCACAGGGTTGTTGTTCTGGGGAAAATAGGAGGAGGAAGGAGGATTAGGTATGTTCACCATCTTGAGTTATTTACAAAGTAATAAAGAAGGATAAACATCTAATAAATAAAAATAATATAGCTCCTCTTTGAGTCAGGTCAGTTCCATGTTTACTAACCAAAAATAATAATTGAAGTTAGGTGTGAAGGGTATGTCTGCCAGCTTGCATTACTTGTAAAAACAATTAAAGGCAGAATGCAAATAAGTTAAGTAAGTAAGTAAGTAAGGTTCGAATCCCTAGTGCTGCGTAATGGGGTGAGCTTCCGTTCCTTGTCCCAGCTTCTGCCAACCTAGCAGTTCGAAAGCACATAAAAAATGCAAGTAGAAAAATAGGGACCACCTCTGGTGGGAAGGTAACAGCGTTCCCTGCGCCTTTGGCGTTTAATCATGCTGGCCACATGACCATGGAGATGTCTTCGGACAGCGCTGGCTCTCCAGCTTTGAAACGGAGATGAGTACCGGCCCCTAGAGTTGGGAATGACTAGCACATATGTGCGAGGGGAACCTTTACCCTTAAGTAAGTAAGTTAAAGAATGGGCCCATATTTTTAGCCTAGGGTTCTTGGCTGCATTTTGATTGCATTTGTCCTTTAAAAAAAAAAAATGCCTATGTATTCTAATTTCTGAGGCTCACATTGAAAACAGCAGCTGTAATGACTGAATAGACTCATTTTCCATGCCTGATAGTTCTTTCTTTAGAAATAGAGGTCTTCACAAAGCCCAAGATCCTATACAAACCCTCAAAGAGGTATTTAAAAATAGGAGTTGGGTTAAGTATGTTGGAGGATATTCTTTAAAAAAAAAGATGCATTCGGAATGCAAATTCAGCACAAGAAAACAGCCATGATGCTATCTCAGTTACATTCCTTTAATAATACATCGCATTTCTGGAAAATGGACAGTTTTTCTTTCTGAAATCTGACTGGAGGGAAATGCAAGGCTTGTTGCAAAAAGTGAAGCCAAATTTTAACGCGTGTAACAGAGAATCTCTAACGCAGATCACTGCATCTAATTTTCAGAACCTTGCTTTAAAAGATTGGAAAATTAGAATCCGTTTCAAGGTGGTCAGTGAAGAAAGTGATATGGAAAGTGTGAATTGTGATGAGAGGCTGAAAGAAATAGTGGATTTAGCTCAAGCGAGAGCAGACGGTATGAGATGCTGGCTTGCATTTAGTAGAATAAACTGTTGGAAGAAACGTCCATTTGGGGTCAGTTCAGTGGTGAAATCCAAATTTTTTTTACTACCCGTTCTGTGGGCGTGGCTTGGTGGGCGTGGTTTGGTAGGCGTGGCAGGGGAAGGATACTGCAAAATCCCCATTCCCTCCCTACTCCAGGGGAAGGATACTGCAAAATCCCCATTCCCACCCCACTCCTGGGGGAAGGATATTGCAAAATCTCCATTCCCACCCCACTCTGGGGCTAGCCAGAGGTGGTATTTGCCGGTTCTCCAAACTACTCAAAATTTCTGCTACCGGTTCTCCAGACTTGTCAGAACCTGCTGGATTTCACCCCTGGTTCAGTTCCAAGTGGGGAGAAAGACACTGGAAACATGGTGGCTGATTGGAAAGATGGTTTTTAATGGTGGACAGGTCCACATGGTTTGAGGTCCTGGGCAAAAAAGCACATGGATAAGAGAGAGAGAGAGAGAGATTTATACCCTCTGTTCAGCTTTGAATTTGAGCTTGTATCCTGATTGGTTATTAGACTCGTCCACGGGCCATGCAGGGGTAACTTTGTAGGTTGTCTTTTGAGTCCCAGGCTTGGTTGAGCTTTGCTGGGTGATGCAATCTCCCCAGGTGCCATGTGGTGAGTTCTGTTGCTAGACGGGTAGAGGGCTAATCCTACCTCTGTTGGATCTTGGGTGAGGACATTTGCTTATGAATAGACCTAGCTATCTCTTTATCTCTTAAGTGCTGACATCTGCTGTGGGCTATTGAGGAGGGTGGGGGCTATTAAGAGTGAGTCTGCTTCCTGCCTTTAAAAAAACGTGTTTCTCCATTTCTCATCCAGGGAGGTATAATATTCTGCCTTTTTAATATTTCCTAGAATATTTCATTCTTCTGGGAGAGGGGTGGGTGCTAACTTCCTACAAAACTATTGTGATAAAACTGGCTAGACGAGAGAGTGATGCCACATATCAAAAATGCCTGGTTTAGAGAGTCCTTGATAAAGAAGAACCTTCCATTTCCTTCCATCTTTCATGTCCTGGTCCTGTTCTGCCCCAGCTATGGACCCCAAAGAATGTAGCACACACAAAGTCCATACAAACCTTAGTTTACTAATTAATGACTACTAATGAGCTTTCTTAGTAGTTGTTCGAACACAAGTACAGTTTAAATCAGTCTTTTCTGAACAAGGGCTGTTAATTTAACTTCATTAACAGCCGACAAGAATCCAAAGAATAATAACTCAATTCTGAGACACAGTATTTTAAATAACTGTAATCTTACTGTGGTTGGCAGAATGCCCAGAAGCAATTTGCAGGAAAACTGACAAGAGAGAAAGAAGAGCCGAATCAAACGTTTCTGGAATCAAGACGTGAAGGAATATGAATGAAGTTGTTTCCTGCAAATTACATCAGTCGTCGTCCTTCCTTAAATAGGTTAGGGGAGTGACCAATTAGCCCCTAGCCTTACTCTCAAGGAGACCTCCTCCTGAGGAGCCACTTCTGCCTTTTAACAGCTCTGTGCACTCATGCATTGAGAAGAGGCTCTTCCTCTTCACTTATGGGAGATTCTGGAGGTTCTGAAGGCCCTGGCTGAATCCCCACCTCTGGCACCACATCTTCTCCAGCCTCCTCATTGTCTGACTCGAGCGCCAGCTGCACAGGCTGCTGGCGCAGCACAACACCAGCCTCCTCGCTGTCGGAATCAGCTACTAACTGCACAGGCTGCTGACGGGCCACAACAGGTCCCAAGGATGATTAAAAAGAGAAGGGCGGTAACCTTAAAGGTGTTCTGACCTAGGCTTCCTGATAAAAGCACACAATGAGTCCCAAAACCCCTCTTTTTATTTCAATGGCTGTGAATTCTGCTCATTCAGAGCCTGTTCATTCTCAATCTGTTCATTCACAGATGAGTCCCAAATAGTTGTAAAGAGTCCAACAGAAGTCTGCCACAGTTCTTCTGATAAGGCTGATAAACACCCACCTTTATCTCCCTTGACACACTGCCAAGACCTAATTGGCAATTAACTTTGCAAGGCCACACAGAACACAGAGTCAACACGGAACTGCAGACATGAAACTGGCCAGCACGAACATCAGTTGCTTTCCTGCAAAGGGTCCACATGCATTTGCTCCTCTTTTAAGCCTTATGGAAGGGGCCAATCATCTCCAGGCCTTACTCCCGAGTTGCCCCTTTTGTTTTAACTGTTCGTGCCTTCTGGCAGGTCTGCGCATGCGCGCACTGGGAACAGGCTCCCCCTGCCTCTCTGATGTCCGACTCTGGAGGCTCCGGAGTCCACACATAACTCCCAGATGGCCCTGGCCCCAGCCCCATCTCTGCCTCCGACACAGAGCCCTCATCCGAGCCTTTCCCAGACTCCATGATTGGCCCATGTTCCCCACCCCCCGCCTCCTCACTGTCCAACTTTCTGCCAGCTCTGCAGGCTGCCTGCAGACCACAACAAAAGGATTGTATAGTAAGCAAAACAGATGAAGGAAGGACATGGATGATCATTCTGACATCATGAAGAAATAAAAAGTCAATTTGTCTAGCAGACAAGAGTAACCAAGAAACTGTGAGTTCTAGTCCCGCCTTAGGCATGAAAGCCGGCTGAGTGACTTTGGGCCAATCACCAGGAGACTGAGAGTTCTAGTCCTGCCGTAGGCACGAAAGCCGGCTGAGTGACTTTGGGCCAATCACCAGGAGACTGAGAGTTCTAGTCCCACCTTAGGCACGAAAGCCGGCTGAGTGACTTTGGGCCAATCACCAGGAGACTGAGAGTTTTAGTCCCGCCTTAGGCACGAAAGCCAGCTGAGTGACTTTGAGCTAATCATCAGGAGACTGTGAGTTCTAGTCCCACCTTATGCACGAAAGCTGGCTGGGTGACATTGGCCCAGTCATTCTCTCTCAGCCCAACCCAACTCACAGGGTTGTTGTGGAGAGAATAGAAGAAAGAAGGAGAATTAGGTATGTTCACAACCTTGAGTTATTTACAAAGTAATAAAGGGGGATAAACATCTAATAAATAAATAAAAATAGCATATCCTCGGAGTCAGGTTAGTTCCTTATTTACCAACCAAAAATAATAATTTGAATTATTATCTTCTTCCTACAATTCTTGTTTGACATTTATATTTTGCAGTTTCATAGCCTTGCATATATACTCCATATGAATCTGAACTCTTAGAGTCTTGGACCTTGTTTGCACAAAATAAATTCCTTTTCATTCCAAAATATTTAGAGAACTTTTACTCCTTTTTTTTCCCAGCATAATGATTTCTAAGAAAAAAAAATTTCTTAGGGGATGATGCTGAAAGCTCAGACATATTGAGGTTTCGCAATGGAGGAACCTCAAGACACAAGGAAGCCATCGCTATGACGATATGATTGACTAACACATGATATATATACTCCTCAGATTATCCCATCGAGACTAATCATAAGCAAAACTTGAGTTTAGCTTTATCAAAGGACAGCATTGTTATATCAGAAAAAATCTAAAGCCAAAATGTTAATTATGGAATTTCAAAATCATGTGAAAACAATTTTTTCCCCTGCTAAAAAAAGAAGATAAAAGTATGATACTAGAATCTGTGATATGATCTGTAAATGAAAAGACTGTTGTGTCCTCAGATGCACTGGCTTTTGGCCTATTATGCTTTGTGGAGGTTATTTTTTAAGAAAGGGAGAAAAGAGGAAAGAGGAAAGAGGAAAGGAAGAAAGAAAGAAAGAAAGAAAGAAAGAAAGAAAGAAAGAAAGAAAGAAAGAAAGAAAGAAAGAAAGAAAGAAAGAAAGAAAGAAGAGAAATACAGCTGTCAGAAGGGGTGTGGTATTTCTGGACTCCTCAAGTGTTGGTACTTTTTCAAAATCCGTCAAAAGAGTCCCATGAATTTCTCATGGGGCTAATAGAGAATCCTTGCGTTAACTTATAGAATTGCAGAAAGGAAAATTGTGGATCGAGAATTTTGTGATGCAACCATGTCTCCTCCAGCAGTCTATGGTGGGAGGAGGTGTGTGGTGTTTTTTTTTTTTTAGAATAGATCTTTTTTTGAGATGACAAAGCGAGGCAGCCAAAATAGCTGCACAATGATAGGAAAAAAAATCGAGACAAAAAACGGCCACCAGGTTATGAAAATGAAGCCCTTCCACCAGTGGTGGGATTCAAAAATTATTACTACTGGTTCTGTGGGTATAGCTTGGTGAGCAAGTTGCGGTATCCTCCATGGTCACATGATCAAAATTCAGATGCTTGACAACTGGCTCGTATTTATGACGGTTGCCATGTCCCGGGGTCACGTGATCCCCTTTTCTGATCTTCTGACCAGCAAAGTCAATGGGGAGACCAGATTCACTTAACAACGGTGCTACTAACCTAACAGCCACGGTGATTTGCTTTACAACTGTGGCAAGAAAGGTTGTAAAATGGGCCAAAATTCACTGTTAACCACTGTCTCGTTTAGCAACATAAATTCTGAGCTCAGTTGTGGTCCTAAATCGAGGACTACTTGTGCTTTCTTGGCATCTGTGATTAAAATTAGTGAAAAACTCCCAAAATGCATATTCTTATGTCTACATCTATTTGAAATTTCTTTCTCCATCAATCAGAAAGTCTGTTTTTTTTTTCAACCGCAGTATTGTTCCAACAATTTTTTTTTATTTTCAAAAACATATGCTAGCAATAATGTAGAACTGACGACAATACACTTTCCAGATTTCACCAGACAAATGTGTGACAAGTCATGAGATCTTCAGACTACAATGTTCGTAGATTTGAAGGAACTGGACCGAAGCCCACTGCTGGAATCAGGAAATAAATTGAATGATGTAAAACCAGACTGTGGCGCCTGTCAGCAGAAGAAAGAGAGGAAGGAAGAGAAATTGACAAGGACACAGTACACAAAAAGCTTGTTTGACTATTGTGGTGAAAATCAACACAAAAACCAGGACGTTCAAATAGCTGGACAATATGTCTTTTTGAAGCTATATCTTCTTAAGGGTTGGAAATTGTTAAGGATATTCTTGGCTCATAACTGATGTTGTGGGTTATTGAGCAGAGTACCCTTTGAGTAAACACATGAAAAGTGACTGGGAGTGGTTATGAACAATCACAGTTAACATACAAACACACTGAGTTGTTGTAGTCTTTTACTTTTAGAAAAAAGTAAAGCAAAGTCCAAAAACAATCCAAGTCATACACAGATAAGACGAGAGTTAAAAGATCAATCCAGGGATATTTCAAGTACAAAGTCTTCTTACCAGTTGTAGTCATACACAATAAAACAGTTCTTCTTGAGTTCCAAAACAGGAACAAGTTCAATCTCAAAACATTCAATAAATAAAACAACATGTAGCTATGATCAAACAGTGATCATGCAGAGAGATCAGGTAGAGAGTTACAGCAAATAAGCAGGTAAAATGGTGTAATATCCACACAAGCTATGATCCTGACTTCCCTTAAGTACATTGGCTACAGAGCTTAGCCAATCAGGATACAGGATGATGTAATACAGTCTGAAAGCAATATAATACCTTTCTGACTGCAGATATACATTGTTGGTTTATATATTGCCTGACCAACTAGTTAGACAAATAACCGTTTCCTAACAGAAATACATGTTGGGAGGAGGCAAGTGCCTGAATTTTGATCACACAACCGTGGGGAAACTGCAACCGTGTGGCTGTTAAGTGCGAGGATAGGTCATAAGTAGAGGACCGTGTGGTGATCATGGAGAAGCCACTGGTTCTGAGTTGATTTCAGGAACAGCTGCTAGTAATTCAAGAGTTTAGAGTTGAGTTCAGCTGCATCAGTCTTAAATTATTTTAGTGGTTTTGTTTCCTTCAGCAGGACAATATGCTGATGCTCTGGATAAGGATCTATCTCAGTTGTGTTAGCTGTTTTTCTGAACTCTGCTTAAATTAGATTTGAGACGGTCCAACCTTGAACATAAAGTGAGAGCAAAGAACAAGACTGCTGGCCTTTGAATTATTATTGTCTGTGTGGGGTGTTGCAATTGGTAAATAAAAGTATAGCAAGTATTTGACACAAGTGTGAACCTTTCTCTAGACAAAGCAGTCTTGAGACTTTGAACAAACATTTCAGCCAGCCCATTTGTAGCTGAATACAGTAGTGGCCTAAATTGTGAAAAGCTTTTGGGGAAAGTGTATTTTTGAGGTTTGATGGCTAATAACACCACTTTTTTGGGGAGTTTCAAGATAATCCTATTCCACTGCTGGAATGGCCTGGGAGTAGCCCAGGCCATTCCTTAACCCAGTGGAAAATCTATGGAGCCGACTAAAGAAACTTGTTAGTCAGAAGCAAGCCAGCAATCAAACCCAGTTAATAGAAGCAATCATTCAATCTTGGTTTCACATGATAACAGCTGCAGAACTAAAAGACTTGGCTCACTCCATGGGAAGACATTGTAAGGCCATAATTCATGCTAAAGGTTACCCAACTAAGTATTCACTGACATGGTGATCATTTTTGTATATCTCGTTTTTTCTATGATGATAATTTTTGTATATCACATTTTTTCTACGTGTTTCACTTTTCTTCTTTATACTGTAACTGCTATTCTAATAGCAAATCCTTCATAAAAGTTATTGCATTACATTCTCGATTAAATTATCTTTCCACTGATATATAATTTTATGGCACTACTCCCAAAAAAAGTGGTGTTATTAGCTACTTTTAGAAAATAACGCTTTTCCCAAAAGGTTTCCACAATTTTGGCCACTACTGAAATATGGGTTGGTGTTATAGGTCTGAGTCCATTCTTTTTCAGGTTGGTAATTATCTGGCTACAATTGGGTGGACTGTCACTCAATATAGCTTGTCTTCAACGAGTCTATGATAATTCACCACACCAACTCAACACGGCCAACTCGTCAAGGACAACTCACCATGCCCAATTCACCATGGCCAACTCACCATGCCCAACTCACCATGCCCAACTCACCATGGCTAATTCACCATGGCCAACTCACCATGGCCAACTCACCGTGGCCAACTCACCATGCCCAATTCATCATGGCCAACTCACCATGCCCAATTCACCATGGCCAACTCACCGTGGCCAACTCACCGTGGCCAACTCACCGTGGCCAACTCACCATACCCAATTCACCATGGCCAACTCACCGTGGCCAACTCACCGTGGCCAACTCACCATGCCCAAGTCACCGTGACCAACTCACCATGGTCAACTCACCATGCCAATTGTATTGTCAATTATATTGTTATTAGCTTGTATGCACAAGAACTGGAGGTCATCCATGACTTTGTGTACCTCGGCTCAACTATCTCTGACACTCTCTCTTTAGGTACTGAGCTGAATAAACGTATTGGTAAAGCAGCCACCACATTTTCCAGACTTACAAAGAGAGTATGGCTTAATAAGAAGCTGACGGAACATACAGAGATCCAGATCTATAGAGCCTGCATCCTGAGCACACTCTTGTACTGCAGTGAGTCTTGGACCCTTTACGCACGGCAGGAGAGAAAGTTGAACACCTTTCATATGCACTGTCTCCGACGTTTTCTTGGCATCACCTGGCAGGACAACATTCTAAATAGCGCAGTCTTGGAACGTGCTGGAATTTCTAGCATGTATACACTATTGAAATAGCGACATCTATGCTGGCTTGGGCATGTCATGAGAATGGCTGATGGTTGGATTCCGAAAGATCTCCTGTATGGAGAATTAGTGCCGGGAAAACGCCTCAGAGGGAGACCACAGCTGCGATATAAGGATATCTACAAGAAGGACCTAAAGGCCCTGGGAATGGACATTAACAACTGGGAAACCTTGACCTCCGATCGTTCAGCTTGGAGGCTAAAGACGTGGCATGGCCTTCTCCAATTCGAAGAGACACTTGTTCGGCAGGCTGAGGCAAAGAGGCAGTCCCGGAACCAGCGAAATCTGGGGGCTGGGCCGGGGACAGAATGTATCTGCCCTCAGTGTGGAAGGGATTGCCACTCTCAAATTGGCCTTTTTAGTCACACTAGATGCTGTTTTAGGACCTTTTTCCAGAGCACGATACCATAGTCTCTTGAGACAGAAGGATGCCAATGGAATGTATGTCAATGTTTAACACCACTCTCCTTTTTTGGTCTTTTTTATTTGTAAATGGTATACCCTGACAATGCATTGTTTTTCAAAAAAAAAAAAAGTTGTTTATGAATAAAAATTATTTTTAAAAAATTAAAAATTAGTTATCCCTATTTTATAATGCTTACCAAATTCTTCTTCTTGCACAACTGGATTCCATTTTAAAGTCATGATTTGGTTGTTATCGTGAGGTATGGTTGGGGGGTATTTTTTTCCCCTGTGTAACAAGCTGTTTGAAGATATCATACTTGCATTTAAAACTTTTGTCTTTAAATCTGCATTGAACCCGCATGTGTGAACCTCTGCCACAACAATAACTCAGTTCATTTGGGCCTGTCACTCTTTGAACATATACTATTGCAAGCTTAGTTGTGTTTCCACTACTGATTGCAGCTTTATAGTATTTCTAGCAACTGTTTCCATGGAGATAACTATTTCAAATGTTCACCTAAATGCTAAATCTGTCTCTGTTAAGAGTCTTCTTCGGAAGGTTTTCTTTCAGAATTCTACAAAACAGTTTCTCGGTTTGTTTTGCCCTTTGCCAAATTTGCAACGTTCAGACAGTGTTTTCTGTGTCACAATGGTTGATGCCTCTTTTTGTCTATGTTAAGTAAGGTGAGATTCTGTTTCATGCTTCAAAAGTCTTCTCAGATTTTTTTTTTCATGAGGACTAAATTGCTTATAAGTTAAACTGTATAGAATGGAGAATAGTAGAGGTGAAAGAGACCTTGGAGGTCTTCTCGTCTCTATACCAGGGGTGTCAAACTTATGTCATTGCCAGTGGTGGGATTCAAAAAATGTTACTACCGGTTCTGTGGGTGTGGCTTGCTGGGCATGGCGTGGCTTGGTGGGCATGGCAGGCGAAGGATACTGTAAAATCTCCATTCCCAGCCCACTCCAGGGGAAAGATACTGTAAACTCTCCATTCCCTCCCCACTCCAGGGGAAGGTTACTGCAAAATCCCCATTTCCTCCTGATCAGCTGAGACTCGAGAGGCAGAGAATAGATTGGGGGGGCAGTCAGAGGTGGTAGTTACCAGTTCTCAAAACTACTCAAAATTTCTGCTACCGGTTCTCCAGAACTGGTCAGAACCTGCTGAAACCCACCTCTGAACATCACGTTGTCGTCATGTGACATATCGCAAAATTTTCCCCCTTTGCTAAAATGGGGGTGGAGGTGGCTAGCGCATGACATATCCAGCCCGCGGGGCATGAGTTTGACACCCCTGCTCTATATCATTTCAAACAAGTGACTGGCCAATCTCTTCTTAAAAGCCACAATGTCTGAAGGCAAGCTGGTTAATTGTTCTCACTGTTAGGAAATGTCTCCCTAGTTCTAGGTTGCTTCTCTCCTTGATTACTTTTCATCTACTATTTCTTGTCTTGTCTTCTGGTGCTTTGGGAAATAGGTTTGAACCCAGGGGTGGGCTGCTGGGGCTTTGCAGGGGTTCGGAAGGACCTCTAGCTAAGATTCTGTGCAGTTCGGAGAACCCCCAAATCCCAGTCCAGGCTGGTCCCGCCTAACCCTCCCTTCCCCTCCCAGGAATCCCCACGCGGCCTATTGTGAATGTAGGTAAGTGCAGGATGCATGTGGAGACTCAGGGAGGATGAAAAACGGGCCTACCGGAAGTTCGGAAAGGCCGGAAATGGGCCCATTTCTGGCCTCCAGAGGGCCTCCGGAGCCTTGGGAGGCCATTTTCACCCTCCTGGAGGCTTGAAGAAAGCCTCCGGAGCCCAGGGAGGGCAAAAATGCCCCCCCCCATGGTTCAGGAGGTCGACTAGGCCATGCCCACCCAGCAACCGGGCAGAGAACCCGTTGCTAAAATTTTTGAAGCCCACCCCTGGTTGAACCTCTCTTCTTCATGGCTGTTCCAATATTTGAGGGGCTGCCATGAAGAAACGGTGTACGGTTTCCTGCTTAAGCAGGGAGTTGGACTAGAATACCTCCAAGATAAACTCATCCATTACCTCCCGATTGCTTATGTCTGTGTTCCTTTCCCTTCCTTTTTCAGCTTCCCCACAAATCTCTCACAGTGTAATAGGTGTGGATATGTTAAAAAGTGTCCTTTTATCCTTTATAGGTCAAGAAAGGTTTGGGAACATGACCCGGGTCTATTACCGAGACGCCGTGGGAGCTTTTATCGTCTTCGATGTTACAAGGCCAGCTACCTTTGAAGCCGTAACCAAGTGGAAGCAGGATTTGGACACTAAATTGACTCTCCCTAATGGCCAGGTGGTGCCAACTGTCCTATTAGCAAACAAATGTGATCAAGACCAAGAGTTACTGGTGAATAATGGCTTCAAGATGGACCAGTTCTGCAAGGACAATGGTTTTGTGGGATGGTTCGAAACATCAGCTAAGGTAACTCCCTTCTGTGTCAGGTAATAGTACTGACCCATTGAATTAGGCTTGGTCATCGTCAGTGGTGAAATCCAAATTTTTTTACTACTGGTTCTGTGGGTGTGGCTTGGTGGGCATGGCAGGGGAAGGATACTGCAAAATCCCCATTCCCACCCCACTCCAGGGGAAGGATACTGCAAAATCCCCATTCCCTCCCCACTCCTGGGGGAAGGATACTGCAAAATCCCCATTCCCTCCCCACTCCTGGGGGAAGGATATTGCAAAATCTCCATTCTCATCCCACTCTGGGGCCAGCCAGAGGTGGTATTTGCCGGTTCTCCGAACTACTCAAAATTTCTGCTGCCAGTTCTCTAAACTGTTCAAAATTTCCGCTACCGGTTCTCCAGAATCTGTCAGAACCTGCTAGATTTCACCCCTGGTCATCACTCATTATAAAAAATATGTAAAAAGATGTTGAAACTCTAGAAAGAATTCAGAGAAGAGCAACAAAGACGATTAGGGGACTAGAGGCTAAAACATATGAAGAACGGTTGCTGGAATTGAGTATATCTAGTTTAATGAAAAGGGCTAGGACTGACATGATAGCAGTCTTCCAATATCTCAGGGGCTGCCACAAAGAAGAGGGAGTCAACCTATTCTCCAAAGCACCTGAGGGTAGAAGAACAAGAAGCAATGGATGGAAACTAATCAAGGAGAGAAGCAACCTAGAACTAAAAATAAATTTCTTGGTAGAACAATTAATCAGTGCAATGACTTGCCTCCAGAAGTTGTGGGTGCTCCAATACCAGGGGTGAAATCTAGCAGGTTCTGACAGGTTCTGGAGAACCGGTAGTGGAAATTTTGAGTAGTTTGGAGAACCGGCAAATACCACCTCTGGCTGGCCTCAGAGTTGCGTGGGAATGGAAATTTTCCAGTATCCTTCCCCTGCCATGCCCACCAAGCCACACCCGCCATGCCACACCTACAAAACTGGTAGAAAAAAAATTGAATTTCACCACTGCCCAATACTGGAAGTTTTAAGAAGAGATTGGACAACCATTTATCTGAAATGGTATAGAGCAGTGATGGCTAACCTTTTTGCCATCGTGTGCCAGGAGAGGGGGGCGGTGGAGGGTCGCATGAGCATGTGCCCACGCGCATGCGTGCGCCACCCCCTCCCCCCTCCCCTGCCCGCTCCTGGCACATGATGGCCTGGTAGGCCGTTTTTCTTTCTTACTTGGCTCCAGATACTCTCTGTGTATCTGGGAAGGGCGAAAACAGCCTTTCCCACTCCCTTGGAGGCCCTACGGAGGCTGAAAGGGCCCATTTCCCGACTCCCGGTGGGACAGGAAGTGACATTTTTTGCTGTCCTCAGACTCCAGAACCTCTCTAGGAGTCTCTTGGAGCCACTCTAGGAGTCTGTAGGAGCCTCTCTAGGAGTCTCTGGAGGCTGGGGACAGGAAAAAATGTCACTTCCTGTCCCACCGGGAGTCGGGAAATGGGCCCTTTCAGCCTCCGTAGGGCCTCCAAGGGAGTGGGAAAGGCTGTTTTCGCCCTTCCCAGATACACAGAGAGGATCTGGAGCCAGGTAAGAAAGAAAAATGGGCCTTCCCCACCCCATCCCCAGGCCCTCCAGAGGCAGGAAACAGCCTGTTTCCCTACTTCTGGTGGGCCCAGAAGGCCTAAAAATCAGCTGACCGGCATGCGCATGCGCCCCAGAGCTGAGCTGGCGTGCCCACTAATATGGCTCCGCGTGCCACCTGTGGCACGCATGCCATAGGTTCACCATCACGGGTATAGAGTTTTCTGCCTGAGCAAGGAGTTGGACTAGAAGACCTCCAAGGTCCCTACCAATTCTGTTATTCTGTTATTAGATTCTACTATCCACTGAAGGGCCAGATTATGGCCAATGGAAACCCTAAACACAGCTCTTTATCCGTTCTATTGCTTATCTAACAAGACATTAAGACTCAACAAGAGCTGAAAACTACAGCCAAGTATGACAATGAAAGCATTAAGGGTACGATTGCTAGAGGGGGAAATCTCTCTGGTATCCCCTTTCCCATGATGGCCTAAGTACCTGCTTGTTTTGCTTAAGAGCTAACCTAGGGCTGCTCTGATAGGAAGTCCACTGTGAGACCAATTATTAAACATTTTGCTTTCAGGACCCTGCCCCATTTTAAAAAATAATAGAGGACCCGAGAAGTGCTTTCATTTATATGGGATATATTTACTAATATTCACCATAAAGGTAACGGTTCCCCTTGCACGTATGTGCTAGTCGTTCCTGACTCTAGGGGCCGGTGCTCATCTCCGTTTCAAAGCCAAAGAGCCAGCGCTGTCTGAAGACATCTCCGTGGTCATGTGGCCGGCATGACTAAACGCCAAAGGCACATGGAACGCTGTTCCCTTCCCACCAAAGTTGGTCCCTATTTTTCTACTGTGCCGCGCGATTTATATTCGCTAGAAAGCAGGAAATCCTGCTTTCGAACCAGTAGCGAAGCAAATGGTAGCAGACTTCAGAGCATTTAGCCCCGGATAAATAGGTACCATTTTAGGTAACAACATTCCATGCACCTCAGAATATAGTCATGCTGGCCACATGACCATGGAAATTGTCTCTGGACAATGCTGGCTCCCTCAGCCAAGAAACGGAGATGGGCACTGACCTTTAGAGTTGAATATGGCTGACAGGGAAACGTTTAATCATTCTCCTCCCATTGCTTTGAAGAATTTGTATCATGGCACAACTAGTGTTTTTAAAAAAGAAACTTTATCTCCATCCCAATTTATCTCTTTCGTTCCATGCGCTTTTTGCAGATTTCCCTTCTTTCACTTGATTATTTTAGAAATCTTATTAGCATATCTTTTGGGTTTGGCATTTGGTTGAACTCAGAAGGGAAGAATTTATGGGTGAGTTTCACATCATTACCTCGAAGTTTTAAACCTAATAGCTTGTAATTAAATTTTTGAGATAAGATACCCGATTTAATTAGTCTTTACTGCATGTTTCCTAATGCCTCTAATTCTCAAATTATTTCTGTTTCCGAATATCAGCCCAATCCAATCTAACGTGAGTAGCGGTTTTTGAACTTTTCCATATATAGCTCATTTTTCACAGCCAAATTATGTTCTTTCTCTCGTCTTTGAAATTTGAGAAAACAAATCTGTTAGTCATTTATTAACCAATTCAAACATCCTTACCAAATCTTTCTAAAGCAAAGTACAGGTAAATGTCTATGGAGATTCTCAGTCATCTAGGTCATGGTTATCCCAAAGGTGCTTTTTCAAGAGGCAACTAGATTTTTTTTCTTTGAAAGTGTTTCGCTTCTCATCTCTGAAGAAGCTTCTGATGTGAAATGTCTTCAAAGAAAAACCAGAAAGTCCAGTTGCCTCTCGAAAAAGCACCTTTGGGACAAAGTACAGGTAGTTCTTGATTTATGACTGGTTGCTTAAGACTGTTTGAAATTACGATGGACTTGAAAAAGTTTACCACCCATCTTCAAAGTTATGGCTGCTGCACTACTCATGAAGTCATGTGAAATGGAAAGACCATTCTCGTTGGGGATCTCCTGCACTTTATTTGGGTTTTTTTTTTTCTTGAGTTTTGATCAGTTCAAAAGAGGCAGCAAATTTTCTTCCGAACTAACTTTACAGTATAGGTAGTCCTTGACTTACGACCATAATTGAGCCCAGAATTTCTGTTCTTAAGTGAAACACTTGTTAAGTGAGCTTTGTCCCATTTTATGACTGTGGTAAACATGATAATAAAATTGGGTCCGGCTCAGGGGTGGGTTCTAAAAATTTTTACTACCGGTTCTGTGGGCGTGGCTTATTTTGTGGGCATGACATGGGGGGGTAATGGGACTGGGTGGGCGTGGCCAACTTGTTTTTTTGGTTTTTTTTACTTTTAAAAGCATTATTTCTACAACCTTAAGAGGTTGCAGAAAAAAATGCTTTTAGAAGCTTCTGACCATCAGGCAAATCTGCTGGGATCGCCAGAGGCTTTTAAAGGGATTTTTTTTTCCTACAACCTCTTCGGCTGAAGAGGTTGCAGAAAAAAAGTTTTCAGAAGCCTCTGAAGATCCCAGCTCAGCCGTGCAATCATCAGAGGCTTTTCTTTTAACTTTTAAAAGCATTTTTTCAGCCGAAGAGGTTGTAGAAAAAATGCTTTTAAAAATTAAAAAAAAAAAGCCTCTGATGAGGTGGGCGGGATAACTGGGCTGGGGACTGGTTCGGGGGCATGGCCAGCCAATGTTATTACCAGTTCTCCGAACTACTAAATTTTTTTACTACCGGTTCTTGCGAACCGGTGCGAATCAGGAGCAACCCACCACTGGTCCAGCTACTTAATGACCCCAATTCCAGCCCTAATTGTGGTCTTAAATTGAAGACTTGGATGCTGCCAGACAGAATAATCATTTTAAATCAAGGATTATCTGTACTGTAGCAGAAGGCTCAGAGGAGAGACGAGTAAGGTTACACTCTATAGCCGCATGCCCAAAGTGGCACGTGAAGCCATGTCACACAGCACACATGGCCTTGCCTGTTTGTCTTCCGGGTTTCTGGCACACATGCGTGTGCGATGATCAGATGTCCTTCATGCGCGGCAGTGCCAAAAACTGGTGTGCGCGTGAGTGCCGGCCAGCTAATTGTCAGGTGCGCATGTGCACCAGAACCCAGAAGTTTAGCTTTTTGAGAGCGTGATATCTTTGCGTGCGCGGCAGTGCCAAAAACTGGCCTGTGCATTCACACCAACCAGCTGATTGTTGGCTGTGCATGCATGCTAGAACCCAGAAGTTCGGCTCTTCCAGAGTGAGGCCCCAACGAGCATGTGCGCACAACATTTCCGCACAACCTTTCCGGCACTAAGGTTCGCCATCACTGCTCTATAGCAACAACACTTCAGCAGGAAACTAACTGTAGCTCATGAAATTCAAATGCATGAGATTTACCGAAGCTTATGCCTTGTAATAAAAAATTGCTAATTGGAACAGGTGCTACCAGATTCCTTCAGAGGGATAACAGATAACAGATTAACAGAGTTGGAAGGGGCCTTATAGGTCATCTAGTCCAACCCCCCCACTCAAGCAGGAGACCCTACACCATTTCTGACAAATGGCAGTCCAATCTTTTCTTGAAAGTCTGAAGTGATGAAGCTCCCACAACTTCTGAAGGCAACTTCTGTTCCATGGGTTGATTGCTCTCACTGTCAGAAAAATTCTCCTTATTTCTAGGTTGCATCTCTCCTTGTTCAGTTTCCATCCATTATTCCTTGTCTGGCCTTCAGGTGCCTTGGAAAACAGCTTGACCCCCTCCTCTCTGTGGCAGCCCCTCAAATATTGAAAGACTGCTATCATGTCTCCCCTGGTCCTTCTTCTCTTCACTAGACTAGTCACACCCAGTTCTTGTAACAATTCTTCATATGTTTTAGTCTCCAGTCCCCTAATCATCCTGGTTGCTCTCCTCTGCACTTTTTCTAGTGTCTCAACATCTTTTTTGTAGTGTTGTGTTTTTTATAGTGTGTGTCAAGGAACACACCCAAAACTTCAAATTTAGAAGGCAACACCAGGCATGTCATTCTATAAACAGGTACTATATCAAAAACCCGGATTGCCTAAAATAACGCTTCCTCTTGAGCTTCAAAACCAACAGAATTTTCTGCTATCGTAAAGTAAAACTACTGTTCGGTATGAAACTAGGCATAGTTTTATATCTTGGGATCGCAGCGTCATAAATCCTATAAAAGATTTGCATGGCTAGTCATAAAATATTTCATCTGGAAGAGAGAATGGCCCATAAAAACTAATAAAGGCCCATTATGTCAAGTAAAAGAAAACCAGCTACTCGGATTTAAGGGAATTTATTTCAGGGATTACAACGGAGGACTTTAAGGTCTGATCTAGAGGCAGGAAGAACAATGCAAAGACAAACATTAAACTGCTTTTAAGATTGCTTGAGGGTGTATTCAATAAAGTGTTTATTTCACGTTAACATAAAATCACTCCTTTTTTTTTTTACCTTTGCTGCTTGCGCAGTCAGTTTTATTACTGTAGAAAGTTAGCACCCAACCATCCCTCTCCTAGAAGAATGAACAATATTGAGAAATATTTTAAAAAGGCAAAATAAAATATTTCCCGTAAAAGAGAAATTAAAAATCTTAAAGGAGACAGAAACTCAGAACCCCAGCTCCCTGCCCCCAAGCAGATACTAAGCTGAGGCCAGATTTTTTAAAATGCAGATTTGGTAATCCATTACTCCCTGCAGTAAGGTCTGAAGAAAAGTAGGGTTATCCCACAGCCACAATAGGAATTGCCCAACAAGCCCCTTCATTGCATCAGCCCAAACTTCAACCAAACTTAGCTCAGACAAACTCCTAGGATTTGTACATGGCACCATGGGAGTCTGACAACAACCAAGAGAATACACGTTCTTGCACAGGAACAGGAAGCTCAAGTGCAAAGCCCAAGAGAAGGTATAAAAACCCCTCACTCTCAACTTCATTTGGTCAGCCGCCCAGATTCACACGTGCTTGGCGGTACTGCTTCATCAAGAAATGGACCCTTTTTCCAGTCAGCCTCTAGCCTCCATTTTGTCTCCAGTGCCTTTCTCCCGGCTTGGAACTGAACCAGATGGATATTTCTTCCAACATTATCAATAATCAAAGAGTCTTATCATTTATATTTGGGGGGACTGGAGAGGGATTAAACATAGAAATCAGATCGAATCACCACATATGTAACTTACAGCAGTCATCTTAGTTTTCTAAAATTTATTTATTTTTTGCCAAGAAAGCTTTCCATTAACTATATCTATGGAGCTTCTCAGTCATCCAGGTCATGGTTGTCCCAAAGTTGCTTTTTCCAAATTTTCTTGGTGTTTTTTCCCCCCTTGAAAACGTTTTGCTTCTCATCGAAGAAGCTTCTTCAATTCTATTGAAGGCAAGTGGACTTTCTAAGTTTTTTCTTTGAAAATGTTTCACTTTTCATCCTGCTTCTTCAGTGGAACTGGCCTACATGTGATCTTGATTCTAACCAGTGATGGGATTCAGCCAGTTCGGGATGGTTTGGGCAAACCAGTAGTTAAATTGATGGCTGGTCCCACTCCTTCCTGCCCCACTCCTTCCAAGGGTCCCCACGCACCCCACTTTGGCTCTCAGGTAAGTCCAGGGAGGCCTCCTAGGCCCAAAATGGCATGTGGGGCGCACCTCCTTCCCCGCAGCCCGTTTTTGCTCCCAGTGGGGTGCAGGAGGCCAAGTGCTGCCTGTCCCACACCCACAAATCCACACCCACAGAATCGGTAGTAAAAAAAAATTAATCCTACCACTGATTCTAACCCTCTGTTAATGCAGCTGGTATTGGCTTTTTTGGCAGCTGCAGCACAAAGATCATATGAGATCCCAGCTACAGCATAGACCTGACTGAAGATAAATCAGGAGTTTTTCAATTACTGAATTGCTGTATTCCATGGAGACAGAAGTCATATTTTAGAAGTTTAGGAAATAGCAAATTTAACAAAATGTTTTCAAAGAAAAAAAAATCAAGGAAGTCTACTTACCTTTTGGAAAAAGTATCTTTGGGACATTAACTATATCCCACTTATCCAGAAATAAATTGCACACTGGCTCAAAGTTTAATCAGTATTTTGGGGGGTTTTTTGGCAGCAAAGATACAAAGAGTATTTATGCAAAAAAAATTTAAAAATTGCACATTGTGTATCAGTCTTCTGTGACCTCATGCCCTATGGAAGTGTTCTCACAAATTACAGTCCATGTTGGGAATTTTGAGAGATCTCATTCAAATCATACAGTGTACATCAAATTGGAAAGGATTTGATAATTGTTCACCTCTATACGTAGCTTTGAGCCACTTGGAGCAATGAGCAAATGTGGTTCATACGTAATATGATAATATATTAATTTGTCCTGCTTTTCAGTCCTGCTTACAGTAGTTGTATCAACAACCTTTTTAGACCAACAGAAAACAAAATCAAAATCAACAAAAATTTTGTATCAACAAAGATAATAAAGGGTCTGGAGCAGGGGTGAAATCCAGCAGGTTCTTACAGGTTCTGGAGAACCGGTAACAGAAATTTTGAGTAGTTCGGAGAACCGGTAGCAGAAATTTTGAGTAGTTCAGAGAACTGGCAAATCCTACCTCTGGCTGGCCCCAGGGTGGGGAAGGAATGGGGATTTTGCAGTATCCTTCCCCCGGAGTAGGGTGGGAATGGAAATTTTGCAGTATCCTTCCCCTGCCATGCCCACCAAGCCATACCCACAGAACTGGTAGTAAAAAAAATTGGATTTCACCACTGGTCTGGAGGCTAAGTTGTATGATGAATTCAAATCTCATCAGGATCAAGGTTGACTCAGCCTTCCATCCTTCCAAGGTGGGTAAAATGAGGACCCAGATTGTTGGGGGCAATAGGCTGACTCTGTAAACCGCTTAGAGAGGGCTGTAAAAGTACTGTGAAGCGGTATATAAGTCTAAGTGCTATTGCTATGAATGGTTTAGAGAGCTAATTATGTCTCACCAATGGAAGGGAAGGATTGTGGGGACCTGATCACTGTCTTCCAATACTTGAGGGGCTGTTTCAGAGAAGAGGGGATGGACTTAATCTCCAAAGCACCAGAAGGCAGGACAAGAAGTATTGGGTGGAAGTTTGTGAAAGAGTAATAAGGAAAAATTTTCTGACCGTGAGAACAATTAATCAATGGAACAGCCTCCCTCCCAAAATTGTGGATGCTCAATCACTGGAGGTTTTCAAGAAAAAATTGGACAACCATTTATTTATTTATTTATTTATTTATTTATTCATTCATTCATTCATTCATTCATTCATTCATTCATTCATTCATTCATTTATTTATGAAGCTTATATGCTGCCCTCTCTCCGGAAAGGACTCAGGGTGGCTCACAGCAATAAAAACAGATAAAATCAATATTAAGTGTTAAAAACCATTAAAACTCCCCTTAAAAACCCCTGGGAATTTATATAAGGCCTGCTGCCTTGAGCAGGGGTTTGGATAGAAGACCTCTAGGGCAGTGATGGGATTCAAATAATTTAACAACTGGGTCTCTGTCCTAATGACCGGCTCGGTGGGTGTGGCCATGGTAGGCATGGCCAGAGGGTGTGACAGGCAGCACTTGGCCTCCTGCACCCCACTGGGAGCAAAAATGGGCTGCTGGGGGGGGGACACGCTGCACCCCTGCACCCCATTTTCGGCCTAGTACGCCTCCCTACAGCCTCCTGGGAGCAAAAATGGGACACGGGGGCCCCACACCACCACTCCTGTACCCTGTTTTGGGCCTAGTAGACCTCCCCAAAGCCTCCTGGGAGTTAAAATGGGCTGTGGGGGGGGCATCAGCCAGCCTCGCCCCGTTTTGGGCCTAGGAGGCCTCCCTGAAGCCTCCTGGGAGCAAAAATGGGCCATGGGGGGGACTCCTGGAAGGGGCAGGGCCAGCAGCAATTTAACTACTGGCTCGCCCGAACCGGCCCGAACCAGCTGAACCCCACCACTGCTCCAAGGTCTCTTCCAGCCCTATGATTCTAGTTTATAAACCTAGGTAAAAGATTTGACTGTTCTTAGGAACATGGCCTTGTTAATAATGGTAGCAATTCTCCAGAGGTTCTGACAGAGTTTTTGTTCTTTCAGTTGTATCTAACGATGCTGCGAATTTGAATTGAAATCTTTTCCATGCAGAATTGGTTCTCTAACGTTGGCCCGAATCTTTGGCAGCAGATATTAAATCCAGACTTCTGGTGAAATTCTCTTTTCTCTCTAGCACTCTCAGCTGGAGTTGAAAAACAGTTTTTAAATTTACGTGACTTTTTCTCGTGGCATTTCACAGCAACTTGAAAATAGCTACATGTCAACCAGAGGAATTTGCCAGGTCTGTTCAGAAAATCTCACCATCAATTTTTGTTGTCTGTGATTGCCAATGGTTAGTGCCTCTTGTTCGTTCAGTATCAGTTGGCAAATTGTTAAATTCCAAAGTTGAGTCACTGGCTAATTGAGACCTAGCATTGGATTGTGATATGTACAAATTTTCATAGTTTATAAGCCAGGTTCTCCTGCAAGAATGTGTAAACAGATAGAATTGCAAGCAGCTTCCAAGATACTTTGTCCAGGGAAAATCCAGTGCTACAACTTCCCAAATGGATGGATGGATGAGGACAATTTAAAATAATATTGTATCAATATTACTGTTTCATTATAATCTACATCAGGGGTGCTAGTCAGCAAATTCTGACAGGTTCTGGAGAACTGGTAGCAGAAATTTTGAGTAGTTCGGAGAACCACCTCTGGCTGGGCCCAGAGTGGGATGGGAATGGAGATTTTGCAATATCTTTCCCCCAGGAGTGGGGAGGGAATGGGGATTTTGCAGTATCCTTCCCCTGAAGTGGGGTGGGAATGGAGATTTTGCAGTATCCTTCCCCCGCCACACCCACCAAGCCACACCATGCCCACTAAGCCACACCCACAGAACCGGTAGTAAAAAATTTGAGTTCCACCACTGATCTACATGCCTCCATTATTACGATGTACAGGTAATCCTTGATGTACAACCATTTGTTTAGTGATTGTTCAAAATTACTACGGCGCTGAAAAAGTGACTGATGACTGTTTTTCACGCTTGCGACCATTGTAGCATCCCCATAGTCACGTGATCAAAATTTGCTCGCTTGGCAACTGGTTCATATTTATGACGGTTGCAATGTCCCGGGGTCATGTGATCACCTTTTGCGACCTTTTGACAAGCAAAGTCAATGGGGAAGCCAGATTCACTTAACAACTGTGATTCCTTGGTGCCACTGATTCTGAAATGAACTTAAAGCCAAATCATTCAGAATTACCAAACAATGTACTTTAAATTCAGCCTTAAGTAAGCATGGGTATTTTTTTTTTCCTGAGAACTCATTTTAAATTCTCTGTATATAATATATATAAAGTAGCTCAGAGCCGCATGGAAAATAATTTTTTAGCCTGGAGGTGAACTGCCACAGGTATCAAATTAATGTAGGCTTAGAGCACATATTTTATTCATTTATTGGCTCCACAATTGTAGAAAATCATGTTGCGTTACTTGGCAGTTTCCTGAAGTTTAAACTTGGGGGTGGTACTGGAAGTAGAATTGTATTTAGCATGGATTTCTTGCCACTGACATAAGTATCTTTTACAAGGAGGGAAGAGGGAGAGGAGGAGGGGGAGGAGGAGGAAGAGGAGGAGAAGGAGAAGAAGAAGAAGAAGAAGAAGAAGAAGAAGAAGAAGAAGAAGAAGAAGAAGAAGAAGAAGAAGAAGAAGAAGAAGAAGAAGAAGAAGAAGAAGAAGAAGAAGAAGAAGAAGAAGAAGAAGAAGAAGAAGAAAAAGATAATGAGTTTCAGATTGACTTCATTCAACGGAGACTCTCTAATTTAGTCACTTACATTGTCCAGAAATTTGGTTGTGCGGTCTAGGAATTCTGAGTGTTGTAGCACATTAGATATTTGAGAATATCTGCTTGGGGTATTATTGGCCATAAGAGTTCTGGGCATTCAAATGTTGGCTAAAAGTTCTTGGGGGTTGTATTGTCTTCTAGGAATGTTGTGGATTGCAACCCCAAGATGTCCAGAGAACATCAGGAACCGGCTACTATAACTCATTCTTCTCCTTTTCTTGTCTTTTGCCCCCCCCCATTCAGGACAACATCAACATTGAGGAAGCTGCTCGGTGCTTGGTGAAGCACATAATTTCCAGCAACAGTGAACCTGGGCAGCCTATCAAGCCAGATGTCATTAACCTTCACCTGAATTCCTCCAAACGCCATCCCTGCTCAGCTTGTTTCAGAACCTAAGCAATCTCCAAGTTGTTTATGGACATTGGAACTGAGCCCATAAGAACTCATGAATAACCCATGAAGCAGGATCTCTCCAATGCAAGGCAGTTGCTCTTGAACAAACAGAAACCAAGATTAGAAAATGTGTATCCTTCCTCGACATATGGCTGGGAAGAAAAAAGAAAAAAGCCCAAATGTTTAAAACAAATATTTTTTTTATTATTATTCCTTCGAGTAGTTTGTTCGAGAATCTTATGCAAATAGGGGTTATTACCTGGGCAATTTATGTTAATTATACTTGCTCAGCCAAAGTGCTTTCCTTAAAAGACTAAGGTGTCTGAATATATTGTTTGTCACTTTCATGGTGTGAGAGTTAACTCTCTTGAAGATCAGGGATGAAATGCTACCAATTCACTCCAATTCGGGCGAACTGGTAGCGGCGGTGCATGATTCGGTGAACCGTAGCGGCGGCAGTGCAAGCCTCCGCCCACCTGCCCGGATGTTGTTACTTCCTGGTTTTAACCAGGAAGTAACCTGTTTTTGACCCTCTGTGCATGCGCAGAAGGCTTTGCGCATGCGCAGAGGGTCCAAAATCCAATGTGAAGATGTGGCGCACACACTTCCGAACCGGTAGGGAAAGTAAGTAGATTTCATCCCTGTTAAAGATGGCTACCTTGAAGATTTTCTCATCGTGCATCTCAGTCCTTGTAAATCTTGGTTTAATGGTATGTTTCCATGAATCCCTAACTGGAGAGAAACTGACATAACCTCAACATGGTATAAAGTTAAACCTGACATCTTCCTGAACGCATGTATTGTAAGCCCTCAATTTACAACCGTTTGTTTCATGACCCATTCAAAGTTACAACGGCACTGAAAAAAGTGACTTATGACCTCTTTTCATACTTAGGATCGTGGTGGCATCCCCATGGCCACATAATCAAAATTCGGACATTTGGGCATTTTACTTATATTTATGATAGTTGCAGTGTCCCAGGGTCATGTAATCAGCTTTTGAGATTTTCTGACAAGCAAAGTCAATGGGGAAGCTTGATTCATTTAACAATGTGTTACTAACTTAACAACGGAGGTGATTCACTTAACAACTGTGGCAAGAAAGGCCGTAAAATGGGACAAAGCTCTCTTCACAAATATCTCCCTTACCAACAGAAATTTTGGGCTCAGTTGCAATCATAAGTTGAGGATTTACCTATATTGAGCCGCGGTGACGCAGTGGTTAGAGTGCAGTACTGCAGGATGCTTCCGCTGCCTGCCGGCTGCCTGCAATTTAACATTTCAGATCACACCAGGCTCAAGGTTGACTCAGCCTCCCACCTCCTTCCGAGGTGGGTAAAATGAAGAGCCAAATTGTTGGGGGCAATAGGCTGACTCTGTAAACCGCTTAGAGAGGGCTGTAAAGCACTGTGAAGCGGTATGTAAGTCTAAGTGCTATTGGGAAGGAAGGGAGGGAGGGAGGGAGGGAGGGAGGGAGGAAGGAAGGAAGGAAGGAAGGAAGGAAGGAAGGAAGGAAGGAAGGAAGGAAGGAAGGTTGGTTCAATCCTGTCCAACTCAAAGTTGACTTCCTTCCTTCCAAGGTGGGTAAAATGAGGACCCAGATTGTTGGGGGCAATATGCTGCCTGCAATTTAGCAGTTCAAATCATACCAGGCTCAAGGTTGACTCAGCCTCCCATCCTTCCGAGGTGGGTAAAATGAGGACCCTTCCCCCGGAGTAGGGTGGGAATGGAAATTTTGCAGTATCCTTCCCCTGCCATGCCCACCAAGCCACACCCACAGAACTGGTAGTAAAAAAAATTGGATTTCACCAGTGGTCTGGAGGCTAAGTTGTATGATGAATTCAAATCTCATCAGGATCAAGGTTGATTCAGCCTTCCATCCTTCCAAGGTGGGTAAAATGAGGACCCAGATTGTTTGGGGCAATAGGCTGACTCTGTAAAACCGCTTAGAGAGGGCTGTAAAGCACTATGAAGCGGTATATAAGTCTAAGTGCTATTGCTATTGCTATTGCTATTACTCTGGGCCGTTATTCACAGATTCAGAATAAGAAAATAGTGAATACAGAAGTATGGATATCCTTTCAGCCAACCTCTTTCAGAGAAATAACAGCTTCCAAGAGTGTCCTGCAGTCAACGTAGAATCTTTCTAGACTTGCTTGTAAAACAGGAGTGGGGAACTATGGCCGTGGGCCAAGGGTCTCTCAAAGTAATTCCCACATACCATTACCAAACCCAGTAAGTTTGGGGGGGGGATTGCTGTAGCAGAGATTCTTCTTCTCTTTTTTTTTCAAATTTTATTGATTTTTTTATTAATTACATTTCTTAGTGCTTAATAAACATTCTGTTGTCTGGGTATTTAATTTGCTTAACAATTCTGATTATATTCTTAATCTTTTTTCCAACCACTGGTAAAATACATTCCATGTTTGATAGTATTCTGTGTCTTCTTTCTGCTTAATTATTCAATGTCAATATATCAATTTCTCCACAGTCTAGTGCCGTGATGGCGAAGGTGGCATGTAGAGCCCTCTCTGCGGGCACGCGAGCCGTCACCCCAGCTCAGCTCCACCACACAGGCGCGTGCACCTCCCGCCAGCCAGCTGATTTTTGGGTCTCTGCCACGCATGGGGGGGGGGTTCATGCGGGAGTTGTGGGCACATGTGTGAGGGGGTGGGGGTCACGGGCACAAGTGTGGGGGTGGGGGGAGTTCGGGGGGTGCAGTGTGCCCCCTCCCGCAGCCCATTTTTGGTCCCAGGAGACTGCAGGGAGGCCTGGTAGGCCCAAAATGGAGCACAGGAGGATGGTGTGCACATGTGTGGGAGGGCGGGGGTAGTGCGGGGAGGGTCGCGAGCACATTGCATTATGGGTGCCAGCACACATGCGCACACTGTCGCACACGCGCACGCTTTCAGCACGCGATGACAAAAAGGTTAGCCATCACTGGTCTAGTGTTTTCTTTTTTAAAAAAAAAAAATACATTTTATTAATTTTTCCAAGTTTAAAATCAACATAAGACAAAAACATTGATTATACATAACAACAAAAACAATACATTCCCCTCCCTCCCTCCCTCCCCCATTCATAACACTAAACATACAAACACATCTATCCCGGCAAATAATGTTCCTGTCCTCAATAAATAATTATGCCCACAACACAGAATAAAGTAAATAATCTCCAAATATGGTTTTCATACAATTATCTTTCAATCTAGATAAATATATCTCTCCTCATATTGACTTAGGCCCTCACTTCATCTCAATCCTTTTATTCAACCACCAATACCAACTGTCCCAACTTTGAAAGAATTGAGAATCCTCCTTTTGTTTCAACATATACGTCATTCTATCCGCCTCAGTGCACTCTAATACTTTATTTATAATTTGGGCACTAGCCGGTATCTCTTTTTCTTTCCACTGTTGGGCGAACGCTATTCTAGCTGCGGCTAAAATATGTAGAGTGAGATACCATTTTTTCTTACTCAGCCCCTCTGGGTGAATACCTAGTAAATATATCTCAGGTTTCCTTTGGAGGTCCACATTAGTAATTTCCTTAATCCAATTCCTAATCCTTCTCCAATACTTCTTTGCCATTATACAAGTCCAGTATAATGGTCTTGTAGGAAGTTAGCACCCACCCCTTTCCTGGAAGAGTGAAATATTTTAGGAAATATGAAAAAGGCAGAATATTATATTTCCCTGGATGAGAAATGGAGAAGCATATTTTACAGACGAAGCAGATCCCATCTTCCTGCCCCCACCCTTTGTCAATGGCCAATTAAGGCTTGGGCCAGTCTATTCTACATAACAAAGATCTACCTCCTTCAGACAGAGTCATAGTAGGAATTGCCAAAGATCCAACAAAGATAGGATTAGCCCTCTACACAATAGCAGCAGAAACTCACCACATGTGACCTGGGAAGCATGTGACCTGGGAAGCACATGTGACCATCAGCCAGCAAGGCTAGCTAAGACCCCCACCCCCTGGGAGTCTGACAACCAATCAGGATACTCTTCCTGTGCCCCAGGAAATGTAAAGCCAGAGAGAGCATAAAAACCTGTGGACTCGCTTTTATTCCGCCCTTTTCTGTTCAGGAACTCAAGCCATGTGATCCTGTCCACCATTAAACCATCTTTCCAACCAGTCTCCATGTTTCCAGTGTCTGTTTCCCCACTTGGAGCAGAACCCAGAAGGAGATTTCTTCCAACAGTCTAGTGTTTTCTTAATTATCTCTTCATCTTGCAGTGTTTCTTCATTTTCCCAGTACTGTGCGAATATAACCCTCTCTGCTGTTACAACATGTAATATTTAATATCATTACATACATACTAAGAGATTATTCTTAGTGTTCCAGATTGGCTCCTGATTTCAACAGTTTCATGAACTTCCATTCCCAAACACTGTTTTTTTAAATTGATGGCCAGAAACATTTAGATATTTTTTTGAATAGCTTTCTCATGCTGTAAGAGGGAAGAAATATATTCATTTTCAGAAGCTGCTTAGAAAAACCCACAGCTGCTGTATGTAGACAGAATTGTTGGAAGAAATGTCCTTCTAAAGTAGGTAAATGCAGCGGATCCAGCTGGATGATCACTGAAGGGCCCTCTTTATTGTAAGAAAGGAAATGTGCTTGTTTAAGGGAAGCGAATTAACCAGATGAAAGGCAGAGTATTCCTTTGAAGTAGAAACATTTACAGAGGGGCCCCTCAGTTGTCAGAGATACAAGCATTTGGTGATATACAGTTGAAAGTTAAAGAGATCAAGAATGACCACATGTAATATCAACAAGAGATAATTTGAATCTATGCTTCAGTAATTGGCAAAAAAAGAATTATGAATGTTGGCAGAGAATAATATGAAACAGTAATTAGGAAGTGTCAATTAAAAATGACACTTCTGGGTTTGGATCCAAGTGGGGAGAAAGACACTGGAAACATGGGGGCTGCTTGGGAAGATGGTTTTAATGGTGGACAGGATCACATGCCTTGAAGAAGTTGGCTGAAGAGAAAAAAAGGGAAGAGATGCTGAGAGTGCCTGAGTTTTATACCCTCTCTGGGCTTTTGATTTTGAGCTTGCATTCTGATTGGTTGTCAGACTCCCATGGGGCCATGCAGGGGGCAACTCTGTAGGTTGTCCTGAATCCCAAGCTTGGTTGACTTTTGCTGGGTGATGATATAATGAAAGGGGCTTTGGGCAATTCCTATTATGGCTGTGCCTGAAGGAGGTAGATCTTTGTTATGTAGAATAAACTGGCCCAGGCTTTAATGGCCCATTGACAACGGTGGGGGGCTGAGTTTCTGCCTCCCTTTTAGGGGAAATATTATGCCCTTTTAATATTTCCTAAAATATCTCATTTTCCTAGGAGATGAGTGGGTGCTAACTTCCTACAGAACAGTGGTGGGTTCCTCCCGGTTCGGTCTGGTTCAGCCCAGCCGGTAGCGGTGACGATATGACATCACCGAACCGGTTCTCTCTCCCCCACCCACCCACCCCCCACGTTATTCTTACCTTTTATTTGGTCCCACCCCCAACTATTGCTGCCTCCTGAGTCCCAGCTGATTACTAGAGGGAAAAAAACTGTTTAAACTCTTGCCGCGGGGCTTCAAAGGGCCGTCCTACAGCTGATCAGTGTTAAAAGCAAACAAATAAGTCGGGTCGTAAGTGCGAGGACTGGTCGTAAGTGCGAGGAGCTTCCAGAAATGACTCTGACCAGCTAGCCACGCCCACCTAGTCACATGACCTCCAAGCCACACCCACAAAATAAGCCACGCCCACAGAACCGGTAGTAAAAAAATTTAGAACCCACCCCTGCTACAGAACAATATTAAGACTCTGAAAAGTTGGAAGGATCTGACTATTTCTTCTGCCAAATTGTCTGCGCCTAGATCATGGTAGACTTACTAAGTCTTTGGGGGCCTTATTAATAGTTTTAAGAGTTTTTTTTTAAAAAAAGTACTGAATTAACTGGAAGGATGTCCAAATCTCTACACCTGCCACATTCGCTGTTTTCTTATTTTGAATCTGCAAGCAATTGCACATAAATAATAAGTCTGCATTTGCAGAAAGTTGCTGTGCTTATCTTTCACTGTGTAGAAAGGCAGTGTCAGCTTCTGTTCACTTAAGGATTCAATGAAGCATACAATTTGACCAGAGCTGCTTAAACCTTTGTATGCAACGCTATCTACAAAAAGCAACAACAATAATGGAACTGAATATTTTCATGGCAATTTGGAGATACGCATGATGGAGTGGTTTGCAATAATTTTTCTAGAGATTTTTTAAGGAAGGGTGTAGAATATCTATTTTCCATGGCAGCCCAGTGAAGAATGCTATATTCCAGTAGCATTGTGTACTATTTTGATGGCTCATTTTGGTATTCGCGGGCCGACGAAGGGAGAAATTGCATCCTTCAAATTATTTGAAAACGTGTCACAGAGAATAAAATCAAGATATGTAATCTATTATCCCAGAGGTTAAAAAAAAAACTTTTTTTAAAAAAAAATCTAAATTTTGGAAAGGCATGCAAATTAAAACATACTTATCCATAAAAACAATTTGAAAGAATGGAATGGAATGGAATGGAATGGAATGGAATGGAATGGAATGGAATAGAATAGAATAGAATAGAATAGAATAGAATAGAATAGAATAGAATAGAATAGAATAGAATTCTTTATTGGCCAAGTAAAGGAACAAACAAGGAATTTGTCTTTGATGCATATGCTCTCAGTGTACATAAAAGAAAAGATACGTTCATCAAGAATCATAAGGTACAACACTTAATGATAGTCATAGGGTACAAATAAGCAATCAGGAAACAATATCAATATAAATCGTAAGGATACAAGCAACAAATTGGAAGCATTTACCAAATATGCTTAGTCCTCAAGTTACGACCATAATGGGAGTCAGAAAATTCATTGTTAAGTGAGGTAACGCACGACTGCACCCCATTACAACCTTTTGTGGCCACAGTCGTTAAGTGAATCTTGTGGTCGTGAAATTGAATCTGACTTTCTCCATTGGCTTCGCTTGTCAGAATCCGGCTGGGAAAGTCACACATTGTGTTCACATAACTGCAGGATGCTGCAACTGTGGTCAAAGCCAGCCAATTGCCAAGTGCCCAGATTGTGATCGCATGAATCCGCGGTTGATGTGAAGGTCGTAATTTCGAGAGCAGGCAGTGAGTCACTTTCTTCAGCACCGTCATAACTTCAAGCCATCATTGAACCAATGGTCATAAGATTGAGGACTGCTCACACTGTACATTCAGATAAAGGCCGTAAACCCATCGGTTTGGGATGCTTTAATTTGTATTGCCAAAGCTGGGCTTTTACCAGGAGGAATGTATGGCTGTGAGGATTGGACCGTAAGGGAGGCTGAGTGCTGAAAAATTAATGCTTTTGAGTTGCGGTGGTGGACTAAACCAGGGGTCGGTAACTTTAAGCACTCAAAGAGCCACAAAGGTCTTAACCAGAAGCCCCCGTTCAATTCTGGAGCCGACTGGAATTCCGGTTCCCACATCATAGTGTCAGGTTCCGGTGTATAAGGAAAAATCCACACACATAAATGATGGTTTGAATCCTTTACCGGCACGAACTAACATCCATAAATCAATACAGGAAAATTTTGTTGGAGCTAATGCTTTGTGCTCCCCACCACCTTATAAAGCTTTATCATCTAGGTGACCCTCATATATATAAAGAGTAGTCTATATCCCCGATGACCAGGTTAGCCATTTATATAAATGGCTAATCTGGTCATCGGGGATATCGACTACTCTTTAGGAGCCCCCAAAGAGTCCGTTGTGCTGCTGCGACGTTGGCCATGCCCCTCCACCTAATTGCAGTATCTAAGGGAACAATGATTAATGTGTGGGGAGGAGCGGGGATAAGGGTCACCTAGATGATAAAGCTGCACCACAGGGGGGGCATTTTTGCCCTCCCCGGGCTCCGGAGGCTTTTCTTGAGCCTCCAGGAGGGTGAAAACAGCCTCCTCAGGTTCTGGAGGCCTTCCTGAACTTCCGGTAGGCCTGTTTTTTGCCCTCCCTGAGCCTCCGTGCATGCCCTGCACTTACCTGCATCCAAAACAGGCCGTGTGGGGGCTCCTGGGAGGGGCAGGGCCAATCAGGATTGGATTTGGGGGTTCTCTGAATTGCACAGAATCTTAGCTAGAGGTTCTCCCAAACCCTTGCAAACCCCAAGAATCCCACCCCTGACTGTAATATATTCAGAGTTGGGGAAGATTGCAGCTTTAATGCTTTCCACCTTGGTTTTTCCTGCTTGTTCATCAGGAGAAAAATACCTGCTTATCTCAGCTGGACATGCAGAGGGGCAGTTTAGTTTCATTTTTTTGTTTGCTCTCTTAAAAATGTACTACTGCTTTTAAGGATGCAATTTTAGCTGAAGAGCTACCGCAGTTTGATAATTTGATTGTACGTTGCCTCTAACTCATATTATTATGCTGAAATGATACACTCCAGTTGGTACATATAGAGATGTTTGTTCAATGGACTCAAAACCATAAATCAGTTTCCCCTTAATTGTATTCCTTCTTCTTCTTCTTCTTCCATACCTTCCAATATTTTACTAAGCTAAATTGGGGGAAAAGATTAGAAAACTCCAACCTCTACTCATGGTGAGGAGGTGGTACAAATTGTTGTGGTCCGCCAGCAGCCTGCAGAGCTGGCAGCGGAGTTGGACAATGAGGAGGCTGGGGAGGAACATGGGCCAGTCCTGGAGTCTGGGGCAGGCCCGGACGAGGGCTCTGCGTTGGAGCCAGAGATGGGGCCAGGGCCATCTGGGAGCAATGCACAGACTCCGGAGCCCCCAGAGTCGGACAGCAGAGAGGCAGAGGAACAGGAGGAGCCTGTTCCTAGTGCATGTATGCACAGAGCTGCCAGAAGGCAAGAGCAGCTAAAGCAAAAGGGACGACTTGGGAGTAAGGCCAGGAGCTGATTGGCCCCTCTCATAAGGCTTAAAAGAGAAACAAAGGCACTTTGGGCCTTTTGCAGGAAAGCAACATTGCTAACTCTGTTTCCAGTCGGCGTCTCTTGTTTGTTTCTGAACTTCGTGGGGCTTTGCAAAGTAGGGCCTTTGGCAGGGTGTCAAAGAAGATAAAGATTGGTGATTATCCCGAAGGACTTCTTCCAAATGACTTTTTTTGCAACTAATTGGGACTCAGCTGGGAATGAACGTAATTCTCAGATGTTACAATAAAACAGTTTTTTTTGGGGACTAATTGTCTATTGTAATGACTCAGTAAGCCTAGGTCACAACACAAATATCCTTAGTTTCAAGTTTTTAAACTACATCCAAAGGAGCAAAGGAGCAATTTCTGTTTTTAGGTTGCGCACAATCAAAATGGAAGACCAATTCATGACTCTGTGAAGGAGGTATAGGTAAAGGTTTCCCCTGTCCAGTCATATCTGACTGTAGGGCCCGATGCTCATATCCATTTCTTAGCTGAGAGAATCAGCGTTGTCTGAAGACACTTTCGGGGTCATGTGGCTGGCATGATTATTCACTGAGGCGCACGGAAGGCTGTTACCTTCCCACCAAAATGATACCTATTTATCTACTCACATCTGCATGCTTTTGAACTGCTAGGTTGGCAGGAGCTGGGGCAAGGAACGGGAGCTCCCCATGCCGGGCGGGCACTTGGGTCTTGAACCCAGGCTGTCAGCTTTCCAGCTGACAAGCTCAGCATCTTTAACCGCTGAGCCATTGCACTCCCACGTATATGCCAGTGTGTGTGTGTGTGTGTGTGTAGATAAATGAGAGTTGTAGCTAATCAGAACTTCCTCAAAGTGTAGAACACATGAGCTGGCTACTAACATCTGCAGTTATCAAAGCCCCCCCTAATTCTGTCCAGCTCAGAATAGGAAAATAAAGAAGTGAAGGGGTAGAAAAGTTGAAAGCAGGAATTATGTGCGTATTCTTCTATCCACAAGACCTACTGTGAGTTACCCGAAAAAACCGAATGCCTGCTGAGACTCTTCTGAACTGGTCTCTATGCAAATATCACCTAATAACTTCACACTGAGCTGTGGAAATGCTATAGTGCAGTGGTCACACACCTGTTCTGCATATTAAAGATGTTTGGTTCGATCTGACTGTCTCCAGGCAGGACTTGGACAAAACCTATCTCTGAATATTTGGAGAACATTTGACAGGATTCATCTGATTGATTGATTGATTGATTGATTGATTGATTGATTGATTGACTGACTGACTGACTGACAATGTGCTATCCAGTTCTAGTTGCTCTTGGCAACTACATAGATTTTCTCCACAATAAACACCCTTTTTATGACCCTATAATCCCTTAATTTGGGGTAGAGTCTGGGCGACTGGATGGAGCTGAGCATTTACTGGCCGGATGCCCTTCCTGATGCCTATGCAAAGTTCGCAGCAGATACAGGTAGCCCTCAACTTACAACCGTTTGTTTAGTGAATACTCGAAGTTACAATGACGCTGAAAGAAGTGACATGATGGTTTTTCACACTTATGACCCTGAAACATCCCCATGGTCACGTGATCAAAAAATCTGACCCTTGGCAATTCATTCCATCTTCACGCAAACAGAAATTGTAGCCCAATTACCAAAAACATAACCATAAAAGACATACTAGAAATAAAAATTAAAATAAGAAAATGGCAATAGATTACCTGTCTGATCTTGATGAATATAAATCACTGGGACCTGATGGATTACATCCCAGAGTTCTGAAGGAGCTGGAAGTTTTTAAGAAGACCCTGGACAATCACTTGTTTCAAATGGTACAGGGTCTCTTGCTTGAGCCAGGAATTGGACTAGATGACCCTCAAGGTCCCTTCCAGCTCTATTCTGAATTGAACTGAATTTTTTCAGTGCCATTGTAACTTCGAATGATCACCAGTTTTTCCTCTACGGGTTCTCCGAACTGCTCAAAATTTCCGCTACCGGTTCTCCCGAACCTGTCAGAACCTGCTGGATTTCACCCCTGCTTTGAACAGTCTTTAAATGAATGGTTGTAACCTGTACTTATTGCATCATTTTTCAAGATTGTAATAAATGCAGTTGTGTTTAAAGAAATTTGTAGCAGCCAGTTGTCATCACCACAGCACCCCCAAAACAAAATTTCAACTCTGCCCCAGGGGAGTGTTCAGATCAGTGGTGGGTTTCAGTAGAAATTTTGAGTAGTTCTGAGAACTGGCAAATACCACCTCTGACTGGCCTCGCCCCCATCTATTCTCTGCCTCCCGAGTCCCAGCTGATCAGGAGGAAATGGGGATTTTGCAGGAACCTTCCCCTGGAGTGGGGAGGGAATGGAGATTCTACAGTATCCTTCCCCTGCCCAGCAAGCCACACCCACCAAGCCATGCCACGCCCACCAAGCCACACCCACAGAACCGGTAATAAAATTTTTTGAAACCCAACACTGGTTCAGATGCCTGCATGTCCCGATATATTTTGGGAAGGAGAAACCTCATGAAAGAATGCAAGAGCTTGCGTGATTTAAGTTAAAGAGGGAAGGCCCCTGGGCTGTTACCTGAAAATATTATCAACCCCCTGCTACAGATGAATTAATTACATCCAAAGGATTTAATTAAGCTTTAACTCTCTGCAAAAGAGGAGCAAGGGAATCCAACTTTCCCTAATCAATCTCAGTTTTAGCATATGCAGGAAGCCGCTTCAATCAAGTGTTTTACCGATATTCAGAGTCTGAATTGATGGAGGCGTTTAAGTACTTTTCTCGGCAAACGTGGCGAAGGGGTGTGAGCCTCCCTTTTGCAGGAAACTCACGGAAGAATCGCTTTCATTTTCACAACTCACAAACAGAATCACAAATAGAATAATAGAGTTGGAAGGGATCTTGGAGGTCTTCTAGTCCAACCCCCTGCTTAGGCAGAAAACTCTCTACCATTTGAGACAAATGGTTATCTCTTCTTAAAAATGTCCAGTGTTGGAGCATTCACAACTTCTGGAAGCAAGTTGTTCCACTGATTAATTGTTCTAACTGTCAGGAAATTTCTCCTTAGTTCTAGGTTGCTTCTCTCCTTGATTAGTTTCCATCCATTGCTTCTTGTCCTACCCTCAGGTGCTTTGGAGAATAGGTTGACTCCCTCTTTTTTGTGGCAGCCTCTGAGATATTGGAAGACTGCTATCATGTCTCCCCTAGTCCTTCTTTTCATTAAACTAGACATACCCAGTTCCTGCAACCGTTCTTCATATGTTTTAGCCTCCAGTCCCCTAATCATCTTTGTTGCTCTTCTCTGCACTCTTTCTAGAGTCTCCACATCTTTCTTACATCACAGCAACCAAAACTGGATGCAGTAGTCCAAGTTTTGGCCTTACCAAGGCATTATTAAGTGATATTAACACTTCATGTGATCTTGATTCTATCCTTCTGCATTACTATTAATCTTCTCATCGTTCCTATCACCCATCTCTTCCCACTTATGACTGTATGACTTGTTGCTGGTATCCTTAAGACTTACATTGACTGTTTTCCTATGACTATCATTAAGTGTTGTACCTTATGATCCTTGACGAATGTATCTTTACTTTTATGTACACCGAGAGCGTATGCACCAAAGACAAATTCCTTGTGTGCCCAATCACACTTGGCCAATAAAGAAATCTATTCTATTCTATTCTATTCTATTCTATTCTATTCTATTCTATTCTATTCTATTCTATTCTATTCTATTCCATTCCATTCCATTCCATTCTATGTTCCGTTCCATTCCGTTCCGTTCCGTTCCATTCCATTCCATTCCATTCCATTCCATTCCATTCCATTCTATTCTATTCTATTCTATTCTATTCTATTCTATTCTATTCTATTATTTCTGGACTGGGACGCCTTGTGCACAGTCACTCATGCCCTTGTCACCTCCCGGCTGGACTATTGTAATGCTCTCTACATGGGGCTCCCCTTGAAGATCACCCGGAGGCTCCAACTGGTCCAGAATGCGGCCGCGTGGGTGGTTATGGGTGCAACTTGTTGTGCCCACGTGACACCCCTCCTGCGCGAGCTGCACTGGCTCCCAGTGGTCTTCCGGGTGCTATTCAAGGTGTTGGTTACCACCTTTAAAGCGCTCCATGGCATAGGACCCGGGTACCTTCGAGACCGTCTTCTGCCACCAATAGCCTCCCACCGACCAGTCCGTTCCCACAGAGAGGGTCTCCTCAGGGTGCCATCAGCCAAGTTATGTCGGCTGGCGACACCCAGGGGGAGGGCCTTCTCTGTGGGAGCCCCAGCCCTGTGGAATGAACTGCCCCCGGAAATACGTAAGATCTCCGACCTCCAGGTGTTTCGCTGCGCACTGAAGACCCTGTTGTTCCGCCAGGCCGGGCTATCGACATGATAATTTTTAAATTGGGGTATTTTAATTTTTGGGGTTTTAAATCGGCCAAATTTATTTAATTATTTTAATTTTTAATCATTGTTGTGTCCTGTGTTTTTAAATTGGCTGTACACCGCCCTGAGTCGTTCGGGAGAAGGGCGGTATAGAAATAAAATTATTATTATTATTATTATTATTATTCTATTCTCTGTTAATTAACCACTGCAGTTATTCACTTAATAACCGCAGCAAGAAAGGTGATAAAATGTGGCAATATTCACTTAACAACTGTCTCGCTTAGCAGCAGAAATTCTGGACTCGTAAATTGAGAACGAGTTTCCTCAATCTGAAAAAAAACAATAGGTGCCACATTCATCGGAAAATCAGATGAGCTTTTCTTTTAATACTCACCTCCTTTTCCCCTGACTTGCAAATGGTGTCATGCATTTCTGTTTGTCTCTTCTGGGTAGTTTTATTTTTGTTTTTTTTTTGTTTTTAAAGAAAGCTCTTCCCAATTGCATTCAGTTCAGTTTTGGAGCCTAGATAGATAGAGTCATGGCCTGGGCATCTCATGTATTGGTAAAGGTAAAGGTTCCCTTCGCACATATGTGCTAGTCGTTCCTGAATCTAGGGGGCGATGCTCATCTCCGTTTCAAAGCCGAAGAGCCAGCGCTGTCCAAAGATGTCTCCGTGATCATGTGGTCAGCATGACTCAATGCCAAAGGCGCACGGAGCGCTGTTACCTTCCCACCAAAGGTGGTCCCTATTTTTCTTTTTTTAAAATTGTTTTTATTTATAACACAACACAATATAACAAACACAAAACACAAAACACATAATATATATTCCCTTTTTACAACTGTTTCGTAATGATCATCTTCTAATATTTACATTTCCCTCCAATTCCCTTTATACGATTCATTTTCCTCTTGTCCCTTTCACTCTTATTTACAGTATAATTCCTAACAGTCATAATATTCCTTTTTATACATATTATACATTGTCCTATAAACATTTAACATTTATAGCTTCTCCCCTGTCCTTATTGTTCACTATTTCTGGTCTCCAACCAATTGTACCATTGGTTCCATATTACATAATATTCCATATCTTCCTTTTCTTTAAGTTCTTTTGTTAATTTGTCCATCTCGGCACATTCTAGGATTTTTTTAATCAATTCTTCCTCTGTTGGTATGTTTTTTCTTTTCCAATTTTGTGCATATGATATTTGTGCGGCCGTTATAATATCTAAAATCAAGTATTTTATTTCTTTAGTATATTTTCTAGTGAATATTCCTAATAAAAATGTCTCTGGTTTCGCATCAATAGGTTGATCTGTTATTTTTTCTGTTATTTCTTGATTTTAGTCCAAAACTTTTTTGCGGCCGGACAAGTCCACCAAAGATGAAAATATGTTCCATAGATCTTGTTCCATTTCCAACATATTGGTGAGCTTTTCAGGAACATCTTAGCGGTCCCTATTTTTCTACTTGCATTTTTCACGTCCTTTCGAACTGCTAGATCTGGCAGAACCTGGGACAAGTAACGGGAGCTCACCCCATTATGCGGCACTAGGGATTCAAACCGCTGAACTGCCGACCTTCGGATGGACAAGCTCAGTGTCTTAGCCACTGAGCCACCACATCCCCTGTATGTATATAACATACAATTATAACACTTATTATAAAATTATAACATGTATTGGAGCCTCCTTTTTTGGGGGGGGGAACAAAAACACAGAGTATAGATTTCCCTTTAAACTACAAAGCTCCAGGTTTAATCCCACGGGGAGCAAATCATGCTTGGGGCTAATTTGAACAACTCTGCAACAAGCTCCAGTAAATTAGAATTCGGATCTTTGGCAGAAACCAGCTGCTAAAAATAGGCCCCTTGTAAGAAGAAACCAGGCAGTACTGGAAAGCAAGACCATGTTGAAAACTCCTTATTGTGTCTTTGGCTCAGGAAGATGGAGCAGCGAAGGCAAGGTGGGAAAAAGACACGGCCAAGTTTTCATTAATTATACGAAGACAGGTAGAGCTTCTTAGAAAGTTGATTCAAAGCCAGCTGCCATCTGAGTAGAAAAATCCCTTTGCAATCTGTCGGGGGAAACTTTATGCTTGTTGGAGTTAAGAAAAATGCTTCTCTTCTCTTTGTCAGCTTTCCAGAAAACCGGAAGCTTCAATGCTGCCTCTCTTCTCTTCTCTTCTCTTCTCTCTCTTCTCTTCTCTTCTCTTCTCTTCTCTTCTCTTCTCTTCTCTTCTCTTCTCTTCTCTTCTCTTCTCTTCTCTTCTCTTCATTTATTTGTCAAACATGTACAAGGTAGCACGTATAAGTACGAACATAAACATGAACAAAGGAAGTAAATACAGATAAATGGGGACAGTAGGACAGGGACGGTAGGCACGCTGGTGCACTTATGCATGCCCCCTTTACGGACCTCTTAGGAATGGGGTGAAGTCCACAGCAAACAGTTTGAGGTTGAAGCTATGGGGGTTTGAGGATGTAACAACGGAGTCGGGTAGAGCATTCCAGGCATTGACCACTCTGTTGCTGAAGTCGTATTTTCTGCAATCGAGTTTGGAGCGGTTTACCTTGAGTTTGTATCGATTGTTTGCCCGTGTATTATTGACGTTGAAGTTGAGGAAGTCATTGACAGGTAAGACATTGTAGCAGACAATTTTGTGTACTATGCTTAGATCAGACCGTAGTTCCAGATTTTCCAGACCCAAAATTTCAAGCCTGGTAGCATAAGGGATTCTATTGTGAGTAGAGGAGCGGAGGACTCTTCTCATGAAATATCTCTGTACCCGCTCAATTGTGTTAATGTCCAATATACGGTGTGGATTCCAGGCAGACAAGCTGTATTTGAGAATTGGTCTGGCAAAGGTTTGAATGCCCTAGTTAACAATTCAATGTTCCGAAGAAGAAGCTTCGCAAAATAAGGTTAACAATTCTTAAAGCCTTTTTGGCAATGCTGTTACAGTGAGCTCTGGGGTTTAGATCATTTGAGATAAGTATTCCTAGGTTCTTGACAGAGTACTCCTAGGTTCTGTTCTGTTCTGTTCTGTTCTCTTCTCTTCTGTTCTCTTCTCTTCTCTTCTCTTCTCTTCTCTTCTCTTCTCTTCTCTTCTCTTCTCTTCTCTTCTCTTCTCCTCTCCTCTCCTCTCCTCCCCTCCCCTCCCCTCCCCTCCCCTCCTCTCCTCTCCTCTCCTCTCCTCTCCTCCTTTACTCCTGTGAGCAAAGCACATGTAATAAGAATAACTTGGGGGTCCCAATTCAAACTGGGGCTGCACAAGATCAAATCAGAATGAAAACCTTTCTGATTTGATCTTGTTTCCTCACAGACTGTGAAGAAGGGAGATTTATTAATTCCCCAAAACAAAGAGGTTTCCTTCCTACAGATAAAATGAGGTACAGAGAGGTTGTTTTATAAGTGGGGACTGGATCTTAGTCTGTGTACATGCTGTTCTAGTGTGTGACTCTGTCAAAAGATCAATCTTAATTGTCCTTCCTGGTATCTGTTAGCTTGCCTTTGTTGTGTAGATGGTGTCTGGGCCACCAATTTTGGATTTGGGGAAGTATAAATGAACAGATTCTTTCTCTGGTTAATTACTCCTGCCCAGGTCATTGATTTTACTATTCATCAATGGATAGAGCAATTTTAGCAGTGGATCTTTGTTAAAATGTACTCATTAGATTGCAAATAGCCTTGGTCAATTATTTGAGATGGGGGTGGAGGAGATCTTCTATGATTATTACTGATTATTAAAATTCTTCCCACACACACTTCAATTAGGGTGTTTCTGTTTCAGTTATAGAACCTTTCGAAATATCTGAATGGAGTGGGCTGACTCATACACAGTTATTCACCTTATGGAGTTGAAGCATCTGAATAACAGAGTTGGAAGGGATCTTGAAGGTCTTCTAGTCCAACCCCCTGCTCAGGCAGGAAGCCCTATACTTCAGACAAATGGTTGTCCAATCTCTTCTTAAAAACCTCCAGTAATGGAGCACCCACAACTTCTGAAGGCAAATCATTTCACTGATTAATTGTTCTCACCGTCAGGAAATTTCTCCTTAGTTCTAGGTTGCTTCTCTCCTTGATTAGTTTCCATCCATTGCATCTTATCCTGCAAATATTGGAAGGCAGACTCTTATCTCTCCCGTACTTACAGAGGGGAGTCAATGTTCCTTGCTTAGACATATTTGTGTTTGGTGATGTTGGAAGAAACATCCTTCTGGGTTCTGCTCCAAGTGGGGAAACAGAAACTGGAAACATGGAGACTGGTTAGAAAGATGGTTTAATGGTGGACAGGATCACATGGCTTGAGTTCCTGAACAGAAAAGAGCAGATACAGTAAATCCTCGGGTTTTTATGCTCTCTCTGACTCTGCATTTCTTGGGGCCCCGAAAGAGTATCCTGATTGGTTGTCAGACTCCCAGGGGGTGGGGGTCTTAGCTAGCCTTGCTGGCTGATGGTCACATGTGCTTCCCAGGTCACATGTGGTGAGTTTCTGCTGCTATTGTGTAGAGGGCTAATCCTATCTTTGTTGGATCTTTGGCAATTCCTACTATGGCTCTGCCTGAAGGAGGTAGATCTTTGTTATGTAGAATAGACTGGCCCAGGCCTTAATGGCCCATTGACAAAGAGTGTGGGGCAGGAAGATGGGAGCTGCTTCAAAACATGCTTATCCATTTCTCATCCAGGGAAATATAATATTCTGCCTTTTTCATATTTCCTAAAATATTTCACTCTTCCAGGAAAGGGGTGGATACTAACCTCCTACAGTGAGATGGCACTTGTCAAATCAAAGCTGCATATCACATTGCTGGAGCAGACCTGATCAGCATCTGCTTCTTGATGTTGTCAAGGATGGAAGACGATGCTGTGAGCATCTGACATTTGCATGAACCCATCTGACCCCCTGGGCCAGGCAGTTGCCATGTTTGATTAACATGAAACCCCAACACTGAGCTGACTTCAAAGCCAGCATGTCTTGGCAAGAGGGCAAGAGAGTTACGTTGAAAATGGTGCCAAGAGTGGCACATGGAAAGCTGCTAATGAAATTAGTTTTTGGATCCAAGAAAAGTGTGGGAGTGTGGGAAGCACCCCCTCCCCCACAAAGAACAAAATATTTGGGGGAATATTAAAAAAAACAGGGTAGAATATTTCCCCTAAAGGAGAAATGGGGGGAAAAAAAACCTTAAGGGAGGCAGAAACCATGCTCAAGCAGAAACTGAGGAGGCCAGTTTTTAGAAATGCAGATTTGGTCATCCATTCAGAAAGCCTGGGTCAGACAGAAACTCAGATAAGCAACACAATTAGGGCAACACAACAAGCAACACAATCAAGCCAAAGGTTGACAAAATTAGCTCAGACAAACATCTAGGACAAGGGCAGCAGTGGGCTGCTGGGAGTTCGCAGGGGTTCAGGAGAACCCCTAGCTAAGATTCTGTGCAGTTCGGAGAACCCACAAATCCCACTCCTGTCTGGTCCCCGCCCACCCCACCCCTCCCCTCCCAGGAGTCCCCATGCGGCCCATTTTGGATGCAGGTAAGTGCAGGGCGCATGCTCAGGGAGGGCAAAAAACAGGCCTACCAGAAGGCCAGAAATGGGGCTGTTTCCAGCCTCTAGAGGGCCTCTGGAGCCTGGGGAGGCCATTTTCGCTCTCCTGGAGGCTCGAGAAAAGCCTCTGGAGCCCGGGGAGGGCAAAAAGCACCCCCCTGGGGGGCAGGAGGTGAACTAGACCATGGCCACCATGGCCACACCCACCCAGCAACTGGGCAGAGAACCCCTTGCTAAAATTTTTGAAGCCCACCCCTGGACAGGGATGTCAAACTCACAGTGTCGTGTTGTTGTCACATGACGTATCACAATTTTTTCCCCCTTCACTAAAACGGGGTGGGCATGGCCAGTGCGTGACACATCCGGCCCGCGGGCCAGAAGTTGGACAAGCCGACCTAGGTTTTGCGTTTCCCCTTTTGCCTATAGAGCCAGCCATGACCCCTACATGACCCCATAGGAATCCAGAAGGTATAAAAACCCACCCACTCTCAACTCCATTTGGTCAGCTGTCCCAGAATCACATCCGGTTGGTGGTTCTGCTTCCTCAATAAAGAGAACCTTTCTTTCCAATCAGCCTCCATCCTCCATTTTATCTCGAGTGCCTTTCTCCCAGTTTGGACCTGGATATTTCTTCCAAGTGGACATGCATATACTGTTCCTCTGCTGATTACTGTATTTGTCGGTTGTATTTTATTTAATTTTATTTTAGTCATATGTCATCCAGCCAGAGAATTCTGCTGTTGCTGGAAGGGCTAAAAATTAAATTACATAAAAGATGGATGAGATACCTCTATATTCCACCAGGTAACATAGAATAATAAACACGAGAGAGAGGAAAAACAAATAATCTATGTGTCACATACTGTTCTGCAAAGGGTCAGGGAAACCACACCTGTATTTTATGAATAAATAAATCTAAAAATCTATTTATAAATCATGGTATGTATCTTTTGTTGCAAAGGATATGGCATAGGCCTTCCTTTCAATAGCCATGGAAAGTGAATGAAATGCTAGACGAAATGCAGTCTTTGCAATTTGATTCCAGAAGAAACGCAAAGAAGAATCAGTAAGCATGAACGGAATTCTATATTTATACCGTTCACTAACTGGGTTTGCACACACACACACCTCAGATTTAATTTAGTTTTCTTTTTTAAATTACAGTTTATTATCGGATAAAATATAGACACAGAAAAAAGTCAAGGAAATTAGAGAGAGAGAGAGAGAAAGAAAAGTTTAGAAAGAAGGAAGAAAGGAAGAAAAAAAGACAGAGTAAAGAAATATCGGGATCAGATTTTTATCCTAATTCGAAAGATTCTTAAAATCAATATAAAACTGAAGCCAGAAGTTTTCCTTTTAGGTCTAATGGACAGAGAGCTTTGTTGATAGTGGCAAGAATCTTATATGAGTAATTCTCAACTTAAACAGTTTGTTTAGGGATGGTTCAGATTTACAACAGCATTGAAAAAAGTGACTTATGTCCATTTTTTTACACTTACGACCTTTACAGCGTCCCAATGGTCACGTGATCAAAATTGAGACATTTAGCAACCGACTCATGACAGCTGCAGTGTCCCAGAGTCATTTGCGACCTTCTAACAAGCAAAATCAATGGGGAAGCCAGGTTGACTTAACAACCATGTCATTAGCTTGACAAATACAGTGATTCACTTAACAACCGTGGCAAGAAAGGTCATAAAATGGGGGCAAATTCACTTAACAAATGTCTCACTTAACAACAGAAACTTTGGGCTCAGTTGTGGTCATAAGGCGAGGATTACCTGTATGCACAAAAATGGAAAAACACAGTAATTCCCACAATGGAATTACTGCATTTACTGCAAAACTGGATGTCCTAATCCAGGGGTGTCAAACTCTGGCCCGCGGGGCTGGCCTGGAAATATCAAAAGACCAGCCCGTGGTGCCTCTGCTGGCCAAAATGGGCTGCGCGGAGGCCTTGCTATCCCCGCACAAGGCCTGTTTTTGGCCTCCCCGGCCTCCAGCAGGATTCTGCCAGCCAAAAACGGGCCTTGCACTGCATGCCCCGTTTTGGCCAGCAGGGTGCTGCAGGAGGCGTCCATCTTGTCTCCCCCTGCTCCCCGCTCTCCACCCCCCCCCCCCCCCGCCCACCAGCCCACGGAGGAGAACTACAATGTTGATCCGGCCCTCAAAGAAATCCAGTTTGACCCCTCTGTCCTAATCAAATAGAAGAATTTATCCAGTATGGTTTTTATTTGGAAACCACTTCTGGGTTTTGTACTCCAAACTGAGGAGTGGGGGAGGGGGAAATGACATTTTAATTTTAGGTTTTGAGCATGGGAATAATATTGATGTTACAGAAATGGCTTGAAACATTTAGAAATGTAAAGCAATAGTTTGAGGCTGTAACATTTTATTTCTTCTGCGCTGAACAAAGTTGGACGTCGTTCATTTTTTTAATATCAGATTTAATATGAAAGCCAAAATCCCACCATATATTAGTGAAAACAGTCAACGGGAATAGGACAAGAAGTAACAGGTGGAAGATGATGGAAGAGAGATCCAACCTAGAACTAAGAAGAAATTTTCTGACAGTGAGAACAATTAATCAGTGAAATGACTTGCCACGAGAAGTTGTGGGTATTCCATCACTGGAGGCTTTTAAGAAGAGTTTGGATAGTCATTTGTCAAGAATGCTTGAGCAAGAGGTTGGACTAGAAGACCTCCAAGGTCCCTTCTAACCCTATTGTTCTATGTAGGTTTGTTTTATCTGCGAGTGAGTGTGTCTTCTGGCCGGTATGATGATGATCCAGTCTCTGATTCTTGGTGAGTCTATGGCATTGATGGCTAACCTTTTCCGGACCGAGTGCCCAAAGGACACCCAAATCCCCAAAATGCAATGCGTGTGCAGCCCCCATGCATGCACCTGCAGCCCCGTGCATGCACTTGCCTCCATGCATGTGCACATAGCCAGGTGCATGTGCCCCACCCCACGTGCATGCGTGCATAGCCCCCTGCATGTCCCCCATGCATGCGCACCCCCACACACTCACTCCCCCCAGGAATGCACATGCGCCCATCCGCATGCGCCCCACCCCCTGCATGTGCCCCACCCCCTAAACATGCACACACACACACCCTGCACACACCCCACCCCCTGCGCATAAACGGCAGAGACCCAAAGATCAGCTGGCTGGCAGGAGGCGCGTGCGCATGTGCAGCAGAGCTGAACTGGGGCGATGGCTCGAGTGCCATCAGAGAGGGCGCTGCATGCCACCTCTGGCACATGTGCCATAGATTTGCCATCATGGGTCTATGGGAGGGGTGGGTTCTAAAAATTTTTACTACTGGTTCTGTGGGCGTGGCTTATTTTGTGGGCGTGGTTTGATGGTAATGTGACAATTCTTTAGGATTTAGCAGAGGTACTGGTCTACCAGGCTTTTAACTGCTTGCAGAGCTGTACCAGTCTACCCATTTGTTTTTGGAGGCACTGGTCTACTCATTCGTTTTTCAAGTGCTCTGGTCTACCACCACACTGCCTTTTAACACTGATCAGCTGTAGGGCGGCCCTTTGAAGCCCCGCGGCAAGAATTTAAACAGTTTTTTTCCTTCTAGCCGATCAGCTGGGACTCGGGAGGCAGCGAATAGATTGGGGGCTGAGCCAAATAAAAGGTAAGAATAATGCGGGGGGGGGGGCGGGAGGACCCAGCTCCCAAACAAAGAGAACCGGTTCGGTGATGTCATATCGTCACCGCTACCGGCTTGGCCGAACTGGGCCAAACCGGGAGGAACTGACCACTGGTCTATGGCCAATTCTCTCCACATCTTCTGATCTTGTACTACTTCTTTGAGTTGTTCCCTGCTCTGGTTGGGGTGAGCTTTGATGGTGTCCAGCCACCATGTTCTTTGATTTCCTGTTTTCCTTTTACCACTAACTCTTCCAAACACAATTGCTTTCTCCAGTGAATTTCCCTGCATAACATAGCCAAAGTAAGTGAGACACAGTTTTGTGATTTTCCTTCCAGTGACATGCCTGCTCCAGTATTTCGTTGTTAGTCACCTTTGCTGTCCAAGGAATACGCGGGAACTTCTCCAGCACTGCAGCTCAAATGAGTTGATTTTCTTCCTGTTTTTTTGTTTTTTTTGAAGGTCTAGCTTTCACAACCTTCATAAGTAGCTATGGGGAACATGTAGAGTAGACTAACCTACATTTAGTTGCCAGTCTGACGTCTTTGCTTTTCCATATTCGCCTCACGTTCATTATTGCTGTGAAGCCCAGTGCAATCTCACGTTTGCATTGCATTCACCGCTTTGAGCTCTATGTTTACACCCACACAACCCACACACACACATTTGCATGGATGCATAATGCAAGTGTGTCGTATGCAGACATTTATGGGGGGATGAAGGAACATTGGGACTTATTTCGTCTGAAGTTGGCAATCCTAGTGTTGGAAGAAATATCTTTCTGGGTTCAGTTCCAAGTGGGGAAAAAGATTAATGGAAGTTGCTTGGAAAGAAAGTTTATTGATGAACAGGATCGCATGGCTTGAGATCCTGGGTGAAAAAAGGGGCAGAGATGCCGAGAGTCCCTGGGTTTTATACCCTCTCTGGCTTTGAACTTCCTGGGGCACAGGAAGAGTATCCTGATTGGTTGCTGTCAGAGGTCATGGCTAGCTTTGTAGGTTGTCTGTGTGCTAAGTTTGGTTGAATCTTGCTGGATGATGCAATGAAGGGCAATTAAATGGCTCTGCCTGAAGGAGGTAGATCTTTGTTATGTAGAATAGAGCGGTCCAGGCCTTAATGGCCCATTGACAAAGGTGGGGAGGTGAGTTTCTGCCTCCCTTTTAGGGAAATATTCTGCCCTTTTAATATTTCCTAAAATATTTCATTTGTCTAGGAAATGGGTGGGTGCTAACTTCCTACGCTAGATTAACAACACAAGGGAACTGTGCATTAAAACAGAATTTTTGTCCATTGTTTTTCTGCCTGCTTAAACTCAGGGTGTGGGATCACCTGCCTTTCAGAATTGATTATATGTGAAGTGTTTGTAAGACGGAAACCCACTGGGGAGAACATGGATGGCTGGAACATTTTGACACTAACCCTCCTGTTGTTGTTGTTTTTGGCCGGCTAGTTCAGAACTTTTCAAGCTCAAATTCACATCTCCAGGGAGCGCATCAACTGTCTTAGTAGGCTGCCTTCTGAATGTTAAAAAAGGAAAAGGAAAAGAAAAAGAAACAAGGGCTGAAATTTTTTTTTGGCATATTTTCCTAATCGAGGGGTGGAAAAAATAAATATACTAAGGCTGCTTTATCGACAGGCAAAGGAATGTTGCAAAGGTAGGCTGTCAGGTTTCGAGGTCGTCTCAAATAAATTGCATTTCAAACAAAGTCTTTGAAGAAAAACTCCTATTTATTAAGCATGACATTTTAAACCCGACTCCATCGAAGCCAACACTGACTTCCAGACCCAAAACCCTCCCTTTCCGTTCCCCACTCCCCTGTACTCATTGGCCATCTTCCAAGTCATTCTACCCCTAATCTACTGCTCCAGCCCAAGGAATTTCCCCCCTCCCATCCCATCTCCTAGGGGATATTATCTCCAGGGAAAATAAGTAGGTGAAAAGTCAAACATCCCTTTCCAGACGCCTCCGCCTCTCCTTCTTATGTCAGCACTAGAGTAAATGCAGTTTGAAGGCTTCTAACCCGGTGTTAAGCATAACTGGGATTGTGTGAGTGCTAATTGTGACCTTCCCAGACATCTCCCAACAAAGTCAACGGGGGAAACCAGATTCACTTATAAACCATCATTGGCAACCTTCAGCCTCAAAAGACTATGGTATGCTCTGGAAAGAGGTCCTAAAACAGCATCTGGTGTGACTAAAAAGGCCAATTTGAGAGTGGCAATCCCTTCCACACTGAGGGCAGATACGTTCTGTCCAGGGGTGGGATTCAAATAATTTAACAACCAGTTCTCTGCCCTAATGACTGGCTGGGTGGGCGTGGCCATGGTGGGCGTGGCCAGGGGGTGTGACAGGCATCCCCTGGAAGCAAAAATGGGCCATGGGGGGCCCATGCTGCACCCCCTATGTCCCAATTTGGGCCTAGTAGGCCTCCCTGTAGCCTCCTGGGAGCAAAAACGGGCCGAGGGGGGGGCGAATTGTACCCCCCCGTGCCCCATTTTGGGCCTAGTAGGCCTCCCTGCACTTACCTGGGAGCCAAAATGGGGCACATGGGGACTCCTGGAAGGGGCGGGGCGGGGCCAACCAGCAATTTAACAACCGGTTCTTCCGAACCGGCCCAAACTGGCTGAATCCCACCACTGATTCTGTCCCCTGCCCAGCCCCCAGATTTCACTGGTTCCGGGACTGCCTCTTTGCCTCAGCCTGCCGAACAAGTGTTTCTTCCAATTGGAGAAGGCCATGCTGTGTCTTTAGCCTACAAACTGAACGATTGGAGGTCAAGGTTTCCCAGTTGTTAATGTCCATTCCCAACTTATAAACCACACGATTCATTTGGTTGATTTGGTTAACATCCATGGCAAAAAAAAAATGACTCATTTAATGCAGAGGTGGGTTTCACATACTGTTACCACTGGTTTGCCCAGCACCGGAAATGTGAGCGTGTGCAATCCGCACATGCGTGTGGCATCAAAAACACAGTGATATAAGATGGGATTGTGCCTGGGAGGACGGGTGGGCGGGGTGGGCCCACCGCGGGTCATTACTACCAGTTCATCCGAACCAGGCCGAACCAGCTGAATCCCACCTCTGATTTAACAACCATCTTGCTTAGCAATGAAAATTCTGGTCCCAACTGCAGCCGTAAATCAAAAATGACCTTTATTTGAAGAATGCTAGTGTATCCCCACCTAACAGTACTACTAGCATCTAGTACTAGTTCCAGTATCTAGTGCTAGCACTAGTATTATAGTATCCTAGCAGAATACTACTGTATCCTGCACACCTAGCAGTTTGAAAGCATGCAAATGTGAGTAGATAAATAGGTACCACTTTGGTAGGAAGGTAACAGTGTTCCATGCACCTCTGACATATAGCCATGCTAGCCACATGACCACAAACATGTCTTCGGACAACACTGGCTCCCTTGGCCAAGAAATGGAGATGAGCACCACCCTTTACAGTCAGACATGGCTGGACAGGGAAAGCATTCCCTTTACTGTATGAAATGTATGGTTATTAATATGTTCATGGATCAATGACATCAGCAAGTATTGTGGGCCCAACTGGCAAAAGAAAGCTCAAGAGTTAAGATTGTATTGGTTGGAAACATGTGGAAGATGCCTGCAGTATATAGACAATGGCAAGAATGATGATGATGATGATGATGATGATGATGATGATGATGATGATGATGATGTTTATATTATGTTCATATGCTCGTAAAACATATAAAGAACGGTTGTTGAAGTTGGGTATGTTTGGTTTAATGAAAAGAAGGACTAGGGGTGACATGATATCAGTCTTCCAATATCTCAGGGGTTGCCACAAAGAAGAGGAAGTCAAGCTATTCTCCAAAGCACCTGAAAGCAGGACAAGAAGCAACGGATGGAAACTAATCAAGGAGAGAAGCAACCTAGAACTAAGGAGGAATTTCCTGACAAAGTTAGAACAATTAATCAGTGGAACTATTTGCTTCCAGAAATTATGGGTGCTCCAACACTGTAGGTTTTTAAGAGAAGAGATTGGACAGCCATTTGTCTGAAATGGTATAGGATCTCCTGGTTGAGCAGGGGGTTGGACTTGAAGACCTTCAAGGTCCCTTCCAGCTCGGTTATTCTGTTATTCTCCACAATCAAATTTATTAGATAGCCATTTAGGCTAACCCAATTCAAAAAGCATCTGGTGCATCAGAAAAGAATATAACCACTCAAATGGAATCTCATCGTCTCGTCTCCTGAAAATTATTTCATTCCCCTTCCATCCAGGCTCTGTAGTGACTCCGACTCCCGAACCTGTCCTCATGGAGGAAGAGGACTCAGAAGGTGAGGGGGAGGAACTGACAAGGCCTCCCTCTCCAGGACCCTCCTCTCTGGCAATGCCTCAAGTTCCATCCGAAGGCCAGGAGGAACAGCCTGGGATGGGCCAGGAGGAAGGCATTTCGGAGCACCCATTGATGGAGAGTGATAATGATGAATCCTGGCTTGATCCCAGGCAGCGTCGGAGGGAGAAGCGTGCACAGCAAAGGAAGAGGCATGGGAGGGCCAGGGATTGAGCTGAGTCACTGAGCCACGCCCCACAAGGAATAAAAGGGGGCGTGATTGCTCGGCAGGCTTTGTGACAGACAAAAGTTTAAACTCATATTGTGAATCCTGCACTTGGGCTCAGATATATTTTGGACTAAACTCTTGTGGATAATTTGTCGCTCTGGAAACGGACTGCAGATAAGGCCTCTCCTGCTTTTTGGGAGTACTAATTGGACTTGGCAGGCATTTTACAGTTAGCTGCCAGAACTCTTGTCTGCCAGGAATTCTGGTCTGTTAATACAATAAATTATTGGCAGGCGTGTTTGATACTGCATTTGTCTGTGTGAGGACGGGGGACAGAACAGTCTCATCCATGAAACCCCAGGGATTATGTGTTACGAAAGATGTTGGGTCAACTTCAAGAGATCTTTCCTTATTCTGGCCATACTCTATTATCGCATGCCTGCATAGAAATGCTGAACTTTTATGCTGGGGTATTATGACAGATCTCACGGGTGTCTCAAATCAATGCATCACATAAGTCTAGGACTGATTATCTATCAAGGTGCAACGAAGCAGTAAAAACTACGTTAGCTGTGAAAAATCAGCCGACCTTTATCATTTCCAACCTGACAAATTTCATCATAAACAGATATGACAAACCGTGTTAGAAAGTGACTTATCTTTATTTTACTGGAACAAGAGCATGTTCCGTTTAGGTGCCAGGTGGATTTAAAGCTATCTTTTTCATGGATCAAAGAACAACTAAGTTACAGTTTTATATCCACGGCAATGCAGTTCTTTAGAAGAGCGCTTTTTAAAAGTTTGCAAACCTTTAAAAAAAAATGCAAGAAATTGCAATTTCATAGCGGGAGTTACGAGCTATTTGTTCAGCTGGGAAATTTCCATATTGGTTAAAATCTCAAGGACACTTTTGTTGGTGATAGGAGATTGACAAAGCTATTAACAGCCTTCAGATGTCTATGGAGAATCTCAGTCATCCAGGTCATGGTTGTCCCAAAGGTGCTTTTTTTTTAAAAAAAAAGAGGTAACTGGACTTCCTGGTTTTTCTTTGAAGACGTTTCACTTCTCATCCAAGAAGATTCTTCAGCTCTGACTTCCATTCCACACCATCCAGTCAAAGCTGAAGAAGCTTCTTGGATGAGAAGTGAAGCATCTTCAATGAAAAACCAGAAAGTCCAATTGCCTCTTGAAAAGAGCACCTTTGGGATATCTTTCAGATGTTTTAAAGTAAGGGGGTCTCCAAATTTGGCAACCTTAAATATGGCTGGTTGAGGAATTCTGGGAGTTGAAGTTCACAAGTTTTAAAGTTTGGAGACCTTTGTTTTAGCGAAACAGGAGAAACTGCACAGATTTATCTGGTGCTCTAGTTGTGATCGTTCTTGGACTGTGAAGACCTGGGTACAGTGACTCAAGCTCTTATCACTCGTGATTGGACTTTTGCAATGTGCTCAACATAGGACTGCCATTGGAAATCACTCAGAAACGGCAGGTGAGCCAAAATGCAGGGTCAATGTGTTAATTGAACTCCAGCTGCAATGACGGCATTAAATTTATTTTCTATTTTCTGCACTGGTTGCAATAGGCTTCCAGGTCAGATTCAAAGTGCTGGTTTTCACTTAGAGAACCCCATAAGCCACAAGACATGTGTAGAACTCCTAACTCCAATAGAGTCAATCCACCAAGAATCCTTTCCAGTAGGTGTCTATGGAGATTCTCAGTCATCTAAGTCATGGTTATCCCAAAGGTGCTTTTTCAAGAGGCAACTGGACTTTTCGGTTTTTCTTTGAAGACATCTTCAGTCTACAACACAGTCCATTCAACAGTTCCAAGAAGGCTCCACACCCATTTGCACTACTCAGGTGACTCTGAGGACACAGAGAAATCTCCAAGTGGCCTCAATGACCCTCTAAAAAGAATGCAAATGACCAGCTGTCTGCAAGGAGTATAAAGCCTTCCATCCTTCATCATCCAGTCAGAGCTGAAGAGGCTTCTTGGATGAGGAACATCTTCAAAGAAAAACCAGAAAGTCCAGTTACCTCTTGAAAAAGCACCTTTGGGCTTTCCAACAAGACTTTTGATTGGCAAATGGGAAGCCAGTCAGAATCAGAGGTGGTATTCAGCAGGTTCTGACCAGTTCTGGCGAACCGGTAGCAGAAATTTTGAGTAGGTCGTAGAACCGATAAATACCACCTCTGACTGGCCTCACCCCCAATTATTCTCTGCTTCCCGAGTCCTAGCTGGTCGGGAGGAAATGGGGATTTTGCAGTAACCTTCCCCTGGAATGGGGACGGAATGCAGATTTTACAGTATCCTTCCCCTGGAGTGGGGAGGGAATAGAGATTTTACAGTATCCTTCCCCTGGAGTGGGGAGGGAATGGAGATTTTACAGTATCCTTCCTCCGGAGTGGGGAGGGAATGGAGATTTTACAATATCCTTCCCCTGCCATGCCCACCAAGCCATGCCCATAGAACTGGTAGTAAAAAATTTTGAATCCCACCACTGGATCATGGAGCTCAACTCAACTAGCCTTTACAGTTGCCAAATTTTTGAAAGTCATGTCACTTGGAAGGCAAAATCATAAAAATGCATCTCACTTATTTTGGCCATGTCATGTGGGGAAATTCACTGGAGAATGCCATTTTGTTTGGGAGAGTTAGTGGCGAAAGGAAACCACGTCACCAAGGACACGATGGCCGGACATCATCAAGCCTGACAGCAGCCAGAGTATAGAACAACTCAAAGAAGTAGGGCAAGATTGGAAGTTGTGGAGAGAACTGGCCCATAGAATCACCAAGAGTCGGATATGACAGAATGGATAACATTGTCATCATCATCACTATCATCATCATCATCATCATCATCATCATCATCATCATCATCATCATCCCAGGGATTATTGGGTATATTTAATGAAACAACACCAAATCCTTCATGTGACATATGATTCTTTTAGCTCTACCAACACAGTTGTCTCTGGTACTTGTTCGTTGGAATACGGATCTGGAATTCCTCTGTTTAAAATCATTGTGTGTTTTCTTTTCGTTGTGGTTGTGGTAATAGTTGCAATTATAACAGTTCAATAAGACTCATAATTAGAGCATGAGTTTGTTAGTCAAGAGTATTCAATACCATATATTGCTGGACCACTGTAGAATTAGTTTTGACTATGGGCAATTCTGGCATCATTAACTAACTCTGGTTAATTTCCCCGGGGACACCTAAATGTGCCAGAATAATTGCAAGAAATGGAAGCCAGGTAATAGTCTTGCTATGGTTAAAACAACCTGGATCAATCCTAAAGTGAATTTATACTAGACGTGGGAGGTGTTTGAGAGATGGAAAGGCTGATCATCTGGAAAGGTCCAGAATAAACAAATCGATATCTTTGGGGAGCCCTTAAAGAGGACATAAAGACAATCTTGTTTTCCTAGCTGTGTTCCCAAGCGAGGGCAATTCCAAGGCAAATTGCTTTGGGTAATCCTAAAGATACGGATTTTATTGCAAAGCTTTTGAGAGTGCTTTTATTGCAGCCTTTTGTTACTTCATTTATTTAAATAGCTGTGGCTTCCCCGAGAGATTTTGCTTGAGGAGCACCATGAAGAGAGGATGGATGGAAAGATGGATGGATGAAGGGCTGAGTAAGGGATATGATAGAATAGAATAGAATAGAATAGAATAGAATAGAATAGAATAGAATAGAATAGAATAGAATAGAATAGAATAGAATAGAATGGAATGGAATGGAATGGAATGGAATGGGATGGGATGGGATGGGATGGGATGGGATGGGATGGGATGGGATGGGAGGGGAGGGGAGGGGAGGGGAGGGGAGGGGAGGGGAGGGGAGAAGAGAAGAGAAGAGAAGAGAAGAGAAGAGAAGAGAAGAGAAGAGAAGAGAAGAGAAGAGAAGAGAAGAGAAGAGAAGAGAAGAGAAAAGGAAGGGACCTTGGACCAGTGGTGGGTTGCTCCCGGTTCACACCAGTTCGCAAGAACCGGTAGTAAAAAAAATTTAGTAGTTCAGAGAACCGGTAATAACACTGGCTGGCCACGCCCCTGAACCGGTTCCCGGCCTGGTCGCCGCTCGTTTATCCCGCCCACCATCATTGCCACCCCGGGACTCCGCCCTTTGCCAGCCAGAAGTGATGCCGCCAGTCGCTCCTGTGCACCCGGCTGCCTGCCTGCCTCATCACTGCCACCATGAGGAAAGGCCCCGAAGTTGCACTGCCTGGGATCCACGTGAGCTGCCACAGGGAGAAGCCAGGTATGGCTGGCTGGACACTGGCTGGAGCTGAGCTCGAGGCTGGCAGGAGGAGGAACGTTGCCTCTTAGCCAGCTTGAACTGTCTGCTGCCGCAGCCTGCCGCCATCCCCTCTCCCCTGCCAGCTGCTCCTGCCACTGCCAGGGAAGCGGCTGTGTGAGAACCGCTGCCGCCAACGGCAAGGGCGCGGTGGTGGCAAGGATGGCCGGTCTGGAGCTTCCTTGTCTCCCTGCCTGAACAGACTTCTGTCATAGCCCTAGGCCTCCGGAGGGAGGGAGGGAGGGAGGGATGCCCTGGCCTGCTGCTTCTGCCACCGCCACCCCGTTGCCCCCAGCAAGAGCAGTTCTCGTGCTGCCGCTTCTCTGGTTCTCTGGTAGTTGCTCAGGGCAGAGAGGGCAAGGCAGTCTGTGGTGGCAGGCCGTTCTTGCCAGGTAACAGACAGGCTGCTCCTGGAGCAGGCAGGAGAAGGAGAAGCCACCAGCAAGGAGGCAAGCTGCCCCAGGAGGACTGAAGGAGAGCACAGCTCCTCACTCATGGAGATCCACCAGCGGGGAAGTGGTCGCAGAAAGCAGTAAGAAATGCGCGAGCCAGGAACCGGTCATGCTCCCTGGCAGGAGAGGGTTGCACGTTCACTCCAGGAAAGGTTTGTGCAACCCTCTCCGGCCAGGGAGCATGACCGATTCCTGGCCAGCGCACCGCTTACCGTGCTCACTTCCCCACCGGTAGATCTCCATGAGTGAGAAGCTGCGCTCTCCTCCAGTCCTCCTGGGGTGGCTCGCCTCCTCGCTGGCAGCTTCTCCTTCTCCTGGCTGCTCCAGGAGGAGCCTGAAACTCTGCTTTCCTTGACAAAGCACTTCATTATTGCAGGACAGGGGACACGGGCAGCGCCGGGGGATCCATGCAGCTACTACCCCACCCCTCCTCAGCCTTGGCCACGTCACGAGGCTCCAACTCAAGGAGGAGAAGAAGATGGAGGAAGAGGGGGGTGGGGGAAGTCTAAACGGCAGCTACCTCAAGCAAGCTGCAGCGCTATTACGCAGGGCTCCGAGTGGTTGGAGAAGAGACAGAAACAGTAGCCAGGGCTGCGCTTTCAGCGGGTAAGCAACACTGCCTCTGCAGTGAGTAACTTTGGAGAGAGAGGCAGGATGTGGGAGCAGCCTGTCTCTTAGCTGGCGAGAATGGCCTGTCATGAATAAATGCCTTGCCTCTGACCCAGAGCTAGAAGCAGGGGGGCTGGGCAAGCCAACCCCCAAGATCCACCCTAACCCAATGACCCCTCCTTATCTTAGCCATGCCCCGGGGGTACTTAAGGATCAGCCATGCGGTCCTGCCTCAGTTCCAGACTTGTACCTGTAACGATAAGATGCTTAATTAATAAACAATATTTGATCCATTAAGAATCTGTCTATGGAGTTATTGGGCACGATCCTCGAACATAACTAACAATATGGTAGCAGAGGATGGTTGTATAGCCCAATCCTGATACTCCACAACATGCAAGGGACCACGACAGACAGGGTGAATACCAGGGCATTCACCAAGAAGATGGCAGGACGATCTGCCCAACCCGAAACCACGCAAGGAGAGGTACCCGACACGAGCGGCCTACTCCACCACCCATCCACCCCGGCCAGGAGCAACGAGGAGTGGACGAAACACGAAACCTCAAAGGAAGAGATGCACGACCTAAAAGGGAAACTCCTTGAACTGATAGATTCGTCGCAAAGCAACAGTGGCCTCATCGCGGAACTCCGAAGCCTGATCAAAGGTTCCGAAGCAGCGAGTGAGGAAGATGAAGACGAATCCGACTACAGCGAAGGAGACCCGGTAAGGGAAGATTTCCCCCACCAAAAACCCACCGCAAAGGCCGAAGGGGACTTCGCGCCCTTTTCACGGCGGCCATCTTGGGAGACGGCGTCATCAAAGATGGCCGACCATCCACCAATAGACTCCCGGGATTTAAATCCTATGGTGGGAATCGGGGCCTACTCAAAAACTACCGACCAAAAATACTACAAAAAACAAAGGAGCACAAAAACAAAACCTACAAGCTCGCCTACCGAGCCCGAAGTCAACAAGGCCATCGAACTAATCGCCGTGGCCCTAGGGGACAAGGTGAAAATACCGGCCGTACACCCCGGCGCCAGGCCGAAAAATGGGAGGGACCCCAACGCGACGAGGGCCGGCACCGGCGCCCACCCTGGGAAGGATACCACCATCGCGTGGACCCAGGACCACCCAGAGCCCCTAAGAGGTCCACCCACCAAAGCGGGACACCAAGGGCGATGGGACTACTCACCAGACCGACGACCGGGACCAGATCCGTGGACCGCGAGGCCATCCGCAGGCAGAGGACGTCCATCGGCGGGCAGGGGGATCAGCCCGACACCCACAGGCGGCACCCGCGCGAGACCGGGCCGACCGGGACCATTCGCGGCCCCAACGGGATTCCCAGCGTCCACCGGCGATCCTCACCGCTCTCCGAGGCTCCAGGCGACGATCCGCGACGATCCCGAGCAGGCAAGGCCAACCGGAGAGGAGCTGAAGGCCCATCCGGAAGATTGGGGCCTTCACCCGGGAGCAGCATGGACGAGCTCCTCACTCCACGACGACTGGGGAGAAATGAACCTCACGCATGCGCAGCACGCCCCTGTAAGAGAAACGGAACAGGACATAGAGCTACACCGACGCAGACACATAGAGACAAGTCAGTTCAGACTTGCCACAGTCGTTCCTCTGCCTTATTGCGAGTATCCTTATGTGAGGAACCATGGACAGCGACATAATGTGAGTAATTTAACTTACAATTCAGGGAATTTACCCAGTGATTTTCCTAGACTGAGGCTAGATGGGGAGAATTTCCTGGACTGGAATCAACAGCTCCAGGGCACCCTACTTAAGGAAGACCTGCTATCTATGGTTACAGACCCCCCAGAAAAACCCTGGACTTTTGAACTGGATTGCATCCACCACAAAGCTTACTGTATTGTCATTGCTAGTATTACCCCCAGTATTTACCCCAGTATTGGCCACCACCTGACTGCATTAGAGATAATACAGAGGATGCACAAACTGTTTTACTGCCAAAGCGTTGCCAGCACCACCAGGCTATCTAGGGAATTTTATGCCACTAAACTCAAGGCAGGGACACCCATGAGCGAGCATTTACTATCACTAAATAATACTAGGGCCCAGCTGACACAAAGGGGGGAGGTCATAAGCGAGAGGACCATGATAAGTATCATAGTAAATTCCCTAGACCCCAGTTGGGACACCTTTATTACGCAGATAGACAATCTAGGGACAGGGAGGCTCTCACTTGACTTACTAACGAGTAAACTAATATCAGAGGATTGCATCAGAAAGGAACGCTCCCTAAGCCGCAGGGAGCAAAGACCCAGCAGAAAGGTTGAGCCACAGGGCAGGAGCCAGGGCAACACAGAGTGCTATATATGTGGGTCAAGAAACCATTACAAGAGGGACTGCCCTAAAAATACAGGGGACAGGATGCATAGGAGAGACAGACCAGAGCAAAGGACAAGGCACACTAGCGGACGCTCACCAGAGGCCAGGCACAGGCGTAGGGATTCACCTAGCCCTAGAGACAGGAGAGACCACAGGGACAGTTCCAGGGAGAGCCACACCGGATCCCTGTACGGCATAGGGGATCAAGCACAACACGTAGGCCAAGGCAGGGAGGAAGGCACATGGCTGCTGGACTCAGGAGCCACAAACCACACCACACATGATCGCAACCTACTAACCTCTTTCACAGGAGAAAGTTTTGTAGTGAAAGTGGCTAACCAGAATAACGTACAAGTAACAGGCAAAGGTAATGCGTACGTACCAGGAATAGGTATGGTGCGGGGAGTACTTCTAGTGCCAAATATACCATATAATATCCTTGCCACCCTAAAACTAAGCAAGGATAACAATGTCGAGGTGATTTTCAAAGAAGGAAAGGCACAGGTAACCAGAGGGGGTAAAGGGATAGGGAAAGTAGTAGTCAGTGGGGAACTACCATTCTTCCACCCAACCAAGAGCACACAGCCAGAAGTAAACAACCACCAAGGAGTTAGCTCCAATAGCACAGGCAACGCAAGTAAGGAAGTAGAGGGGGTTGAGCACACACACACCACCGATGAACCCAGTGAACGGGGGACACCTAGGAATGAGAAACCCATGATAGGGAAACCAATGCATGACAACTGTGCCCACCTATTACACAGGAAACTAGGACACATTAGTTTCCCCGTAGTGCAGAAAATGTTGGAATGCTCTGAAGGTGTAAAAATAAAGGATTGTGAGAACTATCTCGAGTGTTCTATTTGTAAGGGCTCCAAATTAAAAACCAAACCAAGGCCCAAGAAGTCAGTACGCACAACTAATTCGATTTTCCAACTTGTACATATGGACCTAGTTGGGCCACTAAGGCCCTCCATCAAGTACAGGAAGAGGTACTTCCTGACCATAGTGGATGACTTCAGCCGCTATGGCTTCGTGTACACCCTAAAACACAAAAGTGAGGTTTTTCAAAAATTTAAGGAATTCTATGCGAGGGTAGAGACACAACACAACACCAAAATCAGGCAAATAATGACAGACCGGGGGTCCGAATTCTTGTCAAGCGACTTCTCGCGATGGTTAAAAGCACGCGGGATGGTCCACTACACGACTTCTCCATTTTCTGCTTTTCAAAATGGCGTGGCAGAACGAAAAAACGGAACGCTACAGACCATGATGAGGTGCGCACTAGATGATGCCGGCCTAGGGCAGCATTTCTGGTCCGAAGCACTCATTTATTCGAACTATACTCTAAATAGACTGTGGTCCAGTGTACTAAATAAAACCCCATATGAATTAATGTACCAAAGGAAACCACAGGTGTCACACTTACACATATTCGGGGTCACAGCAGATGTGCACATACCCAAGCAACTCAGGCGTAAGGGGGACAGGGTATCCAGGAGGCTGAGGTTCATGGGCTATGAACCGGGGACGAAGGGATACAGGTTCATAGACAACAGCAACAATTTCGTGATATCACGAACAGCTGTTTTTCACGAAAACGCTAACTGGTCCAAAATACACCTCAACGAGGTGTCCCTTAACAAGGACGGACCAGGGGATGATCAAAAGGAAATGAAACACCAAGCAGGGAGGGACACTGAACAGAGGAAGAACAAACCCAGGGGACAGGAAATACCAGTGAAGGGATGGAAGGAAAACCACCCGATCATTAAAGTAGACTCACTCACCGAGAGAGAAGCTAGATACATGCATGACACAGAGACACCTCCTGACAGACCAGTCAGGACAAACAGGGGCAAAAGGCCAGAAAGGTTAGGGGACTACATACTATCCCTACACAATAACCAACTAACCCCCAACACATATGAGGACGTACTGGGGTTACCAAATGAGGAGAGAGAGAAATGGGAACAAGCCATGGAAAGGGAAATGGATAGCCTGAGGGAACTAAAAGTATACACTCCCTCTAAAGTCCCAACAGGAAAGACAACCATAGGCACTAGGTGGGTCTACAAGGTTAAAACCCTAGAGGGAAACAAAGTGCTCTACAAAGCAAGGCTGGTGGCTCAGGGATTCGCCCAGAAATACCCTGATGACTACACGGAAACGTACTCCCCCACAGTCAGGGCCGAGAGCGTGAAATGTGCACTAGTGGTCGCATCACTGCTGGGGCTGGAGGTGCACCAATTCGACGTGCAAACCGCTTACCTGCACGCTGAGCTCGACAAAGAGATATACGTGAGAGCGCCACCCAGCCAAAGCACCAAAAAGGGGGAAACCTGGATTTTAAACCGGAGCTTGTATGGACTCAAACAGTCAGGGAAACGTTGGTATGAATGCCTATCCAAGACATTGAAATCCATGGGATTCTCAGCCACTTCAGCCGACAACTGCTTCTTCACCAAGAAGTCAGACAACTCCCTCGAATATGTGTTGATATACGTAGACGATATATTGTATATCGGTGATCAAGCCAGCAAATGTAATAACTTCGCCAATGAGCTGGGAAAACATTTTACACTAAAAATATTGGGCAAGGTAGACAAATACTTGGGGGTGCAGATCACGAAAACAGACAAGGGTTTTCAGCTGTCACAGAAGGATAAAATTTTAGAACTAATACAGAAATGCAGCATGACAAACGCCAAGGGGTGTGAAACGCCAATGCAACCAGACTTCTTGAAGGACATGTACAATGAGGCTGAGGCGTTCAAGGACAACACCTTATACAGATCCACCATAGGCTCCCTACTGTACATTGCGAACTGGACTAGGCCAGACATCGCATTGCCAGTCAATTTGCTGTCAAGACACGTGGGTAAGCCCACCGTGTACCACTGGGAGGCCATCAAAAGGGTATTAAGGTATTTAAAGCAGACTTCCGAGGCCTGCCTGTCATTAGAACCCGAGGACACCAAAGCACCCACACTCACGTGCTATGCTGACGCTGACTGGGCTGGGGACGTGAAGTGCAGGAAGAGCACTTCGGGTTACATATTTTTCCTAAACAACAGTCCAGTTCATTGGTATACAGGCAAGCAAGACTTGGTAGCCACATCCACCACGGAGGCTGAATATATCTGTTTGTCTAAAGCCGCCAACAACCTGGTCTGGTTTGATGACCTGCTCGCTGACATATGGGCTGAGCCGAGCTACCCCATCATCATGCACGAAGACAATAAAGCCGCCATGGAAATATCTAAGGCTGAAGCAGTGGGTCAAAGGTCGAGGCACATCGACATAAAGTACAAACATGTCAGGCAATTCGTGAACATAGGTTTTGTGAAGGTTATACACTGTGACACGGAAGAACAAACAGCAGACATCCTAACAAAGCCGTTACAAAATAAACAGCACACGTATCTCACTTCAAAACTAGGGGTCCTCTTGAAAAAAACAACTCAAGTACATAACACACAAAAATATCTCGGCCAGGCATTTAGAGGGGGTTTTGTCATGAATAAATGCCTTGCCTCTGACCCAGAGCTAGAAGCAGGGGGGCTGGGCAAGCCAACCCCCAAGATCCACCCTAACCCAATGACCCCTCCTTACCTTAGCCACGCCCCGGGGGTACTTAAGGATCAGCCATGCAGTCCTGCCTCAGTTCCAGACTTGTACCTGTAACGATAAGATGCTTAATTAATAAACAATATTTGATCCATTAAGAATCTGTCTATGGAGTTATTGGGCACGATCCTCGAACATAACTAACATGGCCACAGCCTGCCCCCACCCTCTCTCTCCAAAGTTCCTCATGGCAGAGGCAGCGTTGGGCCTGGTAGGCCCGTTTTTCACCCTCCCCAGGCTCCAGAGGCTTTCTAGGAGCCTGGGGAGGGCAAAAACGGCCTCCCCCACCCCCCGGAGGCCCTCCGGAGGCCGGACACAACCCATTTCCCAACTTCCGGTGGGACCGGAAGGCCCAAAAATCAGCTGGCCAGCGCACGCATGCGTGCTGGAGCTGAGCTTCGGCAATGCTCGCATGCCCACTGATATGGCTCCGTGTACCACCTGTGGCACCTGTGCCATAGGTTCGCCATCACGGCCCTACACCATTTCTGACAGGTGGCAGTCCAATCTCTTCTTCAAAGCCTCCAGTGATGAAGCTCCCACAACTTCCAAAGTTCCATGGGTTGATTGTTCTCACTGTCAGAAAATTTCTCCTTATTTCCAGGTTGAATCTCTCCTTGATCAGTTTCCATCCATTATTCCTTGTTTGGCCTTGGAAAATAGCTCATAATAATAAATAGCTTGTAAACAAATAGTTCATTTAGTGACTGTTCAAAGTTATAACGGCACTGGGGGAAAAAAAGGAAGATCTATGATTGTTTTTCACACTCATGATCATGGCAGCATCATCCCCATGGTCACGTAATTTACGCTTGGCAACGGACTCATATTTATGACAGTTTTAGTGTCCCAGGGTCTCATGACCCGAGTTTGCAAACTTCTGACAAGCAGAGTCAATGGGGAAGCCAGGCTGATGAGTGATTCTCCATTGCCTTCTTCCTAGGGCTGAGAAGGACTGACTGGCCTAAGGTCACCCAACTATTTATTTATTTTTATTTATTTATTTATTTATTTATTTATTTTAATTTAATTTGTATACCGCCCTTCTCCCAAAAGGGACTCAGGACGGTGAACAGCCAAAATTAAAATACATACAATACAAAAGTTAAGATAATTAAAAGAGATTAAGTCAATCGGCCTCCCAATTTAAAACCCCAAGTCTATAAAATTTAAAAATCCCATTAAAAATCATTTAGGCTAGGCCGGCTTGCTGGAATAAATAAGTCTTCAGGGCCTTACGGAAGGTCCAGAGGTCCAGGATCAGTCGTATTCCAGGAGGTAGCTCATTCCACAGGGCGGATACCCCCACAGAGGCACCCGCCCTCACCGTCTCCTGATTTCAAACCTGGTGCCTGAACCGGCCCTCAAATTTTTTAAAGTTGTGAACAGCCTAATTCTGCATTCTTGAACTGAATTTTTCAAGTGGAGATAGCGGGAGAAGAACCAGATGCAGAAGCTTACTGACACGGAAATAAATAGGTTTAATGAGACAAGGATAACCAAGCATCAGTTCATTCCTGAATAAACTTCTCCTTTTGCAGATTTCGGACTCTTTAAGGAATCAAGCAGGGCGAGTTACTAGTAGGCCCTGCATTTTCTCCCACCTGGATCGTTCTAGAACAATCCATCCTACGAAAGAAAAAGAACGAAGGGAGAAAAGAACGAAATAAAAACAGGCTGTTCTCTTTTTTAAAAAACTTTAAGCAGCTGTAGAAGTCGTGACACTGCGTCCCTCTTCTCTCCTTGCCGTTATTGGACATTACTTCATTCACTTCTCTTTGCACCTGGCTGCAAATTACCGTTTTACACAGCCAATGACAAATATTATGTTCTTAAAATGCCAGTCTCTCCTTCCCCACCCCCCAACTCACTGGCAGCCAAGTTGTTTCCATATCCAGCAATTAGCCTGTCCATTGTTGTTGGGTTTTTTTTTTCAGTGCACAAGAAGACAAAATGTAGGAAAAGCAAACACTGCCCTCTTCGGTTATTGATGATACATTGCAACACAAGTTAGTCAAGTTGGAGAAACAGAACAACAGTGTGGGAAGGGACCTTTGAAGTTCTTCTTGTCCAACCCCCTGAACAAGCAGGAGACCCTGTACCCTATTCTGGACAAATGGCTGTCCAATCTCTGTCCAAAAATCTTGAGTCATGGAGCACCCACAACGTCTGAAGGCAAATCGTTGCCTTGGTTATTTGGTCTCACTGTCAGGAAATTTTTCCTCAGTTCTAGGTTACTTCTCTCCTTGATTATTTTTATTTTATTTTTTTATTGTTCATATTTCTATGCCGCCCACTCTCCGAGGACTCTGGGCGGCTTACACCAAAGACAGTATACTAAATAGCATATTGCCCCCAACAATCTGGGTCCTCATTTTACCCACCTCGGAAGGATGGAAGGCTGAGTCAACCTTGAGCTGGTGAGATTTGATCCGCTGATCTGCTGAACTAGCAGTCAGCTGAAGTAAAAGAGCCTTGGTAGTACAGGGGTTTAAGGCACCCTGTTATTAAGCTGGTTATTAAGACCAGCTGCCTGCAATTACTGCAGGGTTCGAATCTCGCCAAGGCTCAAGGTTGACTCAGCCTTCCATCCTTTCTAAGGTAGGTAAATTGAGGACCCAGTTGTGGGGGCAATAAACTGACTTTGTATAAGTATACAAAAGGATGAAGGCTATTGCTGAGCACATTGTAAGCCGCCCTGAGTCTTCGGAGAAGGGCGGCATATAAATCAAATAAAAAAAAAAAAGTAGCTGCAGTACTGCACTCTAACCACTGCGCCACCTCGGATTAGTTTCCATCCATTGCTTCTTGTCCTGCCTTCAGGTGCTTTGGAGAATAGCTTGACCCCCTCTTCTTTGTGGCAGCCCCTCAAATATTGGAAGACTGCTATCATGTCACCCTGGTCCTTCTTTTCACTAGACTAGACATACTCAATTCCAGAAACCATTCTGTTTTAGCCTCCAGTCCAGTCCTTTAATCATCTTTGTTGATCTTCTCTGCACTCTTTCCAGAGTCTCGACATCATTTTTATATTGTGGCGACCAAACCTGGATGCCATATTCCAAGTGTGGCCTTACCAAGGCATTATAAAGCGGTACCAATAAAGAGATCAGATGCTCCCATCTGCAGTAATAGAGACTGGCTGAATTCACACAAAGAGGAGGAGGAATCCAGTGAGTTAAAGATCTACGTACTTCATGCATTCCCACAAGTTAAAGTTGTTTAATGCCAGCTAGATTAGAATATTGTCAGAAGAATAATCTGGGGTTCCAATTTGAGCTCGGATTGCACAAGAATAAATAAAAAGGAGATCCAGACAGCTGTGAGGAAAGAAGAAATATTTATTCCTAAAAGCAAAACAGTTCGTTTTTAAGGTCTGGCTGCAGAGAAATAGGAAGAGGTTTTGTGAGAAGTTTGCAAAAAATGATCACATGACCCCAGGACACTGCAACCGTCATAAATAGGAGTGAGTTGCCAAGCATCTGAATTTCGATCATGTGACCATAGGGATGCTGTAATGGTCGTGAGTATGAAAAACAATCATAACTCACTTTTTCCAGTGCCATTGTAACTTCAGATGGTCATTAAATGGACTGCTACAAGTTGAGGACGGGATGTCAAACTGGATTACTTCGCGGGCTGGATCAGCATTGTAGTTGTCCTTCATGCGCCAGTGGGAGGGAGGGGAGATGGGACGGTCGCCTCCTGTAGCACCCTGCTGGCCAAAATGGGGCATGGGGGGGCAAGGGAATGGCACCCCTGGGCCCCGATTTGGCCGGCAGGGTGCTGCAGGAGGCCGTCCAGGCCAAAAACAGGACAAGGGGAGGCTGCACGAGCCTCCCCATGCCCCATTTTGGCCAGCAGAGGGACCACGCACTGGTTCTTTGCTATTCCCAGGCCGGCCCTGCGGGCCAGATCTAAGCACCCCGTAGGCCAGATCCCCCCCGCGGGCCTTGAGTCTGACACTCCTGCTGTAGAGGAAGAAGAGAAAGGGAAGGGCGACAGGAGGCATTAGAAAGAAAGACTGAAAAAGGTTTTTAAAAAGTAAGGGGCCAAAAACAATTCAGCCAAACCACAGTGTAACAGACCAATTGGCAGGTGATGGTATTCTTGTTACTCTTTAACATCCGTAAATCTGTCAGTCACAATGATTGATGTTAGTTGCCTCCTGATGCAAATCCGATAAGCGATGTCAATCACCATGCATTATGTAAAATTAATGATAATTTAATGCTCTTGCCTGGACCACGTTGGATGCAACAGGCTAGCCTGAGGATGTTCAGTCAGAAAATTGGTTTATTGCACTCAAAGTCCATTAAATTGGGGGGGGGAGTTAAATTAATATTTCAGAGAGGCTGGTTTCACACATCATGCTAAATTAATTCGGTTGCCAGCGCATCTGTACAGCTGGTGAGCTCATTTAATGTTAACATTAAAGATTTCTTGGGTGGGGTGGTGGCTTAGTTATGCTTAATGGGTTAGTTAGTGTATGATTCAGTGAATTACAGTACGCACACTGTACTATGTACTCTACAGTATACTGAGTATATGTGCATGTGAATGTATTTGTATGTATGTGTGCATCTGTGTGTATTTATATAAATACCGGTAGTGTTTGCTTGTTTTATTCATTTTATTTGTTTGTTTTATTATTGTGTTTGTTTATTTAGTTTCCTAGTATGAATTATGTTGATTGCTTATTTAGTATCCTATGACTATCACTAAGTGTTGTATCTTATGATTCATGATGAATGTATTTATGATGATTATGATCATGATTTATCACTTATATCTTTTATGTACACTGAGAGCTTATGCACCAAAGACAAATTCCTTGTTGGTCTGATCACACTTGCCCAATAAAGAATTCTATTCTATTCTATTCTATTCTATTCTATTCTATTCTATTCTATTCTATTCTATTCCATTTCATTCTATTCTATTCTAATTCTGCCTTCTATTCTGCCTTCTATTCTATTCTATTCTGCATTTTTCTGCATTCTATTCTATTCTGCATTTTTCTGCATTCTATTCTATTCTATTCTATTCTATTCTATTCTATTCTATTCTATTCTATTCTATTCTATTCTATTCTGCATTTTTCTGCATTCTATTCTATCCTGCGTTTTTCTGCATTCTATTCTATTCTATTCTGCATTTTTATGCGTTCTATTCTATTCTGTTCTATTCTAGTTCTGCCTTCTATTCTATTCTATTCTGCATTTTTCTGCCTTCTATTCTATTCTGCATTTTTCTGCCTTCTGTTCTATTCTATTCTATTCTATTCTATTCTATTCTATTCTATTCTATTCTATTCTATTCTATTCTTTTCTATTCTATTCTGTGTTTTTCTGCATTCTATTCTATTCTATTCTGTTCTGCATTTTTCTGCATTCTATTCTCTATTCTATTCTATTCTATTCTATTCTATTCTATTCTATTCTATTCTATTCTATTCTATTCTACTCTACTCTACTCTATTCTACTCTATTCTATTCTACTCTACCCTACCCTACCCTACCCTACCCTACCCTACCCTATTCTATTCTATTCTGATTATTTTAATTCCTCCCCACCCCCCAATTTTGGGTGAAAGATGGAACTTGTTTGTTTAAAGTGACAATAAAGTTATTCTAAGTCTAAGTCATCTGTGTGAATGTGAATACATATGTGTGTGTATACACACACATAACTACACACACACTTGAGCTTGGCTACCCCTTGCAAAATTCATAATTAATCACACCCCTTAGAAAGAGGCGATAAATGCCGAAGAGGCGATAAATGCCGAATAATATCTTCCAAACAACCAGATAGAAATAGCTTTAAGAAGCAAAATCAGTGAGACTAACCCCTTCCCCCCTTTTTTTTAAGGCAGCTGCAGAAACAGCTGAATTCAAAAAACGCTTTAGGGGACGTTTCCAAAAATAGGATTCATTGTGGCAGATTTATGTCAACTTCATCACTATATACTTTTAATTGATTCCATCATGGTGCAACTTTTCTCCATTAATTTTGCGGCATTGTGTCCCATCAGCCCTGAGAAATGAACATTTCTAGTCAGCAAAGTCAGTAAAGCTTAGACATGCGTTTCGGTGTTTTTATAAGCACAGATAGTCCTCGACTTATGACCACAAAGAAGCCGCAAAGTTCTGTTGCTAAGCGAGACATTTGTCAAGTGAGTTTTGTCCCACTTTGCAACCTTTCTGTCAGGGTAATGCAGAGTTAAAGCTGACCAGCCCTTTAAGACCGAGGATGAGTCAGTAGGGTTATTGCCCTTTAAGAAACTGCCTATATAAGGGAGGCCATTAGAGGGCGTATCTCTCTCCTCATGTATCTGTAGTTCTGTAGTATTGTAGTTCTCCGTGTAGAGTTGAAGAAGAATGATTGATTGCCTGGCTTTGCTTTGCACGTGTATGTATATACACTGTCTATAATTTGTATATAAACCACTGTTTGTAATGACAAAACCTCTGTGTCCTGTATTTTGCTCCAGGGTTGCCTCAAAATAGTAGCCACACTGTAATCACTCTGACAGGTTATGGGTCCAGCACGCTTCCACTGCATTGTAATCACTCTGATACTTTCTTACAGCAGGTTGTAAGTGAATCGGCGCGGTTGTTAAGTTAGTGAGATGGTTATTAAGTGAATCTGGTTTCCCTGTTGACTTTGTTCATCAGAAGAGAATCACGTGACTCTGGCACACTGCAACGGTCATAAATATGTAGGAAGCCCCCCTCCCTAGATTACAATATTCTTTATTCGTAATATTAAGAAAGACAGAATATTATATTTCCCAAAAGGAGAAATAGGGAAACATGTTCTTAAAGGCAGAAAGCAGCTCCAAAACCTTCCAGCAGATGCCTGAAGTCTTTAGAGATGGATATTTTGTACCTATTAAGAAAGACTGGACCAATCTATTCATAAATAAAATGCCTTTAGCTCCAGTTGATGGGATTGAGAATTTACATTCCCCCCCTCCCCCCCACCTGGGGTGAAATGCTCCAAAGTCTGCTACCGGTTTGCTGCACGTGCGTATGCGCACCAAACACGTGCTTTGTGCGCATGCACACTGCAGGCACTACCGCACAGTGCTGAAAAACGAGGATTAAGAAGCCTTTTCTAAGGTAAGTAGAACAGCGAGGGGGGGGAACAGCTGTGCTGTGCGATTTAGATTCGCTAGAAAGCAGGATTTCCTGCTTTCTAGAGAATATAAATCGCATGGCACAGCTGATCGTCGGAATTCCGGTTCGTCTGAACCGGTAGCATTTTTTTACTACCAGTTTACTACCGGTAGCATTTTTTTACTACCGGTTCAGGCAAACCAGTCCGAACCAGTAGCATTTCACCCCTGCTCCCACCCAAATTCTAAGGAAAGGACATGACCTCTAGGACATAATAGGATTAACCCACCACCATTGAAATAGTAAAAGACACAGGGCTCACTACATTGCATAATCCCCTGGAGCATCTCAGACCCTATAAAAATACATCCATTCCTAAGCCAAGGGGTCAGCTACCCCAGGAACATTTCATTGAAGTTTCTGGTATCCCAATAAACACAGTCCTTTTCTCCAGTCAGACTCCATTTTATTTCCAACATCTTTCTCCTGGCTTGGCATCAGACCAGATTTTTCTTCCAACAAATATGAGTCACTTGCCAAGCACCTGAATTTTGATCATATGACCATGGGGATGCTACAACTGTCTTAAGTATGAAAAATGGTCATAAGTGAGTGCCATTGTAACTTTGAACATTACTAAATGGACTCATGTAAGCCACGTACTACCCGTATCACTATATAATTGTACCATTAACATGGAGGTTACAATTTTTGCACATTTTATGCATTTGTTGAGTAATACTTCACTTGTGGCCTCACTGCTGTTGTCCAAATTGGTCAAACTGTGTCTCTTTCTCTATTGGCTCCTTGTGAAAAACAGATTTCTGTTTGATTAGCACAGCATTATCACACTAACGTGTCCGAGAGTTGATGGGAGAGAAAAATAGTTGTGGTTGCCAGCTGCCTGGATAATCATCCATCTTTGACACAGAGTCATGAGCACTTCCTAAATTTATTGGATGTAGAAATATCTGCATTCCACTTTCACAATTCCAGGTCTCTGATTTGCATAGTATACAAATAGCTGGGATAGGACAGGAAGGAAATTCTTCTGATTAAATTATGGAGTGCTCTGGCTGTGTGCAGAATACAGATCCATACAATGCAGCAGAAACAGGAACCCCTTCTTCAAGGTTAATTTTCTTTTTAACAATTTACAATGTATTTTATTGCTTAAAAGAGGATCAGAAAAGAAATCAGGTAGCTCTATCCACACCTATCATCTGTGACTGTCTGTCTGTCTATCTATCTATTTATATCATCTATCGATCAATCAATAAAATCGATCTATAGTATCTATCATCTATCTATCTATATCATCTATGTATCATCTATCACTATCTATCATTATGTCTGTCTATATCTATCAATCTATCGATCGATCTATCGATCACCTATCACCTATCACTATCTCTATCTATCTATCATTATGTCTATCTGTCTGTCTATCGATCTACCAATCTATTGATCTATCGATCTATCATCTATCATCTTTCTATCATCTATCTATCCATCATCTATCACTATCACTATCTATCTATCATTATGTTTATCTGTCTATCTATCTATCTATCTATTTATATCATCTATCGATCAATCGATCAATCAATCTATAGTATCTATCATCTATCTATCTATCACTATCATTATGTATCTGTTTATATCGATCGATCGATCGATCATCTATCCATCATCTATCACTATCTCTATCTATCGATCATTATGTCTATCTATCTATCTCTATCTACAGTCTATCACTATCTCTCTTATCTGTCTTCCTCTGTCTCTCTCTGTCTCTGTCTCTGTCTCTGTCTCTGTCGTTCTCTGTCTCTCTGTTTGTGTGTGTCTGTGTGTGCATACTTGCACACACACACACACACACACACACACACACACACACACACCCAGAGTAATTATGTACCATAAAGTCTGTGTTTACTCTTAGCAATCCCATCAATCACTGGTTGTCAACCTGAATCTATCTTTTGGGCTTTTTTTTTTTGCTTGTTGTATTTTCAAATATTCATTGAAAGAAAATAAAGCATGAAAAAAAATTATAAATGCCCTTTGCTTCCTTATTTTAAGTTTAAGAGTATGTCTTTGGCTTGTAAAAGAAGGAAGGAAGGAAGGAAGGAAGGAAGGAAGGAAGGAAGGAAGGAAGGAAGGAAGGAAGGAAGGAAGGAAGGAAGGAAGGAAGGAAATTTAATTTACTATTTTATGCTTCCCAGAGTCACACTCTTGTGAGATGGTTGTCTATATAAATATGAATGAATGAATGAATGAATGAATGAATGAATGAATGAATGAATATGGTTCCCCAAGGAATAAATTGAGAATTACTGAAGAACAGGTTCAGCTGAATGCAACGTATTGACTCTAAAATGTATGGAAAATAGAAAACATGAATAAAATGAGTTTCTGGCTTGCTGGCAACTGGTTGTAGTGATTAAATATCTGCAGGGGGGGGAAGGGGCTAGAATATATGAATACTCACATATTCATGCATGAATATATTCACTGCTCTTAATTCCCCACCAATAGATTTGATATCCTACAGTTACAATTCGTCAGGTTGTTGGTGTGTACACAGGATGAGTTCAGTGGTGAAATCCAATTATTTTTACTATCGGTTCTGTGGGCGTGGCCTGGTGGGTTGGTGTAGCTTGGTGGGCATGGCTTGGTGGGCATGGAAGGGGAAGGATACTGCAAAATCTCCATTCCCACCCCACTCCAGGGGAAGGATACTGCAAAATTCCCATTCCCTCCTCACTCCAGGGGAAGGATACTGCAAAATTCCCATTCCCTCCTCACTCCAGGGGAAGGATACTGCAAAATTCCCATTCCCTCCCCACTCCAGGGGAAGGATACTGCAAAATTCCCATTCCCTCCTCACTCCAGGGGAAGGATACTGCAAAATCCCCATTCTGTCCGCACTCCTGGGGGAAGGATATTGCAAAAGTTCCATTCCCACCCCACTCTGGGGCCAGCCAGAGGTGGTTTTTTGCCGGTTCTCCAAACTACTCAAAATTTCTGCTACCGGTTCTCCAGAATCTATCAGAACCTGCTGGATTTCACCCCTGGATGAGTTGCTGTTGAGTTTATGTTTTTGTTCTTTCTATCTCACAGCTAATGTTGATTATGAATCCTCCCTCTTAACCAGACTGAATTTGGCTACTCCCTGCCATTTCTTCATTGCCTGATATTCTTTTTTTAAAAAAACTTTATTTGTCAAACAAAAATTACAAATTTGAACAAGCAAAATAAGAAAATTAAAATATAAACAGGGACGATAGGCCCCCTTAGGGTCTTCTTAAATAAAGGGTGAGGGCCACAGAAGTTAAATGAGAATTAAAATTATGAAAGTTAATGGCTGAGACAACTGAATTGGGTAAGATATTCCAGACTTTGACAACTCTGTTACAAAAATCTATTTATTTATTTTTTACAACCAAGTTTGGAACAGTTTACATTAACGTATGAAGGCGAATATATGTGTCCCAGGATAACGATGCAAGATCAAATTTGAATCGGTCACCAGGACCAGAGATTTATTCTTCTGAGCTTTCAGACTCATACTGGAGCCCATCTTCAGGGAATTTCTCTCTACTGGAATACTTGCTTTGGGATGTTCTGTGAGTTGTGTTTATGTGGTGCTTTCCTATTGGCTGATTGGTGTGTTGATGGCTGGCAATTGGCTGTTTTTTCCTTATATTGCCAAGCCCTCAGTTCCTAAATATTTGATAGGCTGGTGGTAATTCAGCACTCCTGTTGACTGACAAGGGGCCCGTTTCCCAGTCATTTCCCTGGCTATCTTTGTACCTGCTCGACCGACAATCTTAGTAGCTGCGAAATTAAATGTGTGTCCCTGTTCATTGCAATGTGAGGCTACCAAGGAGTTTGGATCTCCTTGTCTAGTTTACAGTAAGTTTAATAACAATAGCAATAGCACTTAGACTTATATACCGCTTCATAGTGCTTTACATTTATTTATTTATTTATTTGTTTAAATTTCTATACCGCCCTTCTCCAATGTAGGACTCAGGGCGGTGAACAGCCAAAGTAAAAACAAGACATACATACAAAACATACAAAATCTAAAAAAGAACTGTTTAAAATAATTAAATAATTTTGGCCGTAATTAAAACATTCCAATTTAAAATCCGTTTAAAATTTGACTCAAGCCAGCCCAGCTAGTTGAAATAAATGGGTTTTCAGGGCCCGACGAAAAATCCGGAGGTCTGTTATTGTACGTAGCTCTGGGGGGAGGTTGTTCCAGAGGGCGGGCGCCGCCACAGAGAAGGCTCTCCCCCTGGGGGTCGCCAGCCGACATTGTCTGGCGGACGGCACCCATCCCTCTCTAAGCAGTTTACAGAGTCAGCATATTGCCCCCAACCGCCTGGGTCCTCATTTTACTGACCTCGGAAGGATGGAAGGCTAACTCAACCTTAATGTGATTGTTTGCACGTGTTACATTACAATTAAAACTAAAAAAAGTCATTTACAGGTAAAGTGTTACCATGTACAATTTTGTATGCTATACCTAAGTCTAACCGAAAGCATTGCGATTCTAAGCTATCCAAACCTAGAATTTCAAGCTTGGTAGCATAAGATATTCTATTACGGACTGAAGGATGCAAGACTTTTCTTGTAAAGTATTTCTGAACTCTCTTGATTGTATTAATATCCAATATGCAGTAAGGATTCTGGCTTTGATACCGGTGCTGGCAAGTTATCCTCACCAGCAAGCATCTGGATGGCAGATGGAGCAACCACAGGGATCTATTGTTCACTGATTATTATTAGTTGGATTCCTCTTTAAATTACAGCCACTATACCTGTATCTAAATATGCACTATTCATATCAAGTAGCAGAAAGAAAGGTAATATGGTGATCAGGGAACCAGTGCACCATCATTGCTTTGGGGGGCCCAGCAAGTTCATTGATTTCCTTCGTTTATTTTCCTAATTATTCTTTTTTTTAAAAAAAAAAAAGAAGAAGAAGTCCCTAGCATTATATTTATTTCCAAGAATGCCACATAGGCCCTATAAGAACGGTTGTAAACATAAAAATGATGAGTGAGTTCAGCTCAAGGCTTTATGTAGGAAGTCCTTGAGTTATGGCCATAATAGAGCTTTGCCATTATGGTCCTAAGTCATCAGGGTTGGAAGTCGACCATCATGTGACCAGACCCATTTTATTGCCTATTTTTGTGGTGGTCATTAAGTGAAAGTTAAGGCATAAAGCGAATCCATGCTTTGCTATGGGCTGTTTTTGCCAAATATTGAAACGGAAAACATTGTAAATTGTCACTCGTGTGATTGCAGGATGGTTCAAATAGCTGTAATATCTGTGGGTCGGTTGCTGGGTGCCCAATTTCTGGTCACATGACTGTGGCAGGAGGGCAGCTGTCTTCAGAACTAGTCATAAGTACCTTTCGGGTGGGGCTGGGGTCCAACTTGAATGGTCGCTAAGTGACCTGTCATAAGTCAAGGACTAACATTATTTAAAACTATGTTTGCCTTTACTCATATATTTAGAACTGTCTCAGTCTCCCCCACCACACCATGGGTGTGCACAGCACTGTGAGAAGCTGAAAGGGGTAGTAGAGATCGGCCTTATCGATCTATGTTCTGGTGAAGAAGTCACCTGGGCAGCCATTTTGTGAGTTGGCAAGCCCCGACCTTCTTGAGGGCAACCATTTTGGAAACAACATGGTTTCCAAAATTCCAAACGTGATTGTCAACCCAAAACGTTTATCTGTCCCATATGAAAGACTACAGTTTTTATGTCAGTGGATCTTCCTTTGTATCACTTTCTACTCATAATGCAATGGATATGCCAAAATTAATTTCCTGTTGTCACACTGATCCGTTCTTTATGGGCTATTGATTTATTAAATTTTATGCTTGTCATCTCTCTGTCAGGTGACTCTGGATGGCTGACAACAATATAAAAACACAATATGAAGCAATAAGAACATTAAAAATCTTCAGCAATAAGACTGAAAACATTAAAAATCACCTAGACTAGATACAATGATCTGTGTTTTATTTAAATATTTTCATACTAATAATTGCTATGGAAATCTTTTACCCTCCTCCCAACGGATTCTGGCTCTCAAATAACTGGGGATCTTCTTAGTGACTGGATTTTGTAGGGGATTTGGGAATCTCCAATTAAAAGGTAAAGCTAAACATTCCTTATTTTATCATCCTTGAATTGACAGGTTTGCTTTGGTATTGCTTGGGATGATATGGCCTTTCACATAAGGTTTCAATCTCTCTCTTGCACACTTTTTCTTTTTCAGTTTAGTGGAGCTGAAATGATTTCCCAGTGATTTACAGCTGGAACAAGTATCGAAACAGACTTCGGTTCACTTGCTCAAATGCCTGGGCTTTTTGATTAAGTCACAGAGAGGTATAAAAGGGAGGGAGGGAGGGAGAGAGGAAGGAAAAAGAAGAGGGAGGGAAGGAGGGAGGGAGGAAGGAAGGAAAGGAAGGGAGGGAGGGAGGGAGGAAGGGAGGGAAGAAGGAAAAAGAAGAGGGAGGGAGGAATGAAGGATGGAAGCAAGCAAGGAAGGAAGGAAGGAAAAAGAAGAGAGGGGAGGGAGGGAGGGAGGGAGGAAAAAGAAGAGGGAGGAAGGAAAGAAGGAAAGGAAGGAAGGAAGGAAGGAAGGAAGGAAGGAAAGGAAGGAAGGAAAAAGGGGAGGGAGGGAGGGGGGAAGGAAGGAAAGGAGGGAGGGAGGAAGGAAGGAAAAAGAAGAGGGAGGGAGGAAGGAAGGATGGAAGCAAGCAAGCAAGCAAGGAAAAAGAAGAGAAGGGGAGGAGGGGGGTACCTAGGATAGGGAGGGTCAATTTGGGTCTCTTTGGGATTAGGCCAAGAAATGAACTGATTTTCACCCTGGCCATATCTAAAAGAGAACAGTTCCATCCTTTTACTCTTCTCTTTTAGATATGGACGTGGAAAACAAATCCATTTTTAGATGCATTTATTTCCTCGCTGTATCACAACGTTGTTGTACACGTGACATCATAACACATGCCATGACCTTTGCCCAGGGGTGAAATGCTCCCAGTTTGGACCGGATCACCTGATCTGGTAGCGATGATGGCGGGTAATTCAGAGAACTGATAGCAAAAATCCCTGCCCTCCACCCCCCCGCACCATGCCCAGCTGAGCCGCACGATCATCAGAGGCTTTTTTTTTTTTACTTTTAAAAGCATTTTTTCTACAACCTCTTCTGATGAAAAAATGCTTTTAAAAGTAAAAAAAAAAAAGCCTCTGATGATCGTGCGGCTCAGCTGGGATCGTCAGAGGCTTTTCAAAGCATTTTTTTCTGCAACCTCTTGGCCAAAGAGGTGGTAAAAAGAATGCTTTGAAAAGTCTCTGACGATCCCAGCTGAGTTGCCTGATCGGCAGAGGCTTTTCAAAGCATAAGAAAAAATGCTTTGAAAAGTAAAAAAAAAAAATTGGCCATGCCCATCCAGTCACATTACCCCTACCACCACCAAGCCACACCCACAGAACCGGTAGTAACAAATTTTACATTTCACCCCTGCCTTTGCCCCGTCTTTCCCCCACCCAACCTCTTGCTGGCACTTACAACACTGGATTATAGAAAGCTGTCTCGGTTTGAAAAGGTGCATAACAACATTTTGTAAAGATTTCATGTCCCGCTGTCTTTCTCATCTCTAAGTGATTCCAATCCTCTTTGAGCTCTCTCCACAGATAGAGGCATCACAATATAATAACTTCTAGGAAAGAGAATAAAAATGATATATTTTGGTACAAGAAGGGAAGCTGGCCAAAGAATGGCCTCACAGCAGCCTAACTAGACAAAGAGGAGAACTGGAGAACAATTTCTCGTGCGGACTTCACAGCTGGCAATTGGGAGAACTGTAAATATGTATCGAGGTGCTGATTCTGCCTTCTGTTATCTGGGAAATCTGGATTTCCATTAGAAGATTATTTGGTTGCACTTGCAATAAATAAACTCTTACCGTAAATTAGATCTTTGGCCTCCCCAGTGGTAACAATGAAGGTAATCCTTGATTTACGACCACAATAGAGCCCACAAATATCTGTTGCTAAGGGAGACATCTGTTAAGTGAGTTTTGCCCCATTTTATGACCTTCCTCACGACAGCTGTAAAGGGACTCACTGCCCTGGTTAAGTTACTAACACGGTTGTTAAGTGAATCTGGTTTCCCCATTGACTTTGTGTCAGGGTTCCAACGGATGCCCTAATTAAATCATGAGCTTCGAGCCAAGCTTCAAAAGAAATCCAGTTATTTATTAGGAGCTTCATGTCGGCATATTCCAAGTGAAACCAACTCTGACCCTACGTAATTTACGCTCCAATTAATGACCCTGTTTCCCCCTCCCCCAGGGTGTGTCATCAATCACATTCGCCAACGGAGCAATTTTGCAGGTTGTAGAGGTCACTCCCCTCCGGCTGCTGTGGGTAACCCTGGGATATAGCCTTGAGAAAGATAAGCATGGAGAGCAGGCCAGGGATGCTTTGTGAGTTGACATTTTGCTTGTCAGAAGGTCGCAATCACATGACCCTGGGACATTGCACCCATCATAAATATGAGTCTGCTGCCAAGTGCCTGAATTTTGATCATATGACCATGGGGATGCTGCAACAGTCATAAGTATAAAAACTGATAATAAGTCACTTTTTTCAGTGCTGTTGGAACTTTGAATGGTCACTTAATGAACTGTTGTAAGTCGAGGACAACTCTGCATAGCAAGAAGAGTAGTAATGTTTGAGTTATTCAAGCTTGTCTCTAGAGTTGTGGGTGATCCATCACTGGAGGTTTTCAAGAAAAGATTAGACAACCATTTGTCCAGGATGGTATAAGGACTCCAACCTTGGGTAGGGGGCTAGACTAGAAGACCTCCAAGGTCCTTTCAGCCTTATGATTCTCTCCTCTCTCTTGGCAGACAGCCCTGACACAATTTGACCTGTCTTAAGGGAATGAAAGAGTCATACAATGAAATTAAACTGAATATAGAAAAGTATGACAGATCTTTGGGAATGAGAGTGATGGGAACCAATGCTAGAAATCTTAGTGAAAAACATAATGAAAAGATGTAAGTGAAAAATATTTCATTGTGTGTAGATGTAACTAAAAGTGGTGCAGAGAAGAGCAACAAAAATGATTAGGGGGCTTGAGGCTAAAACATACAAAGAATGGTTACAGGAATTGGGCATATATCTACGGTTCCAATATTTGAGAGGCTCCTACAAAGACAAATGAGTCAAACTATTTTCCGAAGTACCAAAAGGCAAGACAAGAAACAACGGTTGGAAACTAACCAAGGAGAGAAGCAACCTAGAACTAAGGAGAAATTTCCCAACAGTGAGCTCAATCAACCAAAGGAATAGCTTGCCTTCAGATGTTGTGAGTGATCCATCACTGGAGGCTTTCAAAAAAGAAATTGGACAACATTTGTCTGAAATGGTATTGTCAGCCCTGGAGGCCATCTTTTCTTTTGGATCTTCAGAGCTTCCACACTTAGTGCTGTGGGAAAGTGGGAGGAGGGTTTGCATGGTAGAAGTATTTAGCCATAACAACATTCCTTTCTCTGAGAGTCAAGGACGTTCAGCCTGCACCTGGAGTGGCGTGACGGGGAGGCATCTCCAGTTGGGATGGTGGATTGATTGGACCATGTGATGGACATGTGGGTGCAGGGGGAAAGTGGGTTTCACATACTATAGCTACTGGTTTGCCCAGCACCGGACATGTGAGTGTGTGAGCGCACATGCATGTGACATCAAACATGGCAATTTGTGCGTGCACGCCATCCATACATTTATGCAGCATCAAAAACACAGTGATATAGGATGGAATTGCACCATCCCGCAGGTCGCCACTACCGGTTCATCCAAACTTGTCCAAACCGGCTGAATACCACCTCTGGTCCTGAGCCCCAAAAGCCGACCCGTTTGCTGGGTGGCGTAAAGACTCAGGGAAGATGGAGGCGTGGGTTGACAGGTATAGGATCTCCTGCTCGAGCAGCGGGTTGGACTAGAAGACATCCAAGGTCCTTTCCAACTTTATCATTCTATGTTTTATGTTCTATATATCAGAAAATAAGAGCATAGCTGAAAGACCAAAATGATAAAACATTCATGTGGCTTGTTTGGGGAGTGGCTGTATAATCTGTTGAGTATTGGAGTAGAGACAGCATGTGCCCAATGACTGGAAAAACGCAGTTCTTGTTCCCTTGTACTGTATAGAGGAAAAAATTAGAAAACATGAATGCAACAATTCCCTGAGACTGTTTCTTTAATATTCAAGGGAATGCATTGGGCAGAATTCTGATTTCAAGGGTATGAAAGTGGGATAATTTGGAAATTGCAATGTGAGCATGGATGCACATACCAGATTTTTTAAATTTATCCTGGAGGTATGTAGGAATGCTAGAATATTTAGTGATTTAGCAAAAGCCTATCGTAAAGGGAATAAACTTGAGTTATGGAATGCTTCGAATGGTGATGGGGTTGAAGGATGGCCGCTGAATGCAGTCAGAAGCGAGGCAGGAGTGAGAATAATTGGAACTCTTAGGAAGGGCTCACTGAGAAACTAATGACACCAGCTAGAGCAATCAACTTTAGAACTGACAATGAAGATACTGAAGTGGTAGACAGCTGCTGGCTCTTGGAATCAGCTATTGACAGTAAAGGAACTGGCTGTCAAGGAATATGCCACAGATTAGCACTTGACAGAGTAGTCATGAAGGCCTTGGAAAAGAGATTCGGGTGCTGGGATCCATCTATTCTTACAAAGTTTCAGAATTGCACAGCCAAAGTGCAGGGAGTAAAGAGGACGGCTTTGAAGGTCAGAGGGAAGATCTCCACCAAGGTAATAAACAGATAAACAAGACTTGAGCCCAAGCCAAGAATGTAGTTTAGGAAAACACTTCAGACAGCTACACACAGACAGGGAGAGAGAGAGACAGAGAGAGTGGGGGGAGGGAGGGAGGGACAGAGAGAAAGAGAGGGAGAGAGGGAGAGAGAAGGAGAGAGGGAGAGGGAGGGAGAGAGGGAGAGGGAGAGGGAGAGACAGACAGACAGAGCGAAAGCGACAGAGGGAGAGACAGAGAGAAAGGAGGGGAGAGACAGAGAAAGAGGGAGAGGGAGCAACAGACACAGAGAGAGAGAGACAGAGAGAGAGACAGACAGAGCGAAAGCAACAGAAGGAGTGACAGAGAGAAAGAGAGGGAGACAGACAGATAGACAGACAGACAGACAGACAGACAGACAGACAGACAGACAGAGTGAAAGCGACAAAGGGAGAGACAGAGACAGAGGATGGGAGAGACAGAGAAAGAGGGAGAGGGAGAGGGAGAGACAGACACACACAGAGAGACAGACAGAGACAGACAGAGCGAAAACAACAGAGGGAGTGACAGAGAGAGAGACAGACAGAGTGAAAGAGAGAGGGAGAGACAGAGATAGACAGACAGACAAAGTGAAAGTGACAGAGTAAGAGACAGAGATATATATATAGAGAGACAAACAGACAGAGCGAAAGCGACAGAGGGAGAAACAGAGAGAGTGAGAGAGAGAAAGAGGGAGTGGGAGAGACAGAGAGAGAGAGACAGACAGAGCGAAAGCGACAGGGAGAGACAGAGAGAGAGAGGGAGACAGAAAGAGAGACACACAGACAAAGCAAAAGAGTCAGAGGGAGAGACAGAGAGACTTGACTCTCATGAAGGTAAAAAAGAGAAGGAAAGCAACTTTAGGCTTTCAGGATTATGTTGCTTATAGTTCTCCTAAAAGTAGTTTAGATCTGCCCAGTGTTTCATCTACCTCATAGGGTTGACACAACGATATTCCCTGTAAACAGTGAAGGGTGGGCTTTGAAGAAGCTGGATAGAAAGAGTATTGATACTTTTGAACTTTGTGTTGGAGAAAATCATGAGAATTCCATGGACAGCCAAAACTTGTTCTATTAACCTAAAAGGTTAATAGAACAAATCAATCTAGAGTTCTCAGTCAAGGCACAAATGATCAGATTCCAATTATCATGTATGTATATGTGTGTATACATACATATATGTATGTGTGTAGGTGTATACATATGTGTGTATATGTTTATGCATATGTATGGGTACAGGTAGTCCTTGACTGACAAGCTCAATCAAAATTTCTGTTGCTAAGTGAGACAATTAAGTGAGTTTTGCCCCCATTTTATGACCCTTCTTGCCACAGTTGTTAAGTGAATTGCTGAATTTGTCAAGTGAGTAACATTGTTGTTAAGTGAATCTGACTTCCCTATTGACTTTGCTTGTCAGAAGGTCGCAAAAGGAGATCACGTGACCCTAGGACATTGCAAACCATCATAAATGCATGCCAGTTGCCAAGGGTCTGAATTTTGATCATGTGACCAGAAGAGTGCGCAATGGTTGTAAGTATGAAAAACAGTCATAAGTCATTTTTTTCAATGTCTTTGTAACTTTGAATGGTCACAAATGAACTTATCTACGAGACCGCCTTCTGCCACCAATAGCCTCCCACCGGCCAGTTCGCTCGCACAGAGAGGGCCTCCTCAGGGTGCCGTCGGCCAGACAATGTCGGCTGGTGACCCCCAGGGGGAGAGCCTTCTCTGTGGCGGCACCTGCCCTCTGGAACAACCTGCCCCCAGAGACACGCACGATACCAGACCTCCGGACTTTTCGTCAGGCCCTGAAAACACACTTATTCCATCTAGCCGGGCTGGCTTGATCCCATCCCTTCGATTTTAATTTGTAATTGGTTTTAACCAGGGTTGTTTTAAATGGATAGCCAAAATTATTTAATGTTTTTTAAACTGCTTTTAAATTTTATATGTTGTGTTTTACCGTGGCTGTTCACCGCCCTGAGTCCTGTTGGAGAAGGGCGGTATACAAATTAAATAAATAAATAAATAAATAAATAAATAAATAAATAAATAAATAAATAAATAAATAAATAAATAAATAAATAAACTGTTGTAAGTTGAAGACTACTTGGGTATCAGAGGTGGTATTCAGCAGGTTCTGACCAATTCTGGAGAACCAGTAGCAGAAATTTTGAATAGTTTGGAGAACCGGTAAATACCACCTCTGACTGGCCCTGCCCCCATCTATTTTCTGCCTCCCGAGTCCCAGCTGATCGGGATTTTGCAGTATCCTTCCCCTGCCATGCCCACAAAGCCACACACACAAAACCATGCCATGCCCACAAAGCCACACACACAGAACCAGTAGTAAAAGAATTTGAATCCCACCACTGTTGGTTATGGATATGGATATGGATATGGATATGGATATGGATATGGATATGGATATGGATATGAATATGGATATGGATATGGATATGGATATGGATATGGATATGCAGTGGTGGGTTGCTACCGGTTCTCCCCTTTTCTTGCGAACTGGTAGTGGAAATTTTGAGTAGTTCAGAGAACCGGTAAATACCACCTCTACCTGGGCCTGCCCCCAATCTATTCGCTGCCTCCCGAGTCCCAGCTGATCGGCTAGAAGGAAAAAATCAGGGCTCACTTGACAAACAAGGCACCTTAGCTTTAAATTGAGAAGCCAAGAAGCCTCCCAACTGATCGGCTAGAACTGATCCACTCCTTGTAAACCGCTCGGTGGTGGTAGATTGGCAATTGAGGCCAAGCTGCCTGAAAGCGGTTTCCGATGCTCTCGGTGGTGGCAGAGCAGCAAAAAACTGTTTAAACTCTTGCCGCGGCCGCCCTACAGCTGATCAGCAATAAAAGGCAGTGTGGTGGTAGACCAGTGCGCTCCAGAAACAAATGGATAGACCGGTACGGCTCTGCAAGCAGTTAAAAGCCTGGTAGACCAGTAGCTTTGCTAAATCCTAAAAAATTGTCACATGACCATCAAACCGCGCCCACAAAATAAGCCACGCCCACAGAACTGGTAATAAAATTTTTTAGAACCCACCCCTGTGGATATGGATATGGATATGGATATGGATATGGATATGGATATGGATATGGATATATAGGTCCTTTCTCCATGTTCTCACTATATTAATCTCTTAATATAGTACAGTATTAATATAGTATTTACCTCTTAATACAGTTCTCCAAGCAGATGTTCTCCATCTGCTTGGAGAACTGAGGAAAAGGCACCACTTTATCCTTTCACTAGCCATTATTAAGAGCAATCTCTTTCTTCTCAGCTGTTTTCCCATTTGCACAGAATGGCACATATCTAAAGGATGCAGCTGTCTGCAAGGAATATAAATCCTTCCATTCCCCACCATCCAGTCAGAGCTGAAGAAGCTTCTTGGATGAGAAGCTAAACGTCTTCAAAGAAAAACCAGAAAATCCAGGTGTCTCTTGAAGAAAGCACCTTTGGGACAACGATGAACCTGGATGACAGAGAATTTCCATAGACATTAAGGAATACGTGTATTGTTCTGTAGTTTCCTCCCCATACATCCTTGCTTCTTTCCATACTTCACCATTCAATATTGGGTACAAAAAAGAGGGAGAGAGAGAAAGAGAGAGAAAGAGAGGGGGGGAGAGACCTTGGCATATGGATTAACGCATTGCAGACCACAATTTGGAGTGGGGGAAACCACTTTGCACGCATTAGTAAAATGCAACATTCGCTTACGTGATTCTCTCAATTACGCCTAATTAAGATTTCAGCTTCAGCTGGGAAATTGGTTATAGAAACAGATGTTTTTGAAATTGCTTGGATTTAACTTTGAAGTGTTATGCAAAAATTGTTAAAGTATAGGATATTATCTCAATTACTACCAAACCACAGGTTTCATTGGCAGCACGATCAGAGTTTTTAGATGCTCAGAAAACTGCTTTTAAGGTTGGGCAATAATGGGTCTGGGGAGAGATCATGAGCAAGAAACAGAAGGTGTCGGAGAAACCTTCGTTTATGATCATGGTTTAGTACTAAAAAGACATAGCTGCAAATAGAATTATGATTTCCTATGCATTTTAATATTCAGATCACATACAGAGAGAGGGACAGAGAGACAGAGAGAGAGACAGAGAGAGAGAGACACACACACACATATACACACAGAGAGAGGGGGGGCAGAGAGACAGAGACAGACAGAGAGAGACAGAGAAACAGAGAGACAGAGAGACAAAGAGAGACAGAGACAGACAGAGACACACACACAGAGAGAGAGACAGAAACAGAGAGACAGAGAGAGACAAAGACAGAGACTGAGACAGAGAGAGACAGACAGAGAGACAGAGACAGAGAGAGAGAAACAGAGAGACAGATAGAGACAGACAGAGAGACAGACAGACAGAGAGACAGAGGGAGGGAGAGAGAGGGAGACAGACAGACAGACAGACAGACAGACAGACAGACAGACAGACAGATTCCTTTGTGTGTTGACTGATTCCTTTGTGCACTGAGAGCTGCAGAAATATAGAAGGTTTTCCCAGTCCACCTGCTTATTTTGAACTAGAACATAAGATATGTATCACTGTGCAACCTGTAGGTGTCTACCTGCCCCCAAATATTTCCCTTACTAGCTGCCAATCTTCCAACCCCATTAGACTTGGCAAGCGTAAGTAGGAGGCAGAAAGTTTTCTTCCATTTTGGGGGATAGCATAGCAATAGCATTTAGGCCTACGTCTATACCACCCCATAGTGCTTTACAGCACTCTCTAGGAGGTTTACAATGTAAGCATTATTGGCATATTGCCTCCAACTATTTGGATCCTCATTTTTTATCAACCTCAGAAGGGTGGAAGCCAACCTTGAGCTGGTCAGGATTGAACTGCTGGCAGTTGGCAGAATTAGCCTGCAACACTGCACTTTAACCACTGTGCCAATAGGTGCTCATAAGACACCCAACATCATAGGTCTGGCAAGTGAGAAGGAAATATACCGTATTTTTCAGACTATAAGATGCACCTAAATTTACAGGAGGAAAACAAGGAAAAAAAATCATTTTTAGCCTCCGCGCGTTGGATTTTCACCTCCCCGGCCCCCAGAAGCACTCTGCAGTGCTCTGCATGGCCCATTTTTGCCAAAATCGCACCCGTTTTTGTCCTGCAGCATGTTTCTGGGGACTGGGGAGGGCGAAAATGCGATGCGCAGTGGGTTTGGGAGGCCAAAAATGTCCGAATTCGGTCTATAAAATGCACCTAAATTTTCACCCACTTTTAGAGGGGGAGAAGGTGCATTTTATACTCCGAAAAATACAGTAACTAGAAGCATCTCCTGAAGTCATAACAAGCTGGGCAAATGTCAAAAACAGCACTGTGTCACTGCAAGGCAAGTTTATTTATGGAAGAGCCATGGTGGCGCAGTGGTTAGAATTGCAGGATTGCAGGCTAATTCTGCCCACTGTCAGAAGTTCGATCCTGACCGGCTCAAGGTTGACACAACCTTCCATCCTTCTGAGGTCAGTAAAATGTGGACCCAGATTGTTGGGGGCAATAAACCACTTAGAGAGCACTATAAAGCACTACGAAGTGGTATATAAATCTAAGTGCTATTGCTATTCTTTTATTTTTCATTTCATTTATTAAATTTCAACATCACTCTCAAGTTCCTAAGGCGAAGATGTAATCAGAGGCTTATTCCTGTATGAACTGCTGAAGAGGCTAATTTTATAAGCGATAAGGGAGGGATGCCTTCTGAATAGACTGGGACTCTGACACTTCTTCTAAAGACTTTTGCAACCTTCTGAACAAGCAAAGTCAATAGGGAAGGCAGATTCACTTAACAACCATGTTATTTATTTATTTATTTATTTATTTATTTATTTATTTATTCATTTATTCATTTATTCATTTATTCATTTATTCATTTATTCATTTATTTATTTATTGGTTCAATTTATATGCTGCCCTTCTCCGGAAACTCAGGGCGGCTTACAATGCGTTAAGCAATAGCCTTCATACTTTTGTATATCCCTGCTTAGTAGGGCTTTCGGGGGCCCCCCTAAGCAGTGTTCTTTTTTATACAAAGTCAGCTTATTGCCCCAACAAACCGGGTCCTCATTTTACCTACCTCGAAAGGATGGAAGGCTGAGTCAACCTTGAGCCTGGTGAGATTTGAACTTGCAGTAATTGCAGGCAGCTGGTGCTAGTTAATAGCACTTTAGTCTGCTGCGCCACCAAGGTGATTCACTTAACCACTGTGGCAAATAGGTTGCAAAACGAGGCAAAACTCACTTAGCCACTGTCTTGCTTAGCAATGGAAATTTTGGCACAATGCCTGCAAGGTTATAGTAACCATGGGGATGTTGCCACGGTCCTATGTGCCATGGTCCTATGTGTATAAGTCATCGTAACTTTGAATGGTCACTAAACGAATGGTGGTAAGTCAAGGACTACCTGTACTAACTTTACACTTTTCAAATGCTTCTCCGATAACAGAGAGCTTGCAAATGTTTATTTCCTCGCTCGGTGATGGGTTTCCCTCCTGTTGACAAAGTCTGTTTGACAGTGAGGAGAAGGTCTAATACAGTATATGACACCAGGAAAGAAGAACAGGTGCTGTCTCTGACACATTCCTAATCAGTGTGACATTTCAAATAAGATTGTTTCATGCAGCAGACACACAAAAATGACCTTGGTTTACTTCTAGGACTTACAACTTATGTAATATCATTGGACAGTAGTGGGTAGAATTTCAATTAGGATACAGCATAAAAGCTACCATATGGAGTGGTGCGGTAGCCTAGAGGTAGAGCTCTCGCCTCACAATCAGGAGGCTGTGAGTTCGATCCTAGGTAGAGACAGATACTTTATCTCTCTGGGCACAATGAGAATATATCTGCTGAACAAAACTCCGTATTGGTGACAGGAAAGGCATCTGGCCAGTAAACACTCTGCTAGCTCCATTCAATCACCCAGACTCCACCCTGCAAGGGATTATGGAGATTAAAAAATGATGGTGATGCTAAAAGCTACCATATGATAAGATAGTTCTACCAAAATGACCGAGGGAATGATCTGGGAATTAATTTTCAGTAGTTGAAACTACCACCCATATTCCGATTTGAAAGTTAACTCTTCTATATCCAGTAGAAAACAATACATATAGCTCAGGGTTGAACTGTGGGGTTCTTGGTGCTCTCTGAGCTTGGTTATTTGCTTGCAGATGTTTCATTACCCAACTAGGTAACATCATCAAGGCTACTGGGTGTGGCGTTTGTTCCTTGTTTATTTACAGTAGCTTGCTCTGTCCATTTTAGTGCGGAGGCACTTCCTTCCTTCCTTGGTAGTTTCTTGATTAGAATATTGTTCTCTGCTTGTTGGCCTGGTGTTAATCCTTGCTTATCTGAATGTTGGCCGATGAACAGATAAAAGATCATTCAAGAGAGATCCAACCAACCGAAGGAAAAATTTCCTGACTGTGACTCCTCTCCTGCGTGAGCTGCATTGGCTTCCGGTGGACTTTCGGGTGCGCTTCAAGGTGTTGGTGATCACCTTTAAAGCGCTCCGTGGTTTAGGGCCTGGGTACTTACGGAACCGCCTTCTGCCACCAATTGCCTCCCACCGGCCAGTTCGCTCCCACAGAGAGGGCCTCCTCAGGGTGCCGTCGGCCAGACAATGTCGGCTGGCGACCCCCAGGGGGAGAGCCTTCTCTGTGGTGGCTCCTACCCTCTGGAACAATCTACCCCCCAGAGATACGAGTGATCCCAGACTTCCAGACTTTTCGTCGGGCCCTAAAAACATATTTTTTTGAGTTAGCCGGGCTGTCCTGATTTTATGGTGGGTTTTAAAATTTGATATGGATTTTAATTGAAATGTTTTAAATTACGGGCCAAATTTATTTAATTATTTTAAACCTATTTTACCTTTTGTGTATAAATGTTTTATCTTGGCTGTTCACCGCCCTGAGTCCGAAAGGAGAAGGGCGGTATAGAAATCTGAAAATAAATAAATAAATAAAATTAATTAATTAATCAGTAGAACAGCTTGCCTCCAGAAGCTGTGGGTGCTCCATCACCCAAGAGATTGGATAGTCATTTGTCCGGAATAATACAGCAGCCGAGATGGTGAACCTATAGCACACATGCCGGAAGTGGCATGCAGAGCCATCTCTCTAGGCACGCGAGCCATCGCCCATTGCTCTTCCGGGTTCCGGCGTGCACATGTGCGCCAGCCAGCTGGTCTTCACACGCACGGGAGCACTGGAAACTGGAAGAGCAGCCACCCGGTGAGTATGTGCACACCAGGAAGATGATCTTCCGGTTTCCAGCATGCACCTGTGCAGTGGCCAGCTGGTCTTCGCATATGCATGCATACCAGAAACCAGAAGACCAGGTGGCTGGCGCACACATGCATTCTGGAAACCAGAAGATCATCTTCCCGGTGCGCGCATGCACCCCGGTCAGCTGCTCTTCCGGTTTCTGGCACGCATGCACGCACACACACGTGCGTGTTGGATCCTTAGCCTACGGTTGGGTAGATAATATGTAATGTAACTTTAACTGCTACAAGTGTCAGTGTTCCAAATTAGGCTTTCTTCCAGCGCTGACATAACAAGATGAACTTTTACCTAGTTTTGTATGTTACAGATAGTGTTTCCTGGGAGACGAGGATGGGGGCTACATTCCTGTGAAAAGAATGTGCCGGGATGTAGAGATGGATCTGTATGATGGCCAATGGGACATTGGGGTTGGAGAGCGGAAGAGGAGGGGGTTGGAAGGAGGGGCCAGTTTGGCTGCAATTTGAATCAGAAATGTCGGATTCCGCTATTCTTAAAATAAAAATGATTCATTAGACAGCTTGCGCTTGAGAATGAAGTTTATTCAAGATAGCACCGAAACCTGATATCAAGATGACTAATTGATTAAGTGGTTAAAACAGAAATAAAAGGAAGGCAGGAAGTTCATTCACTCCTGCTCACTCCTGCTTGTGATATTACTGCTAAAGATACTGTGACGGTGTTACGGAACTAGAACTGTAAGCAAACTTTTTTTGTATTGAAAGTGTTATCTTTGTTTATGAGAAGCCAGGTTTGTTTGTTTTACAAGTAAAGACTATTTATTTTTCTAACAACGTTCAGAATCTGAGAGTATCTGTGTTGCAACACTGTCTGGTCCGTCACTCTACTCTGCAGAGGGCAGTTTACCCTCAACAGTGCACTACCGTTTCGGCACTTGGTGCTGAAAAGGTTTGCCAACACTGATATAGGATTGCCTGCTTGAGCAGCAGGTTATACTAGAACAGGGGTCTGCAACCTTAAATACTCAAAGAGCCATTTGGCCCCTTTTCCCAGAGAAAAGAAAACACCAGAAGCCACAAAACCTGGCTGGGCGTGGCCAACTCGATGTCACTCACTTCCACCAGTCACATGACACCCCCCTAGCCACGCCTACCCAACTGGTCATTAGGGCAGAGAACCAGTTGTTAAAAAACACCGGGAACCACAAAATCCTTTTGACATCTCTCTCTCTCTCCCCCTCCCTCCCTCTCTCCCTCTCTCTCTGTATCTCTCTATGTCTCTGTCTCTCCCCCTCTCTCTGTATCTCTCTGACTCTGCCCTGGCTGCTTCTCCATCCCCCGCCATCGCCCTTATCTCCTCAGGCCAGGCAAAGAGTGACTGGGAGGGGAGGGCGAGGGGCGGGGCCAGCCAGTGGTGGGATCACCTGACAGGGAGCCACAGCAGAGGGCCCAAAGAGCCGCATGCAGCTCTGGAGCCGCAGGTTGCTGACCCCTGGACTAGAAGATCTTCAAGGTCCTTTCCAATATTGTTATTCTGTGTTTTATAGTGCTTTCATTATTTGGGCAAAAACTTTGAATCCTGCAAATGCCTCTCAGATCAGTTTCTCTTCCTGCGTCTCTAAACTTTAGCAACAGATTGTCGGGAAAAGCATTTCACTGTAAAAAGAAGAGATTAAAATTCCAAGACTTTACTAGGCTTAATACCATTTAAAAAAAATAAAAATAAAATGACACATGCCTATGAATATACTGAAAAATTACAGGCAGGCCTCATTTTATTGCATTTTGCTTTATTGCATTTTGCAGATATGGCAGCAAAAAGATTACGATTCGCTGAGGGCTCAGATGATGATTAGCATTTTTTAAGCAATAAAGTATTTTAATTAAAATAGATACTTTTCTATATAAGCTACTGATGTTTACTAGACTACAGTGTAATGTAAATATAAGTTTCATACGTACTGGGAAACCAAAAAGTTTGACTGCTTTATAGGGATACTCACTCTATTGCTGTTGTGGTTTGGTGCTCCAGCACCAAATCAGATGAGGATCAGGGTCGGCATCAAGGCAACCTGGGAGCTACGAGGGGGAAGAGGGAATGGAGCTGGCAGAGAGAGAGAGACAGAGGTGGAGCCTGGCCTGTCCATCAGCCCTCAGATAGAGAATCAACATCCCCATGGTCTGGAGGTGGCTGATGAGGAAGAGGAGGAACAGCTGGGTCCAGTGCCTGACATGTGGATGCACAGAAGGCAGAGGAGAGGAGAGCAGTGGAAATCTGTGGGCTGATCCTTGGGATGGAAGAGCCATTCTGCTAATGAAGCCCCACCCTAGTTCCGGGGATAAAAGGCAGGGGGCAGAGATGAATAGGTGTGGCAGACAATTATTCATCTCCCTGCCGGATGGCCTTATTAGCCTACGATGAGAGAAACTTTTTGCTGGCGCTCCTAATAAAGGAATCATTGATTTAACTTCAGAGGGTTTATCGTGTTTGGGGAGCTGGGTCAGAACCATTGCAATGGTCTGGAACTGAACCAGGGGTGGGTTCTAAATTTTTTTACTATCAGTTCTGTGGGCGTGGCTTATTTTGTGGGCGTGGCTTGATGGTCATGTGACAATTATTTAGGATTTAGCAGAGGTATTGGTCTACCAGGCTTTTAACTGCTTGTAGAGCTGTACCGATCAACCCATTTATTTTTGCAGGCACTGATCTACTCATGTATTTTTGCAGGCACTGATCTACTCATGTATTTTTGCAGGCACCGGTCTACTCATTTATTTTTGCAGGCACTGATCTACTCATGTATTTTTGCAGGCACTGATCTACTCATGTATTTTTGCAGGCACCGGTCTACTCATTTATTTTTGCAGGCACTGATCTACTCATGTATTTTTGCAGGCACCGATCTACTCATGTATTTTTGCAGGCACAGGTCTACTCATGTATTTTTGCAGGCACTGATCTACCGATTTATTTTTGCAGGCATCGGTCTACTCATGTATTTTTGCAGGCACCGGTCTACTCATTTGTTTTCTTTTAACACTGATCAGCTGTAGGGCGGCCCTTTGAAGTCCCGCGGCAAGAGTTTAAACAGTTTTTTTCCCTCTAGCCATCAGCTGGGACTCAGGAGGCAGCAATAGATTGGGGGTGGGGCCAAATAAAAGGTAAGAATAACGTGGGGGGTGGGGGGGTCAGAACCGGTTTGGTGACGTCATATCGTCACCGCTACCTGCTCGGCAGAACCGGGGGGAACCAGGGGGAACCCACCACTGAACTGAACTGAGATATGCTGAGGATTTTCCCTGATTGCATTCTAAGGGAAGCAGATTCTGGGGGAAACATTTGGCTTGCAAAAAAGAAAGCAAATGTTTTCAAAGCAAGGGGAGGGGAAACAGGAAGGACTGCTGAGAAGACCCGTCTCTTCGTTTCCTTAGATTTGCAAGATAGTCTCTAAATCTCTCAGAGAGAATGAAGCAATTATCGAAAGAAAATAATGAAGGGTAATGAAGCAGGGACCATCTGGGCGAGAAGCACAAAAGCAATTTTGGGGGAAAGGATTTAAAGCTTTCACTGTTGCTGAACTTATTTTTCCTCTCTGCAGATGTTTTTTCTGATGAGGCTAACATCATCCGCGGGCAGGAGAATGGAATCTGATGTTACCTGTAGTCCTCGCCTTATGACAGTTCACTTAGTGACCATTCGAAATTACAACATCACTGAAAAGAGGGACTTTGTGTGACCCTTTTTCACACTGGCAACCGTTGCAGCATCCCCATGGTCACGTGATCAAAATTCAGACAGTCAGCAACCGACTCACATTTATGACGGTTGCCGCGTCCCTGAATCACGTGATCCCCTTTTGCGACTTTCTGACAAGCAACGACAATGAGGGAAGCCAGGTTCACTTAACAATCGTGTGACGAACTGAACAACTGCAATGATTCCCTAAACAACGGGGTCAAGAAAGTTCGTAAAATGGGGCAAAACGACACTTAACAAATGTCTCACTTAGCAACATAAATTTTGGGCTCAATTTGGCCATAAATCGAGGAGTTGCCTCATAAAGAAATATTTATATATTTTATTTATATCCTATCCTTATTACTTTTATAAATAAATCAAGCGGGGGAGGGGGGGCAAACATACCTAATATTCCTTCCTCTTATTTTTCTCACCCCAACAACAACCCTGTGAGGTGGGTTTGTGTTGAGAGAGAATGATTGGCCCAATGTCACCCAGCCAACTTTCACACCTAAGGCAGGGACTAGAATTGCTGCTGTCAGACCTGGAAGCCATCTTTTACATTTGGGCCTTCAGGCCTGCCACATTTTCTACTGTGGGAAAATGGGAGGGGGGATTGCATAGAGTATGGGTGATATGTAGTCAAAATAACATTCCTTTCTCAGAGAGTCAAGGACGTATTGCCCTGGCACCTGGAGTCGGATGACTGGGAGGTGTCTCCAGTTTGGACGGTGGTTAATTGGACCATGTGATGGATATGTGGGTGCTGGGCAGGGACTTGAACTTTCACTTGGGTGGGGAAAACCTGGAAACTTTCAGATTCGGGTTTTCCCAGATGTGCCAATATGACATCTTCAATAAAAGGAACTTTGAGGAAACTCAAGCCTCGGAGTCTTCTTTGGTTGGGGGTGTTACCTGGAACCCTGACATTAACCCGAATCTGAAAGTTTCCAGGTTTTCCCCACCCAAGTGAAAGTTCAAGCCCCTGCCCACACCCATGTTTGCCATGTATATAAGTCTAAGTGCTGTTGTTATTGCTATCCTTGTCTAAGACCTTTCACTTTCAAAAAATATCGAAAAGTCAAAAAACTTGAAGGAGGGAGGCTGCTTTTCCTTTGCGTCTTTGCACATTTGATCTTGAGATAAAAATACAACCTATTTCAGTGGCTATGAATCCACAGCACCAGATGCGATGATAGGGCTCAGTGTGTGATTTCACTACTTCCATAAACACAAACGCACATATTCCTTGACAAATGCATTCATGTTTATGGTTTTGCACTTGGCTTCGATGGCCCTTCTCTCTCTTAACGAACGTCTTTCTCGCCCAAGTGATCTTGCTAGTGCCTTCTTTTTCATTAGGAGCGCGGCTTGGTGTCACTTCGCCTTCTAATCTAATTTTCAGAGTCAATTATGATTCCATTATCTCCGTGATTGTACGGCGGTTGGCTTGCACACGATGCTTAATCGGCAACTTCCAGGCCTTGTGGTGTAAGTGCTTCCCATTATTTAGAATTTATGAGGAAATGAAATGCTATGATTTCGCACGCTGAAAATTTATCTGTCATGAAATCAACTTTAGGAGGACAAATAACGTCAAATGATGGTTTGGAAAAAGCTATTCAGCTGCCATTTCTTCAACCACTTGTAGAGACAAGATAAACATGTATACATTTAGGAACACACGTAAACATCCATATTTTGTGTGTGTGTGTGTGTATGTGTGTATATTAGAGAAATATAAAATCTGAGCAAAATGCCAACAGCATGAAACAAAAAAGAATCCTTAATTATACTATAATTCTTAATTATATTATAGTATCGTATGATACTTGTAATGTGTGTTCTTGTGTATGAGTGTGGGGGTGGGGGGTGGGGGGGGGGTTGGCTCAGGAGTTAACGATGCTGAGCTTGTGAGCTGGATAATTGACAGTCCCAGTTCGAGACCCGAGTGCTGCACAATGGGATGAGCTCCCATTACTTGCCCAGCTCCTGCCTTCTTAGCAGTTCGAAAGCATGCAAATGCAAATAGATAAATAGGTACTACTTTGGTGGGAGGTAACAGCATTCTGTGCATGTTTAGCATGTAGCCCTGCTGGCCACAATGCCTTTGGACAACCCTGGATCCCTCTGACAAGAAACGGAGGTGATCACCAGCCCCTTAGAGCAGGGGTGTCAAACTGGTGGCCCACGGCCTGGATGCGTCACATACAGGCCACACCCACCCCAGCTCCGCAAAGGGGAAATACATCGCAAAATGTCACGTGATGGCAATGTGACCGTGCCCTAGAGTCAAATACAACTGAACAGGGGAAATCTTTGCTTTTACTTTTGTTTTTGCTTTTACTTTCAAGTTTACCTTTACTTCAACTTTCACTTTCATTCTTTCATGCATATATATTTATATCAGAAAGCTATTTAGCTAAGTATATATCAAAAAAGGAGAAAAAAGATAAACTAAAAACCAATCTACTTTATATATACTGGTACCAATCCAGGAGCCTCAAGCAGTCACATTCACGACAAACCATTTTATACCAAATTTATATTTTGCTGATAAAAAAATAAAGGGAGACTCATATAGATCTATTTCAAGCTATTTAGCTCTCATCAGCTAGCCATACCCTTACTTGGGTTCAAACTTGGGCTGTCTGCATGTTAGGCAGTTGTATTAACCTCTGAGCCACAAGTTCTCCTCCCTTCATCAGCTTGGGCCAGGGGAGACTGCTTGAGTGTTCCTGGATTGGAGCTCTTGGATTGGAGCTGAAAGGCAAAAGGGATGCAGTATGCTCCCTCCAACATGCTGGGGTAGACCAGGAGCCTCAATAGAAAAACATTTAATCTGTTTTGCGCAGGACTCTGCTGCTTGCTGCAAGGAGGTAAATTGCTGGGAGCAGATTTTTTTTCCCCCTTTGTGCTAATCAAGCTATGCTGAAAATGAAAATGAAAGTAAAGCAGGCTGTTTGCTGCAACGAGGCAAAATTGCTCAGAGGCAGAGGCAGATTTGTTTTTCTTCTTTTCCTCACCAAAAAAGGTAGGTGCGTCTTATAGTCCTGTGTGTCTTATACTCCGAAAAATACGGTAATAGACTTAGCAAAAAAAAAAAGGATCATATCACCGTCTGACAAACAAAAAGCATCATAATTCACAGCTGCTAAACTGTTCCCCAGAGAACTATATATTATGGCTAGGAGGCTACACCTCCTTTGGGGGGAAAAAAATCTTCTTTTTTCAAAGTGCAGCCATGCAAAGCTTCTTACAAGGAATTTTAACTAGCAGTTAAGTTTCCCCTTTTGGAAATAAATTAAGGCTGGTTCATTTTGAGTAGCTGAAAGTTCTTTCCTGTTTGATCTGAGACCCACCTGGAGCTAAAATCAGGATTGTGGAGAAATCTCGGGGCAATTTCTACAAGAGGGGAACAAGGTTTTTCCTTCTCAATCTTTAGTGTGTTGGAAGAAATGTCCATCTGGGTTCAGTTCCAAGTAGAGAGAAAGACACTGGAAATATGGAGAGTGCTTGGAAAGATGGTTTAATGGTGGACAGGATCACATGGTTTTGAGGTCCTGGGCAAAAAGGCACATGGGTGAGAAAGAGATTTATACCCTCTGTTGGGCTTTGAATTGGAGCTTGTATTGGTTGTCAGATTCCCATGGGGCCATGCAGGGGTAACTTTGTAGATTGTGTTTTGAGTCCCAGGCTTGGTTGAGCCTTACTGGATAATGATGTAATGAAGAGAGTTTTGGGCAATTCCTATTATAAGGTAAAGGTTCCCCTCGCACATATGTGCTAGTTGTTCCCAACTCTAGGGGGCGGTGCTAATCTTCGTTTCTAAGCCGAAGAGCCAGCACTGTCTGAAGACGTCTCCATGGTCATGTGGCCGGCATGACTAAATGCCAAAGGCGCACGGAACGCTGTTACCTTCCCACCAAAGGTGGTCCCTATTTTTCTACTTGCATTTTTTTATGTGCTTTCGAACTGCTAGGTTGGCAGAAGCTGGGACAAGTAACGGGAACTCACCCCGTTATGCGGCACTAGGGATTCGAACCACTGATTGGCAATTTCAGTGTCTTAGCCACTGAGCCACCATGTCCCTTAATTCATATTGTGGTTGAGGGTTAATCCTATCTTTGTTGAATCTTGGATGAGGGCATTTGCTTATGAATAGACCTAGCTATCTCTTTATCTCTTAAATGCTGACATCCGCTGTGGGCTTTTGAGGAGGGTGGGGGCTATTAAGAGTGAGTCTGCTTCCTGCCAAAAAAAACATGTTTCTCCATTTCTCATCCAGGGAGGTATAATATTCTACCTTTTTAAATTTTTTTTTTAATTTGATTTTATATGCCGCCCTTCTCCGGAGACTCAGGGCGGCTTACAATGCATTAAGCAATAGCCTTCATCCTTTTGTATATTTATACAAAGTCAGCTTATTGCCCCCACAACTGGGTCCTCAATTTACCTACCTTAGAAAGGATGGAAGGCTGAGTCAACCTTGAGCCTTGGCGAGATTCGAACCTGCAGTAACTGCAGGCAGCTGGTCTTAATAACCAGCTTAATAACAGGGTGCCTTAGACCACTGTACTACCAAGGCTCTTTAATATTTCTTAGAATATTTCATTTTTCTAGGAGAGAGGTGGGTGCTAACTTCCTACAAGTGAACTATTCCCACTACGCTGTCAAACTACCTAGTAGGGCAGTATTACTATTATCCTTCTCATTTTTTACCTATTTCCTATAAATCGCAAGATACAGAAACAAATCTTCTAATAGTCTTCTTCTGACTATAACTTTGTTGCTTGTATCTTGCAATTTATATCAACAGTTTTATTTAGTAACCTAGTACGATTTATGCTGATTGCTTATTTAGTATCCTGTGACTATCACTGAGTGTTGTATCTTAACGATTTATGATGAATGTATTTTATGGCGATTATGATCATGATTTATCACTTGTTGCTTGCATGTACACTGAGAGCTTATGCACTGGAGACCCACAAATTCCTTCTGTGTCCAATCACTCTTGGCCAATAAAGAATTCTAATTCTAATTTCATTTCACCAATGACCTGTTACAGCTGCTCACAATCAAAACTTTAATTAAAATTTGGATCCTGAGGAAATCAAAGATGATTCTGCAATAGTGCCTTTCAAACATAGGAGATATGTGTATATGTATATGTATATATATATATATATGTGTGTGTGTGTGTGTATTTCTCCTCAGCCGGGTATTTTCCTACATAAACCAAGATTTTCAAAATGCAGCCATAGCTCAGTGAAATCACATCCACTAGTTCTAGGCTTTATCAGACCGCAAGCAAGCAGTTTGCTGCCTTTTGGGAGACTAATATAGATCTATTTCGGACTAATTAGTCCTCATCAGTTAGCCACACTCTCATCACATATTTCCTCCCCGTAGAGATATCTATCTATCTATCTATACCTATCTATCGACAGATAGTCCTCGACCTAAAACCACAACTGAGCCCAAAAATTAGGTTGCTAAGTGAGACATTTGTTAAGTGAGTTTTGCCCCATTCTACGACCTTTCTTGCCTCAGTTGTTAAGTGAATCACTGCAGTTCTTAAATTAATAACATGGTTGAATCCAGAATCCCTATTGATTTTGCTTGTCAGAAAGTTGCAAAAAGTGATCCTATGACCCCAGGACACTGCAACCGTCATAAATATGAGTAAGTTGCCAAGCATTTGAATTTTGATCACATGGCCATGGGGATGCCGTCATGATTGTAAGTGTGAAAAATGGTCATAAATCACTTTTTTTTAGTGATGTTGTAACTTTGAAAAGTCACTAAATGAACTGTTGTAAGCTGAGGACTACTTGTATCTATCTATCTATCGATGGATCGATGGATCTATCTATCTATCTATCTATCTATCTATCTATCTATCTATCTATCTACCGTATTTTTCGGAGTATAAGATGCACCTTTCCCCCCCCCCAAAAGGGGGTGAAAATTTAGGTGCAGCTTATACACCAAATGTAGCCCTGCCCACCCACTGGCCCTCACCCTTTGGCCTCTGCCTCCTAGCAGTTTACCTCCCTGCAGCAAGCAGCAAGAAGAAACAACTCGTTTCAGCTTCAGCACAGCCTAATTAGCACAAGTTGATTCGATTGGCCTCTCGACTCTCAGCTGTTTTGCTCTCAGCTGTTTTGCTCTCAGCTGTTTTGTGCAGGCCTCTGCTGTTTGCTGCAAGGAGGTAAATTGCTGGGAGCAGATTTTTTTTTCTTGCGTTAATCAAGCTATGCTGAAAATGAAAATGAAAGTAATGCAGGCTATTTGCTGTTTGCTGCAACGAGGTAAAATTGCTGGGAGGCAGAGACAAATTTCTTTTTCTTGTTTTCCTCACCAAAAAAGGTAGGTGCGTCTTATAGTCCGGAGCGTCTTATACTCCGAAAAATACGGTATCTATCTATCTATCGTCCTTAACTTACAGCCATTAGTTTAGTGACCATTCAAAGTTACAACAGCACTGAAAAAAATGACTTATGATAATTTTTCATACTTACAACAATTGCGGCATTCCCATGGTCACATGATCAAAATTTGGCTGCTTGGGAACTGGCTCATATTTCTGATGGTTTCAGTATCCTGGGGTCGTTTGATCCATTTTGCAACCTTCTGACAAGCAAAGCCAATGGCGAAGACAGATTCACTTAATAATCCTGTTACTAACTTAACAACTCTAGTGATTCACTCAAATGTGTCAAGGAAGTTTGTAAAATAGGGCAAAAAACTCACTTAACAACTGTCCTGCTTAGCAATGGAAATTTTGGGCTCAGTTGTGGTCATAAGATGAGGACAACCTATACGCTGCATTTATAAAGAGAGAGAAATAAAGTGATGAGGACTGGAAAATTAGACTATTCATAAAACAGCTTCTAAAAATGAATGAAATTATTTGAAAGTCTTCATTGATCCTTGGCTGAAAAATATCGAAGTCAAATGGAATTGGAATAGAAGTCAGGATTCAATCTATCTGGGCAAATGTCTCTCCAGAATTTAGTTTGATCTTAAGTCTTGAACTGTGCTGTCTTGGATGCTTTCATTTGTCTGGCTGCTTTATTACATATTTCATTGCACAAACTTAAAAAATTCAATCAAATAAAATGCAGAGAGACTTTAATAATACAAAAGCAGAGCAGAGATACATATTCTGCGCAGTGCAATATTTATCAAAGCATCTGGGCACATAAAAGCATCAAACATCAAATTAAACCACAGGGCTACTTAATGAATTGAACCTTTACCATAAAACAACAACAACACATAAATCTAAAGACCAAATACCATTATTGGGAGGATAAAAAATATCCTGTATGTGTTGTGGTCCACAAACAGCCTGCAGACCTGGTAGCAGAGTCGAACAGTGAGGAGGCTGGGGAGGACAATGGGCCAGTCCTGGAGTCAGGGGAAGGCCCGGACGAGGGCTCTGCATCGGAGGCAGAGATGGGGCCAGGGCCATCTGGGAGTGATGCGCGGACTCCGGAGCCTCTAGAGGCTGACAGCAGAGTGGCAGAGGAACAGGAGGAGCCTGTTCCTAGGGCATCCATGTGAAGAGCTGCCAGAAGGCAAGAGCAGCTGAAGCAAAAAGGACGACTCAGGAGTAAGGCCAGAAGATGATTGGCCACTCCCATAAGGTTTAAAAGAGCAGCAATGAGCCGTTGTGTCCTTTGTAGAAAAGCAACGTTGATTCCAGTGCTTCTTGTCAGCGTCTCTTGAACTTTGTGGGGGTTTTGCCAAGAAAAGCCTTTGGCAGGTTGCCAAAGACATCAAAGGTTGGTGATAGGGCTGACGGACTGGTTATGAAGAATTTGTTTTGGTCTAAGCTGAGAATGAATTAATTCTCAGCTGTTTTAATAAAATAAGTTTGTTCAGGACTGAATTGTGTTTGGTAATCACTACTTGGGCCTCAGTCACAACAATATAATAATTTCAAATATGGTTCTTTTAATGTATCTTTCCCAGGTATCTTGCATTATATTTCGCAGCTCACATGGCCAATTTTGCCTTCTAAATTTGAAGATCTCTTTCCAAATTCAACAAGCAGACTCTAAAACTTTCCGTGGGTGATGGGATGCCCTATAATGAGCATACTTAGAACCTGGACATTCGTGTAAATTTGTTCCTATCAGGCTGCCCAAAACTGGACCTCAAATTTATTCAGACATTGAATTCTGTAAATCTTTCCCGAGGTTTCTTTACCTCTCTAGCTGAAATCCCACGTGATGATTATTATGCCAGGCATGCTTAAAGTGTAGTGCATTATTTGATCTGAAAAAATCCATCAACCTAGTTTAATGGGACACACTGATGTTTAATTAAACCAGATGTCATAAATGGCAACCAGTTGATTGAGCTAATGTAATTTATTTTTTGTAATTTAGTATGCTGTGGATGTTATCCAATGCAGACAGTGCTGATTGGGGAATTTTAATAATCTTTAACTACACATATTTGCATGACTGTCAGATGCATAAATATTATGTTCATGCTAATAATAATCAATAGGAGCCCTATAGCTCAGTTCTAAGGACATTTCTATAGCACCATCATTTTCCCCCCAATATATCACAACATTCCATTGAAGAGTTGCTGCTGCAAGAAAATATATTTACCATATTTTTTGGCGTATAAGATACACTCACCTTAGTTTTTGGGGAGGAAAATAAGAAAAAAGTTGATTGGCAGGGGATCCCGGAATACCCCGAATCAGCTGTTCCCAGAGGTGAATTTTAGCAACAGGTTCCTTTGTTGTGAGTTCTGTGCCTTGCTTTTTTTTGCTTTTTTTTTCTGCCTCTGAAACTTCTGAAACTCCATTTCAGAAAAAGCCATTTCATAAGCTTTCCTGCCTCTGAAAGCCTCCGAAACAGAGCTTCAGAAAAAAAGCCTCTGAAGGTCTGTTTGGGGCTTTTTTTCTGAAGCTTCTTTTCTGATGCTTTTTTCAGCCTCTGAAACCTCCGTTTGAGAAGCTGGGCAGGATTACATTCAGAGTATAAAATGCACGCAGATTTTCACCCACTTTTTTGGGGGGGAAAGGTGCGTCTTATACTCCGAAAAATACGGTACTTATAACATTTCAAAGAATTGTCTGCAGTTTTGCTTAATTTTTTGTTCACATCAAAATGAACAGGATGACTGTAGCTTAAGAAAATGTGTGTCTATGCTTTGGCATCTTTACTGGTACAAAATACATGCTTTAAATTTTTAAATGCTGTGGTTGAGCTTCATGGAATATTGCATAAATATAGCAGCTTTTGAACCAAGTAAGAACAGGGTGGAATTTATCATTTTTTTGACCCTGCAGGTTTGCAGAAAATGTTCCTACAGTCCTTCCAAATTTTACAGCTCTGAGTAGATCATCTGAAGGTGAAGCAGAAACTTCAGCATCTACAAATTCTGCTGATATTAACATAAAAATGATTATGTTTGATGAATATGAATGGACGCCAGATGACCACAAGGGAGAATATCTTTATTAAATTGCAAATCATTAAAGTAGAAGCTCATAAAAATGTAGTGGTCCTATTAACATTTATAGAATTAATTGTGGCTTTGCCTAATTAACCTAGAAACTGTGGGATCCAGGATTTGAATCTGGCACTCCCTCTTGTAACTCATATTCCCCAAAAAGTTGATAATGGATGGGTCAGTACCAGAAATGCCTTTTCACAACCGGATATCCACAGTTTTTCTGGACTACTGTTGTCATAAATACTAGGGTGTCAGGTGCAATTAACTAGGAATGGAAATAAAGTAGAATTGTGTGAACTCAACGATTCTAAACTGATGACATGTTTAACCCTACTCTCCAGCTCAGCCTATTCATCTCCTACACCAGGGGTGGGTTGCTACCGGTTCGCCCCGGTTCTGGCGAACCGGTAGCACCGGCAGCAGGAGGCTCCGCCCACCAGCCCAGACATCATCAAAAATGCTCTGTGCATGTGCAGAACCTTCTGTGGATGCGCAGAAGCACCGCACGCTCACGAGCTCCCAATAGCGTACCAGTAGCGCTGGGATTTGAATCCTACTACTGTTCTACACGTATATGTTATGGGCCAGAGGCATTATGAAGTTTGAAGAACACATTTTGATGAAGAAATAGTGTGGATTTCCTTCTTAAATGTCCAATCAGTTGTATTTACATTCAAGAGCAAACTGAACAAATTCCTCTCTACCAAAAACCAAGAAGTGAAAAACGTTTAAAAACTTAAGGAAAATGCTGTACACATAACTAGATACTAAGCTCCCTAAAACAGATACAATCAAGCAGTTTGTAGCATATAGGTAATCCAAAAGCATATAAGTAATCCTTGCCTGATCACTGTAATGGACTCCCTCTCTCTTTCCCTTCCCTTTTCCCCTTCCCCTTCCCCTCCCACTCTACCTCCCTCTCCCTCTCCCCCTTCCATTTTGTCTTTTACTCTATCTATCTATCTATCTATCTATCTATCTATCTATCTATCTATCTATCTATCTATCTAACATTTGCTAGACCAATTCTCGAATACAGCTCAACTGTCTGGAACCTGGACTGCATATCGGACATAAATACAATTGAGAGAGTCCAGAGATATTTTACGAGACAAGTCCTCCATTCCTCTAACTGCAATAAAATACCTTATGCCACCAGACTCCAAATTTTGGGTTTAGACAACTTAGAACTACGCCGACTTCGATCTGACCTAAGTGTAGTACAAAAAATTAGCTACCACAATGTCCTATCTGTCAATGACTACTTCAGTTTGAACCACAACAATACACAAGCAAATAATAGATACAAACTCAAGGTAAACCACTCCATACTCGATTGCAGAAAATATGACTTCAGTAACAGAGTGGTCAATGCCTGGAATGCACTACCTGACTCTGTGGTCTCATCCCCAAACCCCCAAAACTTTAACTTTAAACTCTCTACTGTTGACCTCACCCCCATTCTTAAGAGGTCTGTAACGGGCATGCATAAGTGCACCAGCGTGCCGACCGTCCCTGTCCTAATATTTTTTTCAAAGCCAACACACAAGAGATAAGAGAATATTCAAAAAGTCCAGCAATGCAGAGAGGTTTGTTCAATATCAGTTTTTGCTCGTCACAGAGCTTGAACGGCCACCAAACCCCCTTTTATACCCTGTGGGGTGTGGTCCGGTGACTCAGCCTAATCCCTGGCACGCCTCTTCCTCTGCTGCGCGCGCTTATCTCTGCGACGCTGTCGAGGGTCCAGCCAAGACTCGTCATCATCATCATTACTGTCCACCTGCGGCTGCGTGGAAGTGCTTGGCCCCGGGCCTATCTCTTGGCCTTCGGAGGACACCGGAGGCATTGCCAGAGAGGAGGGTCCTCCTCTCCTTCACTCTCGGAGTCCTCTCCTGCTAATTACACAGGCTCGGTGATTGGAGCGACAACAGACCCTGATTGTTGGGGGCAATATGCTATTTAGTATACTGTCTTTGGTGTAAGCCGCCCAGAGTCCTCGGAGAGTGGGCAGCATAGAAATATGACTAATAAAATAAATAAATAAATAAATAAATAAATATAAAACGAATTCACATCCATATCATTGCCAAGATAACTGAAGGGACAAAATTGTTCAGAGCCGGTGGAGGGTATCTTTGCCTTAACCTCTAAATCCTTTCCAATGCATTAACGTCTGTCGTATCAAATGTTCAAGAGCCGTAAAAAGTATGTCGCCTGGCATGGATCTGTAAAGAGGGCGGGGAGCTCTTGATCCACGTTAGAACTGCAAGATGTGCAAACTACTTGATTGTGATGGACAGGGCCTTTCAAACTGACAGGTGTTCCTGCTGAATTCATTTAAATGCAAAGCAATGATTTGACAATGTTCTAACCCCACCCCCCACACACACACACATACACATAAATACTACTGAAGTTGTTTTGGTTTTTTTTTTGTTTGCAGGAATTAATGGATTAACTCTTGCTTATTTGATGAAGCAGGGAACTCTTTGATTTATTTTTCTTCCTGGTCTTCTTTTAAAGTTCTTTTCTTATATTACATAACAAACCAGCAAACTACTTAACACACTGGGCTAATGAATCTGTAATTAAACAGACAATGTTCTTGATGAACAATGAAGTAGCAATCATTTTAATTTATTTATTCATGTATTTATTTAATATCCCGCCTTTATTATTTTTATAAATAGCTCAAGGCCATTAATGAACCTGATATTCCCTTCTCCTATTTTTCCCGCAACAACAACCCTGTGAGGCAGTGGTGAATTCTGAACCGGTTTACTACCGGTTCACTAGCCGCGCATGTGCCAAATGCAGGGTGCATGTGCGCATGCGCATTGCGCACCAAACACGAGCTGCAAGTGCGCACGTGCAGTGCGCACCAAAGGAAGGCTTGGGAAGGTAAGTAGAAGAGCACGCGGGGGGATGATCAGCTGTGGTGCTGATCATCCCCCCGCATTTCCCCCCCCGGCTCGGGCGAATAGGTAGTAAAAAATGCTTTAAAATGTTTTTAAAAAGGTTCCAACGATCGCACGGCACAGCTGTGATCATCGGAGCCTTTTTTTTACCTTTTAAAAGCATTTTTTTACTATCGGCTCGGGCGAATAGGTAATTAAAAAATGTTTTTAAAACGTAAAAAAAAAAAGGCTCCGGCGATCACGCGGCAGAGCTGTGATCATCGGAGCCTTTTTTTTACTTTTTAAAAGCATTTTTACTATCTATTCGCCCGAGCCAGTAGTTTAAAAAATGCCTAAAAAGTTTTTTAAAAAGTTCCGATGATCAGCTGAGCAACGCACGATCATAGGAACTTTTTTTTTTTACTTTTTAAAGCATATTTAACTACCAGTTCCGGAGAACCGGTAGTAAAAAAAAAATGCTAAAAAGGTTTTTTAAAAAAGTTCCGACGATCGCATGTCGCTCAGCTGATCGTCGGAACTTTTTTAATATATTTGTTACTACCAGTTCGGGCAAACCGGCCCGAACCGGTAGCATTTTACCCCTGCTGTGAGGTGAGTTGGGCTGAGAAAGTGTGATTGGCCCAGTCACCCCAATGGCCTTCATGCCTAAGGTGGAACTAAAACTCACCGTCTCCTAGTGATTGGCCGAAAGTCACCCAACCAGTTTTCATGGGATTCACAGTCTCCTTCTTTCTAGCCTTGTGCCTTAACCACTAGACCAAACTGGTTCTCAATTTATGACCCCCAAAATTCTCAGCCATTTCTAAAATATTATTATTACCTTTTAAGTTGAAAAAATTACATGGTGCAATTTTAACTCAGCCATCATTTTTTGGTACAAGCTGTTCCCAAAATACTTATCTCATAACTGGATGCAGTACTCTAGGTGTGTTCTTACTAAGGCTTTATAGAGTGGTATTAGTATCTCACTTGATCTTGATTGTATCCCTCTGTTAATGCAATTTAGGATTCCATTGGCTGTTTTGACTGCCACTGCACACTGCTGGCTCATATTTAGCTGGTTGTCCACTAAGACTCCAAGATCCCTCTCACAGTTATTGCTATTAAGCCTGGTTTCACCCAGTCTATATGTGTACTTTTGGTTTTTCTTGCCTAAGTGTAAGACTTTACTTTTCTCTACATTGAATTTCATTTTATTAAATAGGGCCCAGTGTTCAAGTCTGTCAAGATCCATCTGGATCTTGAGCCTATCTTGTAAGATGTTGACTGTTCCTGCCAACTTAGTATCATCTGCAAATCTGATAAGGCGCACCGAACGCTGTTACCTTCCCACCAAAGGTGGTCCCTATTTTTCTACTTGCATTTTTTACGTGCTTTCGAACTGCTAGGTTGGCAGAAGCTGGGACAAGTAACTGGAGCTCACCCCGTTACGCGGAACTAGGGATTCGAACCGCTGAACTGCCAACCTTTCGATCGACAAATTCAGCGTCTTAGCCACTGAGCCACCACATCCCTTTTATATGTATCTATAGTCAAATAGATTGAAAACTATTGCAAAGACATTTAAGTGGTTCTTTAGGTCAGAGGTAATTAGCACAGTACAGTATTGTGCTCGCCCTGGAGGCTTCTGCCCCATTTTTTTTTTTTTAAATATGCTTTTAAGATATTTGATTAAATAAATTTAACATCCACCTCACTGAAGTGGTAAAGAGCACCCTGGGATGAATTCACCTTTTCATAAATAGACAGGCATGAAAAGTGCACATTTAGGATGATTGATGATTATGTGCCTTGCAATTGGTGCTCTTAATTATCACATAGAATTTCTTCAGCATAATCTCTGTATTCGCTAGATCAGTGATGGCTAACCTTTTTGCCATGGTGTGCCAGGAGCGGGGGAAGACCACACCCATAATTGTATGCGCCCCGCCCCTGCGCATGCGCGCATGGCTCCCCTGTCCCCCCTCCGCTCCTGGCATGTGATGGCCCAGTGGGCCCATTTTTCTCTCTCCTCAGGCTCCAGAGCCTTTCTAGGAGTCTGGGGAGGGCAAAAACAGCCTTCCCCACTCTCCCAGAGGCCCTCCAGACGCCGAAAACGGCCCGATTGCCAATGTCCAGTGGGCCCAGAAGGCCCAAAAATCAGCTGGCCGGCGCACACATGTGTATCAGAGCTGAGTTCACATGCCCACTGATATGGCTACACGTGCCACCTGTGGTACACGTGACATAGCACCATCACAGCACTAGATATTAAAAACTGTACACCGATAAGTCCTCAACGTATGACCACATTTGAGCCCAAAATTTATGTTGCTAAATGAGACAGGTGCTAAGTGAGTTTTGCCCCCTTTTATGACTTTTCTTGCCACGGTTGTTAAGTGAATCATTGTGGTTGTTAAGTTAGTAACACGGTTGTTAAGTGAATCTGGCTTCCCCATTGCCTTTGCTTGTCAGATCACGAAAGGAGATCACATGACCCCGGGACACTTAACCGTCATAAATGTGAGTCAGTTACCAAGCAGGTGAATTTTGATCATATGACCATGGGGATGTGGCAATGGTCATAAGTATGAAAAAATATACAGCAGGTATATGTATACAGTTTATGAGCAGTTGCTTAATGATTCTTAATGAGAGTTATTTGGAGTTTTAAAAAGCTATTTATAACCCATTCCCAAAGTTACAACTGCCATACACATACCCTGTGGTCACATGATCACATTTTGTGTACTTGACAACCAGCTTGCATTTACAAACCAGTTGCATGTAATAATGATTCGTAATTTTTTTTTTCCTGATTTCTGGCAAAAAGCACCCATTGAATATGCTGGAATTGCTTAACAACAGGGCTGGGATTCAGCCGGTTCAGACCAGTTCGGGCGAACCGGATGTTAATTTCAATCTGGTTTGCCGACCAGATGTTCTAAGGACTGGCTGACCACACCCACCCTGCCCCGCCCCTCCCAGGAGTCTCCACATGGTCCGTTTTGGATGCCAGGTAAGTGCAGGGCACGCGCGGAGGCTTTGGGAAGACAAAAAATGGGCTGACCGGAAGTCCGGAAACAGGCCTGTTTCCAGCCTCCGGAGGGCCTTAGGTGCCCGAGGGGGGGATGTTTTTGCCCTCCTGGAGGCTCCAGAAAAGCCTCTGGAGCCTGGGGAGGGCAAAAAATGGGCCTACCGGAAGTAGGCCCATTTCCAGCCTCCGGAGGGTGCGCGAAGCAAACCAGTTGTTACAACCAGTAAATCCCACCACTGCGTAACAACCATAATTCGCTTAACAACTGTGATAGTTCACAACCATCGTAAAAGCAGGCATAAGAATCCATTTAAAGCTACAATGACTTACAATCACAGTTTTGGACTCCGTTGTCCTATAAGCCAAACATTTCCTCTATGCTTTTAACCCAGAAAGATTGCCTATCTCGATCTTAGCCCCAAGTAACATAAAGTGGAGAATAAATGGAATTCAGAGGTTCATGAGGCTGGACTAACTCACGAATAGTAGATGACTGTACAATTCAGATTTTTTTCCCCTTTCTTTTTAGTTTAGCATAAAAGCAGGAGTACTGATAGAGATGGATTACACTTATTTCCCTTTCTCCTTCCTTCTTTCCCTGATGAATCTGTTTATGTAGGAAGACCTGCCAATTCATCCACCCTTAAGAATCTCTCCAAAAGTCCTTTTTCTTTTGACAGTATTTCAAGGACAAATTCTCTTGACTTCAATGCCATGCAAATTGGGAGGTACCGTAATTTTCAGGGTATAAGATGCACCTTCCCCCCCTCCTAAAAGTGGGTGAAAACTTAGATGCATTTTATAGACCGAATACGGGCGTTTTTGGCCTCCCAAACCCGCTGCGCATCGCGTTTTTGCCCTCCCGGCCCCCAGAAGCACTCTGTAGGCCAAAAATGGATGCATTTTTGGCGAAAACAGGCCCGTTTTTGCCAAAAACGGGCCAAGCGGAGCACTGCAGAGTGCTTCTGGGGGCCTGGGAGGGCAAAAATCTGACATGCGGAGGCCAAAAATTATTTTTTTCTTGGTTTCCTCCTGTAAATTTAGGTGCATCTTATAGTCCGGTGCGTCTTATAGTCCAAAAACTACGGTAAATAATTTTGAGAAAATTCTCTGCCCGGCATTTTTTTAAAAATGAATGAAAGAAAAATATGCAGTCTTGGATCCCGTATTGTTCCCCAGAGTTGTACCCTAACAGGTTTCTTGTAGCAAACGTGTTTGTAAATTGTTGTCGTCATTGTTAGTCGCAAAGTCGTGTCTGACCTATTGTGACCCGATGGACAACGTTCCTCCAGGCCTTCCTGTCGTCTACCATCCCTTGGAGTCCATTTAAGCTCACGCCGACTGCTTCCGTGACTCCATCCAGCCACCTCGTTCTCTGTCATCCCTTTCTTCTTTTGCCTCCAATCTTTCTCAGCATTATTGAGGGAATTATTGAGGTTTGTAAATTAGAATCCGTTTAATCAGAGAGTGGAGTCCTCCATTGGATATAAAAGCTACAGCTGTGCCAAAACCGGAGTTTATTCTTGCAGTTTATGAGCAAAATTCACGTTGTGTTTTATGACCACAATAAAGTAGGACGTAAAGTGAAATTTGGATATAAGATTGAAACGAAACGGGGTTGGCTTGGATGATCTCTAAAGGTCCCTTGACTTGTTATTGTAAGAGACAGTTGCTGAGTTCAAAAAGTCAAACCACAGACTTAGCTAATGTTCTCCTTCCATGTCAAAATGCAGAACTAAAAACCACATGGATCAGCATGGATCATCCATTTTGCCCAGCAACAAGGGGCCTAGCCATTAGGACTGATTTCACATATTTCCTGTTTTTGCTACTTTTGAAGATTATAAGAATGAGTGCCTTAATCAGAACGTTGTTCAGATGTTAGATGATTATATTTCTGTCTGAACCTTTTTGGCCAAAATAAAAGCTTTTCTTGATTTCGAAATCCGACTCCTTTGATTTTCTGCAACAGCAAGGCTTAATCGCTGACACTTATTCCCAGAACTCCCTCTTCACTCGTTCTTCCCTTAAAGCAGGGGTGTCAAACTCCAGGCCCGCGGGCCGGATCCAACCCGCAATGTGTTTGAATCCAGCCCACAATGTGGTGAGATCTGGCCCATGGGGCCATCTTGGTCTACCCACATCGCTTCGGCCCAGTTGGCCACACCCACCCCGTCCTCCCCTTCCGAGGTCAATCACAGCCCTGATGCAGCCCTCAATGAAATTGAGTTTGGCACCCCTGCCTTAAAGGTGTCTTCAAAAAGACTGGCCATTGCAGGCCTCCTTTTTCATCTGCTGAGGGAACAGCTGCAGACATAAATGTCATCCGTCCCCCCCACAAACACACACAGAGACTTTCCTAAGGGAGGAGATGGCAGGAGAGGAGAGGGGAGGGCAGGGAAGGGAAGGGAAGGGAGAGAAGAAAGGAGAAGAGAGGAGAGGGCAGGGCAGGAGGGAAGAGGAAAAGAGGGGAGGGGAGAGCAGGGAGAGTGGAGGCAGAAGGACAGGGGAAGAGAAGAGGAGGAGAGAGGGGAGGTCAGAACAGAGGAGAGAGGAGGAGGGAGGAGGAGAGAGGGGAGGTCAGGGCAGGGCAGGGGGGAGAGGAAAAGAAAAGAGAGGGCAGGGCAGGGGAAGAGGAGAAGAGAGGGAGAGGGCAGGGCAAGTGGGAGAGGAGAGAGGGCAGGGCAGGGGGTAGAGGAGAGGAGAGAGGGAAGGAAAAATATAGAAGGGAAGACAGAAAGGAAGGGAAGGGAAGGAGAGGAGGGGAGGGAGAGAGGAATGAATGAATGAATGAATGAATGAATGAATGAATGAATGAATGAATGAATGAGGAAGGAAGGAAGGAAGGAAGGAAGGAAGGAAGGAAGGAAGGAAGGAGAGAAAAAGGCAAAGGGGAGGGAGGGAAATGATCACGGATTGAAGGGAGGGGTCTTTGAACAATTAGTAAAGCTGGGGACTACCTGTATAACCCTTTTGAAGGTGACCCTCAGACCAAGGACCCCCAAACAGAAGAAGGTTAGAGGAGGCCTCAGCGCGGAAAGGAAGTTAAGATGGAGCAGGATTTGCATGCGTGGAAAAAAAGACCCTCCGTGCTCTAGGAGAAATCTGGGACAGAAAGGAAGCCTTGTGGGCTGAATCTGGCATGTGAGTTTTCAACTCTCCGTCCGTCCCTAACGGCAGGGAGACGCATGCAGCCACCTCATTTGTCATGTCAAGTTTAAAGCCGCCCCAACTCAGGGCTGAAATACAACAGCTGTCAGGAACCCCTGAATCATTTCCTTTTAATTAAGGGAAAGGTCTGGCGTTGCAACACTTGAGGCCAATCGTAGCATATGCTTGGGGGACTGAACATGTGTGGCTCATTGTTATTGGCAACAGGCTTGGATTAGCTAGGCTTCAATATCGCAAAGTTGCTTTTCAGAAGGCAACTGGACTCTCTCTCTCTCTCTCTCTCTCTCTCTCTCTCTCTCTCTCTCTCTCTCTCTCTCTCCCTCCCTCCCTCCCTCCCTCCCTCCCTCTCTCTCTCTCTCTCTCTCTCTCTTTTTCCCTTGAAAACATTTCACTTCTCATCCAAGAAGCTTCTTCGGTTCTTGGTTAGTTTCCATCCATTGCTTGCTTGGCAACCGGTTCACACTTACAACCGTTGCTGTGTCCCAAGATCATGCAATCACCTTTTTTCTGACCTTCTGACCAGCAAAGTCAACGCGGAAGCCAGATTCACCTACCAACCACAGCGATTCATTTAATGACTGAGGCAAGAAAGGTCATAAAATGGGGCAAAATTCACTTAGCAAATGTCTCATTTACCAACAGAAATTTTGGGCTCAGTTGTCATAAGTCGAGGGCTACCTGTATTACAATGTACCATGCAGACCATAAAACGGTACCCAGGTGGAGAATAGGAAACACAAATCAGATTGATCCAGTGGTAACATTTTGAGATAAAACAAATTGGAACAACAAGGGCATTTAGTAAAAAGTGGAAAGAATAGAATAGAATAGAATAGAATAGAATAGAATAGAATAGAATAGAATAGAATAGAATAACAGAGTTGGAAGGGACCTTGGAGGTCTTCTAGTCCAACCCTCTACTCAGTCAGGAAACCCTACACCATTTCAGACAAATAGTTATCCAACATCTTCTTAAAAAATTCCAGTGTTGGGGCATTCACAACTTCTGCAGGCAAGTTGTTCCACTGATTAATTGTTCTAACTGTCAGGAAATTTCTCCTTAGTTCTAAATTGCTTCTCTCCTTGATTAGCTTCCACCCATTGCTTCTTGTTCTACCCTCAGGTGCTTTGGAGAATAGCTTGACTCCCTCTTCTTTGTGGCAGCCCCTGAGATATTGGAACAATGCTATCATGTCTTCCCTAGTCCTTCTTTTCATTAAACTAGACATATCTAGTTCCTGCAACCGTTCTTCATATGCTTTTAGCCTCCAGTCCCCTCATCATCTTTGTTGCTCTTCTCTGCACTCTTTCTAGAGTCTCCACATCTTTTTTTATACCGTGGCGACCAAAACTGGATGCAGTATTCCAAGAGAGGGCTTACTAAGGCATTATAAAGTGATATTAACCCTTCACATGATCTTGATTCTATCCCTCTGTTTGGCATTAGTCCTGACATTCCTTGCTGATTTTCCATCCAAAAATTAATTAAGTAAATTAAATTAAAAAATTAAGGCTTGATTCTGATTAGTTACTGATTCTGATTAGTTACTTACAACCATTTGTTTGGTGGGCATTCAAAGTTAGAACAGCACTGGGGGGGAAATGACTTATGACATTTTTCACAATTACGACCATTGCAGCATCCCCATAGTCAAAATTTGGAAGCTTGGCAATTGGGTCATATTTATGACGGTTGCAGTGTCCCAGGGGGGTGGGGGGTGGGAGTGTTATGTGATCAGCTTTTGCAACCTTCTCACAAACAAAGTCAATGAAGAAGCCAGATTCAGTGAACTAACCCAGAACTGGGTTTCAACAGGTTCTGACCAGTTTTGGAGAACCGGTAGCGGAAATTTTGAGTAGTTTGGAGAACCAGCAAATATCACCTCTGACTGGCCCCACCCCCATCTATTCTCTGCCTCCCGAGTCCCAGCTGATCGGGAGGAAATGGGGATTTTGCAGTAACCTTCACCTGGAGTGGGGAGGGAATGGAGATTTTACAGTATCCTTCCCCTGCCACACCCACCAAGCCATGCCATGCCCACCAAGCCATGCCACACCCACCAAGCCATGCCACGCCCACCAAGCCACACCCCACAGAACTGGTAGTAAAAAATTTTGAAACCCACTACTGTACTAACCTAACAACTGCGATTCACATAATGACTTTGATAAAAAAAAAGGTTGTTAAATGGGGCAAAATGCACTTAACAAATGTTTTGCTCAGCGACAGAAATTTTGAGCCCCATTATGGTTGTAAGTTCGAGGACCACCTGTATTCCAATTGCTCTTGCTAATTAATAAGGAGGGAATCTAATTCTTAAACCTTATTTCAAGTTTGAAATGACACAACTCTGGGACACTGCAACCGTCATAAATGTGAGTCAGTTACTAAGTCTCCAAATTCTGATCTCGGGATCATGGGGACGCTAGAACCATCATAAGTTGAAAAAACGGTCATGAGTCAATTTTTTTCCAGTGCCGTCGTAACTTTGAACCATCGCTTAATGCACTGCTGTAAGTCGAGGACTAGGTGTACTGATTTCCTACTGGATGCCCATTTACTGATAGATGGTGTTGAATTTCATCTCCACAAGGTGCTTTTTCAGGAGGCAACTGGACTTTCTGGTTTTTCTTTGAAGACGTTTCGCTTCTCATCCAAGAAGCTTCTTCGGCTTATTTTCAAGTTTCGTTTTTCCTGTTCTCCCTTCAAGTGTGCTGGAGAGCTAGTTTATCGTTTCGTTCTGCTGGCAGTGTCTACTTCCTACCACGTCAACTTGTTCCTCTTAACCTGACATGTTGGGAGAATAATAGCCCGGGTACCATCTGGGTAGAGAGGATGCCTCTGAAGCATCTCAAAACTGGTCCCACTGGCACCATCTAAACACTGACTAAGAGAGGAAGCCAATTATTAATGGAGTTTTAGTATTACCAGGTGCCTTGCTGGAATGGTGAAAAGCCTGAGGCAAGGAGATTGCTCAAATGGGAGACTGTGAGTATCTCTTTTTTATGTCATGAAAGGACCAAAGACCCAAACAAAAAACCTTGAGGCTTTGTACAGACACTGGTTCGCTAAATTGTCGCTGCAAATTCGCTAATGGCAGCAGCAGGAGCAGCAATTCTTCCAAAGTAAAACAACTTTCTGCTTCTTTTCAGTGTAACTCCATAAAAACTGGAGATGACATTCTATGGAGATTGTTAGGATATGGTTTGAGCCTAACAAGTTGTCCAGGCAATATATGTGTTCTGTGACTTTAATATGAATATGTATTGTGTGACTTTAAAGTTTTCCTGCTGATTCATTGTAATGCTGAGTCATGCTGTAATTAGTTGTGAACGTATTTAAGGAAGGTACTGTAACGTATTCAGTTGATGATAAGCTACCATTGTGTGTGGAGTTGCAACCATTGTGCTATCATCGGTTGGATGGATCTGCTACCATCGTGGTTTGTTACCAGAGTGAGTTTGTTAATCTAACCAACTACTGTTTGTGTGGTAAGATTTTGTATCACTGGACTGATTTAACTGGCAAAGACTTGGATTGATTTAAAGACTATGAGATTGTTTTTTCACTATAAAGTAAACTTTTGATAAACCAGTTTGCACATCTCTTGTTCATTGCTCTCAGCAACGTTTCTCTGTGCTCTACACTCTGCTGGTTGGTAACACAACAACAATATCCTTAACATTGATTCTCAGTCATCCAGGTCATGGTTGTCCATATGGGGCTTTTTTTAAGGAGGCAACTGGACTTTCTTGTTTTTTCTCTGAAGATGTTTCACTTCTCATCCAAGAAGCTTCTTCAGCTCTGACTGGATGGTGGGGAATGGAGGGATTTATATTCCTTGCATCTTCAAAGAAAAAAAACAAGAGAAGTCCAGTTGCCTCCTGAAAAAAGCGCCTTTGGGACAACTATGACCTGGATGATTGAGAATCTCCATAGACTTTTAGTTATACAATTTGGGATGAACACCTTTTCATTGGGGTGGGAGTAGGAATGGATTTCCAGAGGAAAAATTGCAGACTACAGAAACCAGGAGCAGTATTCAGGCGACCCTGAGGACACAGATAGACCTCCAAGTGGCCTCAACGATTCTTTAAAAGGATGCAAATGACCAGCTGACTGCAAGGAATATAAATCCTTCCATTCCCACCATCCAGTCAGAGCTGAAGAAATTTCTTAGATGAGAAATGAAACCAGGAATTAGGAGGGTTTCCTCTGAACCTTCAGGGTGATTGCTGTCGCCCCCGAGGTCCTAGAGAGTCCTCCTTTTTCTGTCGACCTCTCCGTGGTCGATAGTGCCAAAGACGGCTTCCAATCAAGAAAATTGAAGCTTCGGGGACGGAGCCTCGTTCCCCTCGCTCCTTACACGCTGACGTCACCGCAGGAACCCTCCTAATTCCAGCCAGGAAAAAAACCAGCCATTTGGCTGGCCGGAGCGCTGTCAACCGATAAGTGTGGAAGCGAAGATTCAAGAGAAACATTGGTAAAGACTAAGTAGATTGAGATATAAAGGTATAATCATAAGGACCTAAATACACTGGCGAGAATAGGACTCCAAAAAGCGGCGGCAAGATCGTCAAGCAAGCGGCGAGAGACAGTGATTGGAGCGAAGCTCAATACACACAATGACAACGCAGATCTGACAGGCGAAAGGAACGAGTGACAGACAAAGAGGATTATAAGTAAGCGGTGGATTATAACCTTAAAATAACACAATTTGACTTAACAGAGGAAAAAAGGATTATTTAAGAGAAAGATTGTAGAAAGTAAACCTAAAGAACTGAGACTTTTTTAAGACCGTTGTGAGCGGAAGGAAACCAACTGAACAGTAGCGAATGGCGGACTGAGGATTTGGAGAAGGGAACTTTCACTTTGTATCCAGCGACAATAGTAAATTCAACTACATACACGAGACGTGTAGTGAGACATTAGATACATTGACGCTGTTGCCAAAGGAGATACAACCTGCTACACAGGAATATTGGAACAATTGATTTACTTGATTTACTTATGGATTTAATAGAGGATATTGAAACAGAACTGGGACAGCTGAGTGAAAAGAGGGCGAACTGAAGAACGAAGGAAGAAGGAAAGGAGAAGGAAGCAACCCCAATTGGTTTGAGAGTGATATACTTGAGAACTTTAAATATTAAACTACTAAATTTCATCTATTTTAAAACTTACTTAACTTTGCTTAAAGAATATTAATATCCAATTTGAAATTATTATAATACATAATAAGGAATTGATTTAACATTACTATTATTATTATTATTATTATTTTCTCTTATTGTCTTACTATTTCCTACCCTATTGAAACAACTATATAGATTGCAAAATAATATATTGATTAAGTGGAATTATATTGCATATTGACTAGAAAGTTAGATATTAATATAGACATTGCATAGAGATTGTTATAGATATCATTAAGGAATAATAATTGTAATAATTAATATAGGTAGCATATATTGGTAACGGTGATACAACTCAATAGAATACTTTAGATGATTTATAGAGAACTTTAATCCCATTGATCTATTATAGAAAGGTTATATAGAGATTGTTTAATTTTAAAGTGAATTTAAGTATTGTGATTATTTAGTATTAGAGTATTAATTGCATTATACTGTTTAGGGATAAGAATAGAAGAATGAATTGTTAAAATATTGTTTTTTCTCCCTAACCCCTTCGAATTAATTATCCTGATCCTTATATAACGATATTTCACCCACCCCCAATTAATTAGTATATGAAAATTTGGGGAAAATTAATACAAAAGACAACGATGGCAACATCTTCACTAACAATAACTAAATCAGGGAAAAAATTAACAACAAACCCAATACCTACACAATCTTCACCCGCACAACAAAAAACTATAGACACGATGTTAACGACAGACAAAGAAAAAGCTGCTAGTGCACACAGCATACAGAATATACAGTCTATACTAGCTATGATTCAGGAGGGGATGAACAAAACCCAAGAAACAATTGCAAATAACCACGAAGAAACAAAAAAGAACCATGAGGAATTGAAATCAGAAGTAGGACAAATAAATGATAATATTAAAAAAATGGACGATAAGATTGAGAGAATACAACAAAACATAGTTAAAAACGAAGAACGAATCCAAAACATGGAAGCCAAAATGATTCTAACGGAGAAAAAGATGGACAATATCGAACAAAATCAAATGGAGTCAACTAGAGAACTCGAAGAGTCAATTACCCATTTAGAATTAGAAAAAGCATCATTCTTCTTACGATTTCAAAATATTGCAGAAACAAAAGGAGAAGATCTAAGAGACCTGATGACAGATATATTAGTAGAGGCTACCCAAAAGGAAAAAACCAAAATTAGTAGGGAAATTGACGAAATATATAGAGTCCATACGAACTATGCTCGTAGGAACAAACTACCTAAAGAAATACATGTTAGATTCGCACGTAAAACTGTAAAAGAAGAGATCTACATGTCCATGAGAGAGGGAAAACCCTGCTACCAAGGGAAAGAAATAATAACCTTAAAACAAGTTCCAAGAAGAATAAGAGAATACAGAAAAAACTACAACTTTTTGACAACCCTACTGATTCAACACAAAATAATGTTCCGCTGGCTGGTGCCAGAGGGAATCTTAATATCCTGGGACGACAATAAATATAAAATCGATACGATAGAGAAGGCACAAGAATTCTTTGATACTCACTTTATAATAGAAGAGGAACAGGAAACTAGACGTGATTCAGATAATGTAAACCAGGAATACCCCACGGGGGAAACAAAAAAAGGGAAGGAAGAGAAGGAGCCTAGGGAAAGGGAGAAGATGGAGAGAGAAGGGGCTAGGGAGAAAACGCATATGGTAACAAGAAACACAAGTAAACTTAAACTAATAAAGAAAAACTAAAGGAAATGGGACGAGAGTTGAAATTAATCTCAATTAATATAAACGGCCTTAATCTACCAACCAAAAGAACACACACTTTCAGAAAACTTCAAAAATTAGACATAGATATTATCAACCTACAAGAAGTACATATCAAAAAACAACATCAACAGTTACTAGAAAACAGAAAACTTGGAACACTATTCACCTCACTATCAGATCAAAAAAAAAGAGGTATCGCAGTATACATTAAAAGCCACATCCAGGCAAAACAAATCTACACAGATGAAGATGGCAGGATACTAATGATAGATATTAAGATGGAGACCCGAAATATGTTATTGATATCAATATATGCCCCGAATGGGAGCCAAAAAGAATACTTTAAAAAGATACACGATAAAATTAAAGAATTAGACTACGAACATCTATGTATAATAGGGGACTATAATGCAATCGTTGATATGGAATATGACTACCAAAGTAATAAAAAAAATAACTCTAGGAAAAAGACACTACCTGATTCTTTTAAGGACATGACTCAAGAGTTACAATTGAAAGATGCCTGGAGAGAACTGAATAAAACTAAAAAACAGTATACTTATTATTCAAACCCCCATCAGTCCTGGTCCAGACTAGACATGGCCTGGATGACCGCAGAATTAAGAGAAAATATAAAAGAAATTGAAATCACACCGAATATATGGGCGGACCATAGTCCTATAACAATAGTCTGGAAAGGCCAACCAAAAAGGGGACGATGGATGATGGATAGAGAGATCATTAAAGATAAAGAATACATAGAGATGATAAAGAAAGAGATGGAGATATTTTTCCAAATAAATAACAGGGAACAAACATCATTGCAAGTCCTATGGGACACTACAAAGGCATATATAAGAGGATTAACAATCTCATTTAAGGCGAAGAAAAACAGAGAGAAACAGCAAAGAAGAAACGATTTATTGACGGAGCTCAGAAAACAGGAAGCAGAATTACAGAACAGACCTGACAAGAAAGAGATCAAGGGGAAAATAAATCTCATCAAACATGAAATAAATTTAATAACAACAACAGAAATAGCTAGGAAAATCAAAATGGCAAAACAAAACCAATTTGAATTCGCAAATAAAACAGGACGTTGGTTGGCTTATAAACTAAAGAAAGAAAAGGAAAAAAAAATAATACACCAACTACAAGACGAACAAGGGCAATTACAGCACATGGACGAAGAAAAAAAGCGAATCGTAAGAAATTTTTATCAGGAACTATATGCACAGGAAGAAATCCAATTGGAAAAAGTGAAAGAATATATAAATAAATCCAACATTCAAGAAATAAAGGAAACTCAAAGAGAACTCTTGAACAAACCAATATCGATGTTAGAATTAATGGAAGCAAAGAAGAAGCTGAACAACAATAAAACACCAGGTCCAGACGGCATCCCAACGGAATTTTACAAAATTGAATACCAGCCAATAGATGATATTTTATTACAAGTCCTAAATGAAGCAATCTTAGAAGCCAAAATTCCCAAATCATGGATTGAAACAATCATTACTCTGATACCCAAAGAAGACTCAGATCTCACCCAAACCAAAAACTACAGACCTATATCACTTCTAAACGTAGACTATAAACTATTTACATCAATCATGGCCCAGAGAATGAAGAAAATTATCGTGAATTACATCCATCCTGATCAAAATGGATTCATTCCAAATAGGCAAATTAACAAGAACACAAGAACAATAATAAATATACTGGAATATTATGAGCAAAAATCGAATGAAAAGATGGCTCTACTCTTCCTTGACGCACAAAAGGCGTTCGACAATCTTAACTGGGGATTCTTAATACTACAATTAGAAAAAATGGGAACCGGCGACAAATTTTTAAATATGATTAAAACAATATACTCAGATCAAATTGCAAAAATATGGATAAACGGAGAGACAACAGACCAATTTAAAATATCTAAGGGAGTGAGACAAGGATGTCCCCTCTCTCCTATATTATATATATTAGCATTGGAACCACTGTTGAATGAAATCAGGAACGACAATGACATAAAAGGATTAAGAACAAAAAACCAGGAGTATAAATTACAAGCATTCGCAGACGATGTAGTATTCATTTTAGAACGACCAAAACAATCAGGACTGAATTTACTAAGGAAGATAGATCAATATGGCGAAGTGGCAGGATTGAGAATTAATAGGCAAAAAACAAAACTACTAACCAAAAATTTGACAAAAACCCAGGAGAAAGAATTGGAAGAGACATTAGGAATACAAACAACAACCAAAATAAAATATCTAGGAATTTGGCTCACCAATAAGATATCATCCCTCAAAGAAGACAATTACATCAAATTGGCCAAACAAATCCAGAAGGACTTAGAGGTATGGAGTAAGCTGAAATTATCACTACTAGGCAAAATTGCTTCAATTAAAATGACAATTCTACCAAAAATACTATATCTATTTAGAACAATACCGATAAACCCAGGAAAATCATACTTCAAAGACCTTGACAAAATGATATTAAAGTATTTATGGCATGGAAAAAGAGCCAGGATTAAACTGAAACACTTGCAGGACACTAAAGAAAGGGGTGGTCTGGGACTACCAGATTGGCAAACCTATTACATTGCAACAGCTTTAACTTGGATTAAGGATTGGATGACACTTAAAGATAAAAGAACACTAGCACTAGAAGGATTTGACCTGTCAAAAGGTTGGCACGCATTTCTATGGGAAGAAAAGCCCAGACAACATGAACACTTCAGGAGACATTATATCAGAGGAGCACTGGCAAAAATTTGGACTGAAATAAGGAGAAAACACTACGACAAAATCCCAAGATGGCTATCAACCATGGAGGCCCAAATCTACCCGAACACAATGGACACAGACAGGATGAAAACCTATGACGAATTGTTGAACACAGAGGGAGATATGAAAACAAGAGAGGAACTGAGACAACAAGGCACGGACATTGATTGGTGGCCGTATTTACAGATAAAATCAAGATATAAAAGTGATATGGAAAAATTTGGAATCCAAAAAGAAAGAAATGAATTAGATAAAATTATAATGCAATCAGATGACAAATTAATAACTAAAATATATAACTATCTATTAAAATACAAATTGGAAGAAGAAGTGGTGAAGGAAAATATGATTATTTGGGCCAAAAATTTTGGATATAATATTAACCTAGAGAATTGGGAAAAAATATGGAAAGTAAATACTAAGCTGACAATGTCCGTGCCCTACAAAGAAAATACGTACAAGATGTTTTATAGGTGGCATCTCCCCCCTGCACGGTTGGCAAGGATGTTTCCCAATACTAATCAGAACTGTTGGAAGTGTAAAATACAGAAGGGGACCTACTACCACATGTGGTGGTCATGCCCCAAAGTCAAAAAATTTTGGAAAACAATTCAAAGTCAGCTGGAAGAAATTACCGCCCAAAAAGTACCCCTCAGACCAGAAACTTATCTATTAGGTATACTGACAAAGGACTATAAAAAAGAGACACAATATTTGATAATACATATCCTAACTGCAGCTAGAATTGTCTTCGCACAAATGTGGAAATTGGAAAACACGCCACCAGAAGAAAAAATAATACAAAAAATTATGGAATGTGCAGAAATGGACAAATTGACCAAAGAAATACAAGGAAAAGAAGATACAGACTTTTACTTAATTTGGCAAGAATGGTACAAATGGTTAGATAAAAAAGACACGAAATAAGAGATTACCACCCAATACTACAAAAATAAGTAAATAACAGGAAATATCGTTATATAAACATTGATACAAGATGAAAGATAATATATATAGATATATTGATATATAATTACCGAAGTAGCTCTACTTTCAAAGTTCAAGTCATGCGACTTGATTTCATTGTATAGTTAGTTTATGTCTAGTTTGTTTTAATGTTTATGTCTATATGTGTATGTTTGTTTACAATAAAAAATTTAAAAAAAAAAAAAAAAAAAGAGAAATGAAACCAGGGGTGAAATCCAGCAGGTTCTGACAGGTTCTGGAGAACCGGTAGCGGAAATTTTGAGTAGTTCGGAGAACCGGTAAATGTCACCTCTGGCTGGCCCCAGAGTGGGGTGGGAATGGAGATTTTGCAGTATCCTTCCCCTGGAGTGGGGTGGGAATGGAGATTTTGCAGTATCCTTCCCCTGCCATGCCCACCAAGCCACACCCACCAAGCCACACCCACAGAACTGGTAGTAAAAAAAAATGGATTTCACCACTGCGTGAAACGTCTTCAAAGAAAAACCAGAAATTCCAGTTCCTTCCTGAAAAAAGCACCTTGTGGAGATGAAATTCAACACCATCTATCAGTAAATGGGTATCCAGTAGGAAATCAGTACCAGTATTCCTTGATTTACAGCAGTACATTTAGCGATGGTTCAAAGTTACGACGGCACTGGAAAAAATTGATTCATGACCGTTTTTCCAACTTATGACTGTTACAGCATCCCCATGATCCCGAGATCAAAATTTGGACACTTAGTCACTGACTCACATTTATGACGGTTGCAGGGTCCCAGAGTCGTGGGATCCCCTTTTGCGACTGTCTGACAAACAAAGTCAACGGGGAAGACGGATTCATTTAAGCACCGTGTTGCTAGCTTAAAAATTGCAATGATTCGCTTAGCCGCTATGGCGGTAAAGGTCGTAAAATGGGGCAAAATTCACTTAACAACTCTCACACTTAACAACTCTCAGTGTCTATGGAGATCCTCAGTCATCTAGGTCATAGTTGTCCCAAAGGTGCTTTTTTCAAGAGGCAACTGGGTTTTCTTTGAAGACTGTTTGCTTCTCATCCAAGAATCTTCTTCAGAGCTGAAGAAGCTTCTTGGATGAGAAGCTAAAGGTCTTGAAAGAAAAAACAGAAAGTCCGGTTGCCTCTTGAAAAAAAACCCACCTTTGGGTCCCTCGCTTTCAACAAAAAGTTTGGGCTCAATTGGGGTCATAAGTCGAAGATTATCTGTAACTCCATTTTGTTTTGCTTTTGGGTGAAAGAACAGAGAGAAATCAATAGCCTTGACAGAGAAAAATCTGAAGTAAACCAACAACTGATGCGCCTCGTATCACTGAAGGCAGAAACAAGGATCACGGATGAACCTCTGACACTATTGATTCTTTAGAGGTAATACTTATATTTTGGAAGAGACTTCAGTCAAAGATCACCTGTCAAAGATCACCATCATTTTTCTTACAAACCAAAACACTTATATAACATCCAAAGAGCTGTGGTGGCTCAGTGGTTAGAGTGCAGTAGTGCAGGCTACTTCTGCTGATCACCAGCTGCCAGCAGTTTGCCAGTTCAAATCTCACCAGGCTCAAGGTTGACTCAGCCTTCCATCCTTCCGAGGTGGGTAAAATGAGGACCCAGATTGTTGGGGGAAATATGCTGACTCTGTAAAACCGCTTAGAGAGGGCTGTAAAAGCACTGTAAAGCAATATATAAGTCTAGGTGCTATTCCTTCCTTCCTTCCTTCCTTCCTTCCTTCCTTCCTCCCTCCCTCCCTCCCTCCCTCCCTCCCTTCCCTTCCCTTCCCTTCCCTTCCCAGTGGTTAGAAGGCAGTATTGCAAGCTAACTCTGCCCACAGCCTGGAGTTCAATCCTGACCAGCTCAAGGTTGACTCAGCCTTCCATCCTTCCGAGGTGGGTAAAATGAGGACCCAGATTGTTGGGGGCTAGAGGCTGACTCTGTAAACTGCTTAGAGTTTACAGAGAGAGCTGTAAAGGACTGTGAAGCGGTATATAAATCTAAGTGCTATTGCTATTGCTATCCACCAAAGGAAGCCCATTTTTTATAAGTAAAACACCCATATGGACAGCCTTGTGACAGAATAAAATTATCCTCTGGTTCTCTGAAAGTCTAGATGGAATGGGATATACTTTGGGAAGAGAGGACTATTTATGAGGTGTGTTTGTTGGCCAAATTGCTTCAAGAGGTCTACCAAGGCTCAGGGGTGGGCTCTGGAGATTCGCAGCGGTTCAGGAGAACATCTAGCTAAGATTCTGTGCAGTTTGGAGAACCCCCAAATCCCACTCCTGGCTGGCCCCGCCTGCCCCACTCCGCCCCTCCTAGGAGTCCTCACACGGCCCGTTTTGGATTCAGGTAAGTGCAGGGCACGTGCAGAGACTCGGGGGGGGCAAAAAATGGGCCTACTGGAAGTTGGGGAAGGGCTGTTTTTGCCCTCCCGGAGGCTTGAGGAAAGCCTCCGGAAGAAATACCCCCCTGCCCCACTGTGGTGCAGGAGGTCGACTAGGCCACACCCACCATGGCCACACCCACCCAGCAATCAGGCAGAGAACCCCTTGCTACAATTTTTGAAGCCCACCCCCGCCAAGGTTGTTGCTAAATTTACATCCCTTAATACGATGTAAATCTCTGTTCTCCTACCTGTTTGAGGTTACCCACCACTAACAGTCAATCCTCATTCTTGGCCAATTAGCATTTTTGCACATTTCAAGATTCTCCTGAGCCAAGCATTGTCTCTGTGTGCATGTGTCCATGTGCGCCAGGGGTGAAATGTAAAATTTGTTACTGCTGGTTCTGTGGGCATGGCTTGGGGGGGGGGGGGTAATGTGACTGGGTGGGCGTGGCCAACTTTTAAAAAAAAAAAACTTTTCAAAGCATTTTTTCTAATGCTTTGAAAAGCCTCAGCCGATCAGGCAACTCAGCTGGGATCGTCAGAGAGGCTTTTTAAAAAATGCTTTGAAAAGCCTCTCTGCTGATCAGGCAACTCAGCTGGGATCATCAGAGACTTTTCAAAGCATTTTTTTTACCACCTCTTCGACCAAGAGGTTGCAGAAAAAAAAACGCTTTGAAAAGCCTCTGACGATCCCAGCTGAGCCGCGCGATCATCAGAGGCTTTTTTTTTAACTTTTAAAAGCATTTTTTCGTCGGAAGAAGTTGTAGAAAAAATGCTTTTAAAAGTAAAAAAAAAAAGCCTCTGATGATCGTACGGCTCAGCTGGGCATGGTGGGGGGGGCGCAGGGATTTTTGCTACCGGTTCTCCAAACCACCCGCCACCATCGCGACCGGATCGGGCGATCCAGTCCGAACCAGGAGCATTTCATCCCTGATGTGCGTGCATGTGTGCAGTTGAATGTCTATGAAGATTCTCAGTCATCCAGGTCATAGATGTCCCAAAGGTGCTTTTTTCAAGAGGCAACTGGACTTTCTGGTTTTTCTTTGAAGACGTTTCTTCAAAGAAGAAGAAGCTGAAGAAGCTTCTTGGATGAGAAGCGAAACGTCTTCAAAGAAAAACCAGAAAGTCCAGTTGCTTCTTGAAAAAAGCACCTTTGGGATGTGTGCAGTTGGTATCACTGGCAGTTAAACCCAAGACAGCTGATGAAAAATAAAGAAAGGTGGAGATCACCTAAAAATTAGTAAACCTTAGCAACAAAAACATTGAATTAAAGGGTGCTATTCCCTTTGTGTTCTTCAATCAACCTTGGATTCAAGAAATACCGTATTAGTGGTAGCATAGCTGATATAGTTCTACAGAGGAATTACTGAGTCTGTCATCTGCATCTCTATAACTGTCTGGTTTGGCTCTGCAACCCAACAAGACAGACACAGACTTCAGAGGATAATTAGAACTGCAGAAAAAACAATTGCTACCAACCTGCCTCCCATTGAGGACCTGTATACTGCACGAGTCAAAAAGATGACTGTGAAAATATTTACAGACCCCTCATATCCTGGACATAAATTGTTTCAACTTCTACCCTCAAAATGACACGATAGAGCATTGCACACCAGAACAACTAGACACAAGGACAGTTTTTTCCTGAATGCCATCACTCTGCTAAACAACTAATTCCCACAACACTGTCAAACTAATTACTAAGTCTGCACTACTATTCATCTTCTCATCCTTCCTATTACCTATCTCCTTTTCTACTTATGACTATAACCTTGTTGCGTATATCTTACAATTTATAGTGTTTTGTTTAGTTTCCTAGTATGATTTTGATTGCTTATTTAGTATCCTATGACTTACACTAAGTGTTGTATCTTATAATTCATAATGAATGTATTTATGATGACTGTGATCATGATTCATCACTTACCGTATATCTTTTATGTACACTGAGAGCTTATGCACTGAAGACAAATTCCTTGTTTGTCCAATCACACTTGGCAAATAAAGAATTCTAGTCTAGTCTAGTCTAGTCTAGTCTAGTCCTTTCCATATCCTATCCTATCCTATTCTATTCTGTTCATTCTTATTCTTATTCTATTCTATTCATTCTGATTCTAATTCTATTCTATTCTGTTCTGTTCATTCTGATTCTGATTCTGATTCTGATTCTGATTCTGATTCTGTTCTGTTCTCTTCTGTTCTGTTCTCTTCTGTTCTGTTCTCTTCTGTTCTGTTCTGTTCCATTCCGTTCCGTTCCGTTCCGTTCCGTTCCATTCCATTCCATTCCATTCATTATTACCAATAGTTTGCAAATTTGCTCTCATTTGTTTTAGGGAAGGGGTTTTTTTTAGTTGTTTACCAATTGTCTTGCTACTGTTCTCCTATGAGACAAATTTCTTTCCTCCATGTCCTTTTCAGAACTTGCAAGATTGTGTCTCAGCAAAGTGTTTCATTTCCTCTCGCTTAGAAAGAGACATCTTTCAGGTTCGGCCATGAATCATTTAAGAGACAGCTTATTACATTACAGATATAACCAAGGACGATACAACTGACAGTTCCCTGCAAGTTGTTCTCCGAAGTGACCTCTTCTGAGGAAGAATCAATAATAATATTGGATAAGTGGATTTGACGGGTGATGAATACACCTTGAAGACACCTCTACAATTTAACACCGCAGAGTTTGTCATTTTTTACTGTAATTCGTCTGACGAAATTATAGTAATACGTTGTTGTTTTTTTATCTCACATAAATAACTATGCAGGAGACGAGGCGATCAAGCTGTCAATGAAATGCTGAGCGTGAGGATAAGGAAGTAAACAGTGAAGTTGACTTTGTAACTAGGGTCACCCTCATGCTAAATCAAAACATGCTGAATCCATTATGTACTGTATGTGGGTGGTATGAACCTTGCCTTTGGTTACTAAACCATAAAAATCAGATGTTTGAGCTGATCTCTGGCTGGGAGACTTGGATCAGCCTGAGCAATAGAGAGACAGCATCCCCTCTCCCTCTCCCTCTTCTTCATCCTTCTCCCTTTCCCTCTCCTTCTCCCTCTCCTTCTCCCTTTCCCTCTCCTTCTCCCTTTCCCTCTCCCTCTCCTTCTCCTTCTCCCTCTCTTTCTCCCTTTCCCTCTCTCCTTCTCCCTTTCCCTCTCCCTCTTCTTCTCCCTCTCCTTCTCCATTTCCCTCTCCTTCTTCTCCCTCTCCTTCTCTTTCTCCCTTTCCCTCTCCCTTTCCCTCTCCTTCTTCCTCTCCTTCTCTCTCTCCTTCTCCCTTTCCCTCTCCCTCTCTATCTCCCTTTCCCTCTCCTTCTCCTTCTTCCTTTCCCTCTCTCTCTCACTTTCCCTCTCACTCTCCCTTTCCCTCTCACTCTCCCTTTCCCTTCCCTCTCTTCTTCTCTTACACTTGAGGGCTCAATCACCAGCACCGTACTATATCATGCCTCTCACACATTGTGCAGCGGCTTTTGAGCATGGTTTGAGCCACTGTGGTGCAGTGGTTAAAATGCGGTATTGCAGGCTACTTCTGCTGACTGCCGACTACCAGCAGTTCGTCAGTTGGAATCTCATCAGCTCAAGGTTGACTCAGCCTTCCAACCTTCCGAGGTCGGTAAAATGAGGAGCCAAATTGTTGGGGGCAATAGGCTGACTCAAAATGGTAGAACTTGCTTCAGTGATGTTGCAGTCCATATTTTGAGATCATCATGCAAGTTTTGGATACCTATGACTCAACCGAGTTGACCTCAACCCTTTATCTAGAACAGGTGGAACCTCATTTGTCCTGGAATAGAATAGAATAGAATAGAATAGAATAGAGTAGAGTAGAGTAGAGTAGAGTAGAGTAGAGTAGAGTAGAGTAGAGTAGAGTAGAGTAGAGTAGAGTAGAGTAGGACAGGACAGGAGAGGACAGAACAGAACAGAACAGAACAGAACAGAACAGAACAGAACAGAACAGAACAGAACAGAACAGAATAGAATTCTACTGTTCTGTTCTGTACACTAATCGGCGTACATTAAAATGAAATTTCGTTGCATACAGCTCTCAAAGGGTCACCAGCTCCAATATACACTCCATGAACATGACAAAATAAATAAATAAATACAAAATTATGTATCTACCCACACATATTATATTACATAGAGAAACAACACAACAATAACAACAACAGTACTTTGGCAAGTGTTGTTAGGATACTGAAAGAGCACAATGCTAATCGGATGGGTAAGTGGCTTGAAGCATCGACACCATAAAATGATTCTGAAGTCTGCTCTTTACTACTCATATTCAGAAAGATATGCTTTTTCTCATGGCTGGTTGATATATATTATCAACCATCTGGAGTGGCCAGCTGGGCTTGAGTAATTATCACAGACCATCTGGGAGTTAACTCAGCCGATTGCATTTTGAACAGCGTTTTGATTACAAGTAACGGGACGGGTCAAGAGCCACCAGTATCTCTAGGCAAGGAAATGGCGGCATCTGAAGAAAATTGAAAAAAAAAATTGTAGGAGATGATATATAGATCTTACAATGATCAGAAATATTGGGGAGGAAGCGCGATTAAAAGACATCTGTGTGAGTTCCTATACTGATATTCATTTTTATTAAGCTTGTTGAGTGCGCACACGATCCTTCAATAGTTCAAAAGGCACTACTGTTATCTCAAAAATCACAATGGAAGAACATTTAGCATGAGCTTCATTTACAATAAATGCTTGCTAACACATTTTTTCTCTTCTACCGTTTTGTATTTGCACTGGGATGTTTGTTGTGGCCCGTTTGCGGCCTGTGCGGCTGGTGGCTGATTCGGACAGCGAGGAGGCTGGTGTGGTGCTGCGGTAGCAGCCTGTGCAGTTGGCACCCGAGTCAGACAATGAGGAGTCTGGAGAAGATGTGGTGCCAGAGGCGGGGATTCAGCCAGGGCCTTCAGAACCTCCAGAAGCTCCCTTAAGTGAAGAGGAGGAAGAGGAGGAGCCTCTTCTCGATGCACGGGCGTGCAGAGCTGCCAAAAGGCAGGAGTGGCTCCTCAGGAGGAGGTGTCCCCGAGAGTAAGGCTTGGGGCTAATTGGCCACTCCCTTAGCCTATTTAAGGAGGAACACCGACTGAAGCAATTTGCAGGGAACAACTTCATTCACTCTCCTTCGTGCCTTGATCTTAGTTTTCTGCAAATTGCTTCTGGGCTTTCTGCCAACCATAGTAAGATTATGATTATTTATTCTTTGGATTCTTGTAGGCTGTTAAGAAAGTTAATTAATGTCAAACTTGATTTCATTGAGGGCCACATCAGGGTTGTGTTTGACGTCGGGGGGGGCATGGCCAGGGGTGTGTGGCCAGCATGACATCAGTCATGTTGGGGGCACCTGTGGTGGACCGAGTGCTCTGCCAAGGAAAACGGGCTCCTGGGCCCTGTTTTCGGCCATGACAGCCTCCTGCAGCCCTCGGCCAATGAAAACAGGGCTTGGGAGCAGAGGGCTGCAGGAGGCCATCATGGTCGAAAATGAAGCCTGGGACAGCCGCGCATGGCCCTCACGAGCTCCATTTTCACTGGCAAAGGCACCGTGGGCAGGTCCTTTGCTATTTCCAGGGCAGCCCCATGGCATGTGGGAGGGTAAGGGTATGGCTGATGAGAGCTAAATAGCTTGAAATAGATCTGTATTAGTCTCCCTTTATTTCTTTATCAGCGAAATATAAATTTGGTATAAAATGGTTTGTCGTGAATGCGACTGCTTGAGGGCTCCTGGATTGGAGCTGAAAGGCGAAAGGGATGCAGTACACTCCCTCCCACATGCTGGGGCAGACCACGTGTCTCGATAGAAAAACACTTTATCCCTCCCCTGGCTCAAGATGATGAAGGGCGGAGAATTTGTGGCTCAGAGGTTAATACAACTGCCTAACATGCAGGCAGCCCAAGTTCAAATCCAAGTAAGGGTATGGGTAGCTGATGAGAGCTAAATAGCTTGAAATAGATCTATACTAGTCTCCCTTTATTTCTTTATCAGTGATTTATATATATAGGGACAGAGACAGGCAGAGAGAGAGACAGAGAGATGATAGATAGATAGATAGATAGATAGATAGATAGACAGACAGACAGGCAAGCAGGTTATGTTGTGACATTACACACAGGGACATAAGGAATGGCGCTTGCTTCATAACATCACAATGCATGTTTCATTATTTTGATGGCATCTCAGTGGCTCCTCTTGTGTCCTTGCACGGATGCCACATGGATGCCAGGAACACGTAGAGATAATGGGCATTTATCCATAGACTCACCAGAAGTAGGTCATGACTTGATGGCATCTAACAGGATCACAACCACAAGAGAAAAATCTATCATTCCTGAAATCCATTTTGCAAAACATGAATATCTACAACGTTAAACCGATGGCAGTGAAACGGAAGTGGCTCAATTTCAAATGACAATTGAGGTTTTCGGTGCATACGCTGCTCGAGATCAAGAAAGAAAAATCCGCAAAAAAAAAAAAACCTCTGATGAAAACAAGATTGAATATTAATGCAGGATACGGATGGGCCCTACTGGCAAAGCTTCTAGCATCCAGAAAAGCAAATTAGGGCTTTAAAGACGTCATGGCAGGTGTCGGAAATTGAACAATGTAAAGATTAAATATGCTGGCAAATTCAACTGTATTTTTATTACGCTCTGCTTTTTTTTCTTTTGTGCTTTTATCCCCATGTTCAATACAGCTGCTAGGAGCATGGTGGCTCGGGACTCTGTGGGCAGGCAGTTAGCAAGTATGCGTTCGAGACCCGAGCGCTGCAGGGTTGAGCTCTCATCCTTCACTCTCGCTCCTTCCCAGGGATATGAACTGAGCCCCCCAACTGGGTATCTCCAGGTAAAATCACCATCTAAATCCTTTCAACCTGGAGGAACCTCAATGCTTCTGACACAAGTGGGGGGAAAAAAACAATTGAAAATGAATGGAGAATGAATAGCTTAACATATAGCTGCATTTGATAATTCCAGCCTAATGAATAATGTTAATTGTCATGTCCTCTGGATAAAATAAAAAGGGGTATGTGTGAAAATAGGCAAAATAGAGAACTATCTGAATAAAGGGAATTCTCTGCCAGGAGCCAATACCAACCCCTAAAAACAAAATTTGTCAGGGCAGCAAATAAATAAATAAATAAATAAATAAATAAATAATGATGTAAATATTTATTCTTTTCATATAGTCGCCTGATTCATAAAAAACGCCTTTCCTCCTATAAATCAAGCCTCTTCCTTTTTTTTTTTGTTTTGTTTTAAATCTGCCTTTCCTTTTGGCTTGTATAGCTCTCTTCACCAGAAAGGGAACAGATGTTGAAACCGTGGTTCAGATTTGTCACTTTCTACTTTTGATGAATTTCCCTTCACTATTAATTTGTGTTTGTGGAAAATTGCCTGAGTAAAATGGGTTTTCAGTACCTCCCCCCACCCCCCCATTTCCGATTCATTGAAGGATGGAATATGATGATATATTTCGCCTTTCAAAAAAAGAGACTGTTAGAAACTGGATCTAGCCCAATAACTCAAAGACATAGCCCAATTCTTTTCAGTAGTTTTATTGTTGGTCTGTTGGTACTGGAGGTCACTGACCTTGTACCTTTCTCTTTCAGGTATACATCTGGAATCAACTGTGGAACATGTGGTTGGCCCTTTTGTACCCAGGAGGAGGGGTCAAGAGGTAAGGAGTGGTTACAGGGATTATGGGATATGTGGTTAGTTAACCCTTGAAGGACCGGGTGGTCAGGGAGAAGTAATAGTTAGGCATTTATCATGACAAAACCCCCTCTAAATGCCTAACTGGATACCAGGGGTAATGTATGCGCACATACAGGAAATACACAAGTACAGACATGAATTACAAGCAAACACGCATTTTTGACATTAGGTAAGCATGTTGTTTATGTGGTAGGGGTTTAGTGAGAATATCTGCTGTTTGCTCCTCTGTGTCACAGTGTACTGCTCTAATGAATCCTATCTCTGAAAACTGCCTGACGTGTTTGTATTTAATGTCAATGTGTCTAGAACGCTGACCTATGGCATCGGCCCTAGAGATCTCTATTGCTGCTTTGTTGTCTTCGTGGATAACTATTGGATATGAGGGTTCAGCCCAGATGTCGCAGAGCAGGTCATCGAACCATACTAAATTGTTTGCGGCCTTTGATAGGCAAACAAATTCTGCTTCCGTGGTTGATGTGGCCACCAGTTTTTGCTTTCCAGTGTACCAATGGATGGGGCAATTGTTGAGTAGTAGCACGTAGCCAGAGGTGCTTTTTCTGCATCCTATGTCCCCAGCCCAGTCAGCGTCAGCATAGCAGGTTAGCTTTGGTTTCTCGGATGTTTCTGGTTCTAGGCAGAGTAGGGCATCCGCGCTGAATTTTAAGTATCTGAGTAGTCTTTTGATGGCGTTCCAGTGTATTAACGTGGGCTTGCTTACATGCCTGGACAGTAGATTGACGGCTAAGGCGATGTCGGGCCTGGTCCAGTTGGATATGTATAGCAGTGACCCTATCGTTGATCTATACAGTTTGTTGTCTGTGAAGGGTTCAGATTCCTCATACATGGTCTTCAGGAACTCAGGCTGCATGGGGGTCTCGCTGGGTTTTGCTTCGGACATGTTGCATTTGGACAGCAGCTCGATGATCTTTTCTCTCTGGGAGAGGCGGAAGCCCTTGTTGGTTTTTATCACTTGGACCCCTAGGTACCTGTCAATCTTCCCGAGTGACTTTAGGGAGAAGTGGCTACCCAGGTCGGTGGCGAACTTGTCACATCTGTCCTTGTGTTTGCTGATGTACAAGATGTCGTCCACGTAAACGAGCACACCCTCGAATGTGTTGTTTTCTCTCCTCGTAAAGAAACATTTGTCGGCTGAGGTGGCCTCGAAGCCCATGGATCTGAGGGCCTTGGCCAGGCAGTCATACCACCTTTTGCCTGACTGCTTGAGTCCGTACAGGCTTTTGTTCAGCAGCCAGGTTTGGTCCTCGCCTTTGTTGTATCCAGGCGGCGCCTTGACGTATATTTCTTTGTCCAACTCGGCGTGCAGGTACGCTGTTTGCACGTCGAACTGGAAGACCTCCAAGCCTAGGATGGTGGCTATCACCAGGGCGCTTTTGACGCTCTCCGCCCTGACGGTTGGCGAGTAGGTGTCTGTATAGTCTTCGGGGTATCTTTGGGCGAAACCCTGCGCGACTAATCTTGCCTTGTATAGGACCTTGTTGTCCTCTAATGTCTTGACCCTGAACACCCATTTGGTTCCTATTGGTTTTTTGTCCCCTGGAACTTGGGCAGGTGAGTATACCTGGAGGTTCCTTAGGCTTTCCATCTCCTTCTCCATGGCAGACATCCATTTTTCTTTTTCTTCCTGGGGGAGCCCGAGGATGTCCTCATATGAGCTGGGCGTGAAATGGGTGTTGTGGATGGTCATAACGTAGTCCTCTAACTTCTTTGGTAGCTTGTTTCTGGTTCCTCTGATTGGCCTGCTGGGGGTTGGTTCGGTTTCCTGCATGTTGTCTGCCTCATTATCCGTTAGGTCATCTATCTTCAGTGAGGGGTGCCCTTCTTTCCAACCTTTGACGCTTGCCTTGCGATGGTTGGCTTTGTGCCCTGTGACCTCTCTGACCTCCCTTTCCCCTTGGTCATGCTCGAACGTGACCCTATTGGTTGGGATGTCATTGGAGTGTACCCTCGACCAGTTTGCGTTTTCGTGGAAACTGGCTGATCTGGAAACCACAAAACGGTTATTGTTGTCGACAAATCTGTAGCCCTTTGTGCCCGGTTCGTAACCCACGAACCTTAACCTTTTTGATAATTTTTCCCCCTTTCTTCTTAGCTGCCTGGGAATGTGGACATCAGCTGGGGCGCCGAATATGTGTAAGTGAGCAATGTTGGGCTTTCTGTTGTATAGCATCTCGTATGGTGTCTTATTGATAGAGCTTGACCACAGTCTATTCAGGGTGTAATTGGCGTAGTGTAATGCCTCTGACCAGAAATGCTGCCCCATCTCAGCATCCTCCAGGGCGCATCTCATCATGGTTTGCAACACCCCGTTTTTTCTCTCTGAGACTCCATTTTGGAAGGGGGAGAAAGGTGAAGAGGTGTAATGCGCTATGCCCTGCTCCCTCAGCCACCTTGTGAACTCTTTGGCCATGAACTCTGAGCCCCTATCGGTCATTATCTGCCTTATTCTCATGTTGTGTTGCATGTCTACTCTCCTGTGGAATTCTTTAAACCTTTGGAACACTTCATTTTTGTGTCTCAGGGAGTAGACATACCCGTACCTGGTGTAGTCATCTACAATCGTGAGGAAGAACCGCTTCCTATGTCCTACAGAGGGTTTCATTGGCCCTACCAAGTCCATATGCACCAATTGGAAGGGGTATTCCGTGGTTCGTTTGGATCCCCTGGGGATGGCCTTAACCTTGATCTTAGAACGCTTACAAACTGAACACTCCAAGTAGTTTTCGCAGTTCTTTACTTTGAGACCCTCGGTACATTCCGTCATTTTCTTTACAATGGGGAAGCTTATGTGTCCCAGTCTCCTGTGGAGGAGATGGGCGCAGTTATCATGCAGTGGCTTGCCGATAGATACGGACTTGCTTGTCTTCTCATGGCTACTTCCTGCCTCCTGCTGCACCCCCTCTGTTTCTGGATACTTATCTATCCTGTGGTTTGTGCTGGTATCAATGCCTTCTTCCTCTCTTGCATTGGGTGTGAAGTAGGGGAGTCCCTCGTGTATGGTTACCTTTCCTATCTCTTTCCCCTGCTTGATCAAGTGTGCCTTTCCATCTTTAAACTTTATTTCTATATTTGTGTCTCGTGTTAGCCTCGTGATGGCTAGCACATTGTGGGGAATCTCTGGTATGTACAGTACCTCCTTTAAGTCCCCTAGCTGTGTGATGTGTACGTTTCCTTTCCCCACTACTCTGACCTTGCTTTGGTTTGCCACCTTTATCTCTGAGTCTATTTTTGTGAGTGAGTCTAGCAGCTCTGGGTTACAGGTAGTGTGACTTGTGGCCCCTGAATCTAGAAGCCATGAGTTTCTCTCTATCTTGTGTTTGTCATCTGGGTCATCGTGCCTGATCCCGTACATGGAGCCAGAGCTACTCTCCCTGGAGTGGTCTCTGCGCTCGTGGTGTTTCCTGGGGTTGGGTGACCACCCTCGCCCTCTTTCCTTTGGGTACCTGCGTTCAGGTGACCTTCCCCCTCTACTGTCGTGCTGCCCCCTATCCCTATGGTTCCTGGGGCAATCCTTTTTTAAGTGGTTCCTCGATCCACAAGCATAACATTCTGAGGTATCCCTGGCCCTATCCTGGAAATCCACCCTCTTTGTGGGTCTGGGGTCCCCTTTGGCTAGTTGGCGTTCCCTCCTCAGGGTGTCCTCTGCAACAAGCTGACTGGTCAGTGAGCCTAGTGTGAGGTATTGCATGTTGAGGCTATTTAGTTGGGTCATGAATATGTCCCAGCTGCTATCAAGAGAGTTTATGATTATGCTTATCATGCTCTCTTCAGTGATGATTTCCCCCCTCTGCATGAGTTCTGTCCTTGCAGCATTCATCTTTAAGATGTGCTCACTCATGGGGACCCCTGCCTTATGCTTGGTGGAGTGGAACTCCCTGGATAGTCTAGTGGTGGTGGCTCTGCTTTGGCTATAAAACAGGTTACATAATTTTTGCATAATATCATAAACAGTTAGATTGTCCTCAATAGATGGATACATAGCGGATGGAATGGAGGTTAACATGATGCAAAATGCCCTGTGATGAATGCAGTCAATTTCCAGTGACCAGGGCTTTTGGGGAGGTTTGTTAGCTAGGAACAGTGCATTCTCTCTCATGAGAGCAACTCTTAATTGTTGGCTCCACTCTATAATATTACCCCCATCTAACTGCAGTTTTGGCAAATTGGCATAATTTGCCCCAGAAATGTTAGTAAGGTTACTTACTGGGGGGAGCTGTCCATGGTCCAAGTTGTGATTAAATTCACAATAAGGCTTTGGGATGTCTGTGGCCATTCTGTACTTGCTTGGATCTATGTAACTTGCTTCTCTTATTACAGGCAGGTACTGGGCATGCGCGAAGCTCATTCCGCGCTGGAGTCCATCGGGTGAGGTTCCTGTTGCTGGAGCTCCCAGGCCTAGGCCTAGGCCCGTCGGTGGGAGGCTGGACCCGCCTCCGGTGGGTCCGAAGATCCCTCCCTGAGGTGGACACCACTGCTGGATGGCCGGATCCCCGGCGAAGAAGGGCAGAAGGTGAGGGGGCGACGCGGTCGTAAGTCGAGGACTTTCGCGGGTCGGCGGCGCGGCAGCAGCGGAGGTCGTAGGTTGAGGACTTCCTGCTCCCGGCGGCTCGGCGGCAATGGCGGCGGCGGCGGCTGATCCTCCCTCGTGGTCGCTGGTCCCTGGTCGCGTGGACTGGCCTGATGGGTGTCGTGGCGTTGGTGAGTAGCCGGTTCTTCTCTTCTGCCTCGGGCCTCGCGTTGTCGGTGTAGCGGGTGGTGAGTTCGAGTCCTGCGGTTGACTTTTCCTGCAGGCGGGCGGTCTTTTGTGCCGGTTGCTGGTGCGCGCGGAGTTTTTTGTGGGCTGTGCCTCGGTTGCCTGGTCTCTGTTGGTTGTCCTGGCCTTCTTGTGCCCCCCGGGATTTTTCTTCGATTTATTGAGTGCCGCGGGAGGCTCGAAAGCAGAGCCTAGGGCAGCGGTGATGGTCTCGATTGCCTTTTGCAACTCGAGATCGGTGGGCGTTTTTCTTTTTGTTATTGCGATCTCTTCGTGGTCGCTTTCAGAGTTGGGCTCTTCGTAGTCACTTTCTGAGTCTCCCTCGTCTGTTTCGGGGTTCGGGCATTTTCGCGCCAAGGGATTCAAATCCTGGCTTCCCATTGGCTGGTGCTCGTCCCAAGATGGCCGCCGGGAAGGGGGCGCGGAGATGGATTCTGCCGGCTCAGGGTCATCGGGTTGGGGTGGCTTACCCTTTTTTGCTGGCTTTTCTTTCTCTGTGGTCTTTGGGGCCTCGATCGCTGCTTCTTGTTGCTCGAAGAGGCTTTGAAGGTCCGCGATGAGGTTTTCTTTGTTGCTGTTTCCCTCCATCAGTTTCAGGATGGAGAGTTTGAATTTATTCATTTTCTGTGCTGTTTCTTCTTCCGGGGCGATGATTTCCTTGGATGGCCCCTCTTCATCTGATTGTGAGTCCAGGCTGGAGTCCTGTTCGCTTCCAGCTTCTGTCTCCTCCATGGCTGTGGCTTCGGTTGCAAGCTTCTCAGCCATCTTCTTGGTAAGAGCTCTGGTCTGTGCTCTGTTTGCTTCTTCAGGATAGGTGTTGGGTTCAGTCATTGTCTGGAGTTATGGGCAACCGACCTCTGCTACCATTTTGTTAGAAACTGGATCTAGCCCAATAACTCAAAGACATAGCCCAATTCTTTTCAGTAGTTTTATTGTTGGTCTGTTGGTACTGGAGGTCACTGACCTTGTACCTTTCTCTTTCAGGTATACATCTGGAATCAACTGTGGAACATGTGGTTGGCCCTTTTGTACCCAGGAGGAGGGGTCAAGAGGTAAGGAGTGGTTACAGGGATTATGGGATATGTGGTTAGTTAACCCTTGAAGGACCGGGTGGTCAGGGAGAAGTAATAGTTAGGCATTTATCATGACAGAGACATGCTGCAATCCAATCCAATCCAAGTATTATTATTTTTTTTAATTTGATTTATATGCCGCCCTTCTCCGGAGACTCAGGGCGGCTTACAGTGCGTTAAGCAATAGCCTTCATACTTTTGTATATTTATACAAAGTCAGCTTATTGCCCCCACAAACTGGGTCCTCAATTTACCTACCTTAGAAAGGACGGAAGGCTGAGTCAACCTTGAGCCTGGTGAGATTCGAACTTACAGTAATTGCAGACAGCTGGTGTTAATCACAATGCTATCAGTCTGCTGAGCCACCAGGCCACCCATTCATTTGGGTGAATGAAATGAAGTGTATTCTTAAATAACATTGGACACCAATGGTTTCTGTTAGACGTGCCCAGTGGTGGAAATCAATTTTTTTTTACTACCGGTTCTGTTGGCGTGGTGTGGCTTGGTGGGCATGGCTTGGTGAGCATGGCAGGGGAAGGACACCGCAAAATCTCCATTCCCACCCTATTCCAGGGGAAGGATACTACAAAATCCCCATTCCCTCCCAACTCCTGAGGGAAAGATATTGCAAAATCTCCATTCCCACCCCACTCTGGGGCCAGCCAGAGATGGTATTTGCCAATTCTCCAAACTATTCAAAATTTCCGCTACCAATTCTCCAGAACCTGTCAGAATCTGCTGAATAGCACCAATGGATGTGCCTCAGCTTTTTGGATGGGTGCTTCAGGGCTGAAATTCTAATTTCTATATTTCTAAGAACATTTCTAATATCTATATCAGCAGTTTGTCAACCTTGGCAGCTTTAAGATGTGTAGATTTCAACTCCCAGAATTACCCAGCCAGCAAGTTTCACTTAACAACCATGTTAACTAGCTTCACAACTGCATGGATCCCGCTTAACAACGGTGGCAAGAACGGTCATAAAATGAGGCAAAAATCACTTAACAAATTTCTCGCTTAGCAACAGAAATTATGGGCTCAATTGTGTCATAAATCAAGGACTACCTGTAATTCAAAGGCGATCATATCTAGCCAATAACAATGATAAATTCAACATAATCATAATATTGTCAGAAAAATCATGGTACAGGTAGTTCTCAACTTACAACAGTTCGTTTAGTGACCATTCAAAGTTACGACGACAGTGAAACATGTGACTTATGACTATTTTTCATAGTTATGACCTTTGCTGTGTCCCAGGATCATGGGATCCCCTTTTGCAACCTCCTGACCAGCAAAGTTAATGAGGAAGCAAGGTTCACTTAACAATCTGGTTACTAACTTATCAAATTCAGTTATTCACTTACCAACCGTGGCAAGAAAAGTCGTAAAACGGGGCAAAACTCACTTAACAAATGTTTCGCTGAACAACATAAATTTTGGGCTCAATTGTGGTCCAGAACCAAGACTAACTGGGGAATTCTGGGAATTGAAGGTTAAGATTAAGAAACATTTTATTTATTTTATTTATTTATTTTTCAAGCATATATAAGATAACAGGTCAAAGTATAAACATAATTTGAATACATGAAAAGAGTAAGAGTAAAAAGGAATATTAGGACAGGGACGATAGGTTTGAATTTATTTAATTTACTTTAAATTTAAATTTACTTGAAGCCACTGAGGGATACAATCAAGATCAAGTGAGGTACTAATACCACTCTATAAAGCCTTAGTAAGACCACACCTAGAGTACTGCATCCAGTTTTGGTCACCACACTATAAAGAAGATGTCAAGACTCTAGAAAAAGTGCAGAGAAGAACAACAAAGATGATTAGGGGACTGGAGGCTAAAACATATAAAGAACAGTTGCTGGAATTGGGTACGAACTTCCATTCGTACCCAATTAATGAAAAGAAGGACAAAAAAAATGTACTCTGAATCTTTTAAACTGCATGGACCTAAATGCATAAACAAATGCTTTTATTAGAACCGTACAAAAAGCAGAACCAAGCACAGAAAATTGCTACTAATTTTAATGAAAGCAAAGATTATCAGATCATTTATTCTCCCTTAGATAAAGAATGGACTCTTCCAGTAACAGTAAAAACAGAGTTGGAAGCAGGAGACCCTATACCATTTCAAACAAATTTATATCTATCAGGGGTGGGTTTCACTTACCTTTATCACCGGTTCGCCCCGCCCCTGAGCAGTCTGTGCATACGCCTGGGCTTCCGTGCATGCGCTTTGCATGCACCCCGCCTTGAAAATGTGCCTAAATAGCACGACTTGGAGGCGGGCGGGTAGGCGGGCCATTATCAGTTCGCTGTTATCGGTTCGCCCGAACCGGTGTGAACCGGCACAAACTGGATGAATACCACCTCTGATAGATATATATATATTGTCAGCTTTGGAAGCCATATTAGGCCGGAAGCTCCAATGCTGCCACCTTCTCATGTGTGGGAAAGTAGGAGAGGGGTTTAGTAGACATAATAGCATTCTACCTGTCGGTCAAGGTCAGGGAGATCCCGCATCTGGAGAAGGAGTGGTCAGGGGGCTGGATCGGGATGGAACGGACGTTGATTGGAACATGTGACCGACTGGGTGGAAAAGGGGATGGTTTGGGGAGCTTTGACTTACTGAAGGAAAACTGGACTTTTCAGATTCAGGTTTTCCCAGATGTGCCAGTTTGCCTATTTTATTTTATTTTATTTTATTTTATTTTATTTTATTTTATTTTATTTTATTTTATTTTATTTTATTTTATTTTATTTTATTTTATTTTATTTTATTTTATTTTATTTTATTTTATTTTATTATTTTATTTTATTTTATTTATTTATTTTATTTATTTATTTTATTTATTTTAGTAAAGAGGACTTTGGAAAATGCTTGCTTCCACGTCTTTACTTGGAGTTGGGGGTTTTTCTGGAACACTCACACACACACACACACACACACACACACACACACACACACATGTTTGTGTTTCTCTGTGTGTGTGTGTGTATCTGTATCTGTATCTGTTATCTGTATCTGTATGTATGTGTGTATGTGTGAACTTGTAAATAAGGACTCTTCCAAGTTTCAAAGGGGTATTTGATTCAAATATGCTTCAGTTGATGTATTCCTTTAAACCAGCTTCATGAAACTCTGCCAATCCTCTCTCCTACATCTATATAGTTGTTGTCATGTTGATTCTCTGACTTTGCATCTCTGGAAAATTTGAAGCTCTTTTTTGCCTTTCCAATAAAGTGCCAGGAGTGCCAGAGAGGACAGCTGGAGTGACAGCAAGGGTTTCAATTAGTGTAGTCACCTGAAAGTCATTACTGAAACTAATTTGGTCCATTTTACATGAGCCAAATGTGCTTCTCCTGCACTGGGCAAAGAGTTGGACTAGACAGCAATAACTCTTAGACTTATATTTGTTGTTGTTGTTATTGTTGTTAGTTGCGAAGTCGTGTCTGACCCATCGTGACCCCATGGAAAACATTCCTCCAGGCCTTCCTGTCCTCTACCATCCCCCGGAGACCATTTAAGCTCACTGACTCAGTGACTCCATCCAGCCACTTCATTCTCTGCCGTCCCGTTCTTCTTTTGCCCTCAATCGTTCCCAGCGTTAGGCTCTTCTCCAGGGAGTCCTTCCTTCTCATTAGGTGGCCAAAGTATTTGAGTTTCATCTTCAGGATCTGGCCTTCTAAAGAGCAGTCAGGGTTGATCTCCTCTAGGACTGACCGGTTTGATCACCTTGCAGTCCAAGGGATTCACAGGAGTCTTCTCCAGCACCAGAGTTCAAAGGCCTCAATTCTTTGGCGCTCAGCCTTTCTTATGGTCTAACTTATATACTTATATTCAACTTTGACTTATATTCCACTTCCTAATGCTTTACAGCAGGGGTGTCAAACTCTTTCATTAAGGGTCACATCAGGATTGTGTTTGACCTTGGGGGGGTGGGGCGGGTGGCCAGAGTGGGCAAGGCCAGCTCGATGTCACTTGTGTCGGGGGGCGCCTGTGGTGGCCCAAGAGTTCTGCCAGCAAAAATGGGCTCCCGAGCTCCGTTTTTGGCTGTGACAGCCTCCTGCAACCCTCTGCCAGCGAAAACAGAGCTCGGGAGGGCTGCATGCAATCCTCCCGAGCTCCGTTTTTGCTTGCAGAGGCTCTGTGGGCCGGTCCTTTGCTGTTTCCAGGGTGGCCCTGTGAGCCAGATCTAAGAACCCCATGGGTCAGATCCAGCCCGGGGGGCTTGAGTTTGACACCCCTGCTTTACAGCCTTCTCTAAATGGTGTGCAGAGTCAGCATATCATATAGTATAAATCAGTGATGGCTAACCTTTTTGCCATCGCATGCCAGGAGGGGGGAAGGTGCGTGCGCTTGCCCACACCCATAATTCTATGTGCACCGCCCTGCACATGAGTGCACAACCCCCTCCCCCCTGCTCCTGGCACGCGATGGCCCAGTAGGGCCATTTTTCTTTCTTTCCTGGCTCCAGATTCTCTCTATGCATCTGGGGAGGGCAAAAACAGCCTTCCCCACCACCTCGGAAGCCCTCCAGAGGCCTGAAACAGCCCATTTCCCAACTCCCGGTTGGACAGGAAGTGGCTTTTTTGCTGTTCCCCAGCCTCCAGAGCCATAGGTTTGCCATCACAGGTATAGACTCAGAAGGATGGAAGGCTGAGATAATGTCTAAAGGATTTTTTCAACCTACATCCTATGATTGCAGCACCATTACCAACATCTTCTAATCCAGGGTCCTCCAGATTTATTTGAATGTGCAGCTGTGATGGGCTGCCACTGTTGGGGATTAAGGGAATTGTTGTCTCAGAAATCGATTGCAGAAATCAGATTGGAGAAGGCTGATCTATAGGTTTCCATTAGATTTCCTTCCCATTATGCATCCAGGCTTAGTTCTGCCTCATGACAGGCAGAATCACTGCTGACATATGAGGTACAGATTTCCATTAAGTGGGTTCCCCCTTTTCCAAATATTCAAAATGGGTACAGGTTTCAACACGGCAAAAATAGGTAAACTTGGCAAACTTGTGTAGTTGATATTGTATTATATCGTCTTCTTCTTCTTTAACAGATTAACAGAATTGGAAGGGACCTTGCAGGTCATCTAGTCCAACCCCCTGCCCAAGCAGGAGACAGTACATCTGCTTCTACCTAGGATCGAACTCACAACCTCCTGATTGTGAGGCAAGAGCTCCACCTCTAGGCCACCAGGTCCACCCTCCTCCTCCTCCTCCTCTTCTTCTTCTCCTCCTCCTCCTTCTCTTCCTCCTTTTTCTTCTCTCTCTCTCTCTCTCTCTCTCTCTCTCTCTCTCTCTCTCTCTCTCTCTCTCTTATACACACACACAATTTGCACACTGGATTATAGCAGCCCTGATTATATGTTTTCCAACAGAGCAATTTAGTGTTATCAGAGGTGGGTTTCAGCAGGTTCTGACCAGTTCTGGAGAACCGGTAGCGGAAATTTTGAGTAGTTCGGAGAACCGGTAGTAAAAATTCTGACTGGCCCCGCCCCCATCTGTTCTCTGCCTCCCAAGTCCCAGCTGATTGGGAGGAAATGGGGATTTTGCAGTAACCTTCCCCTGCCACGCCTACCAAGCCACACCCACAGAACGGGTAGTAAAAAAAATTTGAAACCCACCACTGAGCGTTATCAGCCAATGAATAACAATGAATTAAGGCCATTGGAACTTAACTCACAACTCACTGAAAAGTTTACGCTGCTACTTCGTTTCTATTTATATGAGCTTCTGGAAAGCTATAGCACCAGTTGCAATTATGTCACACTTAGCAATCCATGCAAATTATCAGCGCCAAACGGAGATAATAATAGCTGGAGAAGGGAGCACATGAATTGCCACATTCCAGTGTACATGCACAACTATGTTGTGCATGGAAGTGGGCTTGTTTATTACTTTGTTAGTTGTTGTATATATATAACATATCGCTATACTCAGTGGTGAAATCCAAATTTTTTTACTACCGGTTCTGTGGGCGTGGCTTGGTGGGCATGGCAGGGGAAGGATATTGCAAAATCTCCATTCCCTCTCTACTCCAGGGGAAGGTAAAATCCCTATTCCCTCCCTACTCCTGGGGGAAGGATACTGCAAAATCTTCATTCCCTCCCCACTCCTGGGGGAACGATATTGCAAAATCTCCATTCCCACCCCACTCTGGGGCCAGCCAGAGGTGATATTTGCCAGTTCTCCGAACTACTCAAAATTTCCACTGCCAGTTCTCTGAACTGCTGAAAATTTCCACTACCGGTTCTCCAGAACCTGTCAGAACTTGCTGGATTTCACCCTGCCTATACTGTACTGTACTGTACTGTACTTACATAATACATAAGTCAAGGACTACCTGTATGTGCTTTTGGTGATATTCAATTTGGTAAATGTGTAACTCCAGTGGGGGAAATATTTTAATTATTTTTTGTCATGTTTGTAGACCTTTTTCTTTCATTTGTGGGTCAGGCTTGGGCAATTTGTTTGTGGGTTCAAAGAAGTTTGCGTAAAGGTTTTTCTTACTTTGCTGTTATTTGTGCAGGTTAATTAGTTTAGCCTGGTCATTAATTATCAGAGGAAGAAGTGAATTAATTATCTATGCAACATGGTTTCCTAGTCTTGGTGACTTGTGGGTTACTTTAATGATCAAAATGTGGGTCAGCTACAGTACAATAATACACCTAAAAATTGAATTAAAATTCTTTCCACAGTTATTAAAATTGTTCCCACAAATGGACCATACTTTATTAATCTACCTGGTGATGGGTCAGAGAAATTCAAAGATTATAGCCCATTTCTAAAGAGCTGTCTGCTACAAAACCATTGAGAGGGCAATCTGAAAATTTCAGATTTGAAATTTTATTTCTTTATTATCTATTTCTTTATTATTTATTTATTTATTATCAAATTATAAATTTGATAATAAATAAATTTGATAATAAATAAATAAAAAAATCTGGAAGTTTTTTTGTTTTTTTTATCAAAATAGCATCCTATAATTGGATAGCAAGAATATGGATTTGCAACTTGCTGAGTTAGGCACATCCGATACAGAGGAATTAGCCTATCTTTGCAAAAGTTTAGCAGATAATAACCTTGAGAATAATGTATCTTCCGTTTTTGAAAAACGGGAAGCTAAAGCAGTCTTAAGAAATAGGAAATCTCAAACTGGCAGGCTGAGAAGCCGGTTTGATTCAGGTGGAGAAGAGAAATAAAAATAGGCAACGTGGAAGGGATTGAGCAAAGGGATAATAAAAAGAAAGCTACTTGGGATATTTTTAAATCTGCTTAAAGGAGAAACTCTGCTTTGCTACTGAGTCAAAAGCTGGCACAAATGTACCCCCAATGTCTGCATAGCAACAAGGTGTCTTGACTTCTGTCCTGTCATTACAGGCAGTCCTCCACTTACAACTGCTCATTTAGTGAACGTTTGAAGTTACAACGGCACTGAAAAAAGCGACTTATGAATGTTTTTCATACTTACGATCGTTACAGCATCCCCGTGGTCACGTGATCAAAATCCACACATTATCACAGCGGCGAGATTGATATATGCACAATTTTGGAAAAATAAAAATATCCCATCGGAGGAAGCAATTATAAAAAAGATTTTGGACTGTGCGGAAGCAGATAAATTGACTAAAAAATTAAAAGATAAAGTGGGGTGGGAGGGCCCAGCTCCCAAACAAAGAGAACAGGTTCGGTGACGTCATATCAACACCGCTACTGGCTCGGCCAAACCGGGCCGAACTGGGAGGAACCCACCACTGTGTGAAGCAGTATATAAGTCTAAGTACTATTGTTATCTGGGTATCTTTCTATCTCCACCATACCTGGCCCTATAACTGCCATGGCTATGGAATGGGATAACTGTCCATGGCCAACTCACCACGGCCAATTCACCATGCAACAACTTGGCACAGCCATCTCGCTGCAGGACAATTCAACAATTCAATTTCATTATTTAAAATAATAAAAAAAAAATATTTTTTGTCATTCACATTTCGTTCTATCCTTCCTTTGGCATCCTTTCTTTAATGATTCCATTCCACCATTTCTTTGATATTAGTGTAACTCTTGTCACGTGGCAAGTTGTCCCATAGTGTTAGATCTCAAATGATTTAAGCACCAGAGCTCACTGTAACAACATTTCCAAAAAGGCATTTAGAGTTGTTAACCTAATTTTGCGAAGCTTCTTCTCTGGTAACATTGTACTACAAACTAGGGCATGCAAAACCTTTGTTAGACCAATTCTTGAATACAGCTCGTCTGTCTGGAATCCACACTGTATATCAGACATTAATACAATTGAGCGAATTTAGAGGTATTTCACGGGAAGAGTCCTCCACTCCTCTGCTCACAACACAATACCTTATGCCACCAGACTTGAAATTTTGGGTTTAGACAACTTAGAACTACACCGCCTTCAGTCTGACCTAAGCGTAGTACACAAAATTATCTGCAATAATACACGAGCACATAAGAGATACAAACTCAAGGTAAACTGCTCTAAACTTGAGTGCAGAAAATACGACTTCAGCAACAGAGTGGTCAATGCCTGGAATGCACTACCTGACTCTGTGGTTTCTTCCCCAAACCCCCAAAACTTTAACTTTAAACTATCTACTGTTTTTTTTTTTTAAATTTGATTTATATGCCGCCCTTCTCTGGAGACTCAGGGCGGCTTACAGTGCATTAAACAATAGCCTTCATCCTTTTGTATATTTATACAAAGTCAGCTTATTGCCCCCACAAACTGGGTCCTCAATTTACCTACCTTAAAAAGGATGGAAGGCTGAGTCAACCTTGAGCCTGGCGAGATTCGATCTTACTTTAATTGCAGACAGCTGGTGTTAAATTACAGTGCTTCTGTCTGTTGAGCTAAACCAGGCTGTTGACCTCACCCCATTCCTAAGAAGTCTGTAAGGGGCGTGCATAAGCACACCAATGTGCCTACCATCACTGTCCTACTGTCCCCATGTATTTGCTCCCATTTCCAGTATTAATATCCATGTTTATACTTATTCCTGTTATCTTGCACATGTTTGACAAACTAAATAAGTAAATAAATAAATAAAATAAGTGTGTTGTCTCTCAGCAAGTTGTCCATGGCAAGTTGTCCTTGAGCCACGTGGCCAATTCAGGAGCTAGTGCAGTCTACGCTATGTGTACCAAGAGAAAAATCCCTATCATGGAAGGGATGCCATAATCAAATCCTGTCACTCATTAGATATATAAGATTTCCACCATGATAAGAGCCTTGGTGGCACAGTGGACTAAAGTGCTTTTAAGTAGCACTTAGCTGCCAGCTGCCTGCAATTACTGCAAGTTCAAATCTCACCAGGCTCAAGGTTGACTCAGCCTTCCGTCCTTCCGAGGTAGGTAAAATGAGGACCCGGATTGTGGGGGCAATAAGCTGACTTTGTATAAAAAAGAACACCGCTTAGGGGGCCCCCAAAAGCCCTACTAAGCAGGTATATACAAAAGTATGAAGGCTATTGCTTAACGCACTGTAAGCCGCCCTGAGTCTCCGGAGAAAGGCAGCATATAAATCGAACCAATAAATAAATAAATAAAATAAATGATGTACAATGATCTACATGGGGCTCCCCTTGAGGAGCACCCAGAGGCTCCAACTGGCGCAGAGTGCAGCCGCGTGGGTGGTTATGGGAGCGACGTGGCGCTCCCATATAACACCTCTCCTGCGCAAGCTGCACTGGCTCCCGGTGGTCTTCCAGGTGTGCTTCAAGGTTTTGGTTACCACCTTTAGAGCGCTCCATGGCTTAGGGCCTGGTTATTTACGGGACCGCCTGCTGCCGCAAACAGCCTCCCACCGGCCGGTACCCTCTCACAGAGAGGGACTCCTCCAGGTGCCGTAGGCCAAATAATGTCGGCTGGAGGCCCCCAGGGGGAGAGCCTTCTCTGTGGGGGCACCTACTATCTGGAACGAGCTCCCCCCGGAGATACGGAGGATCCCGGATCTACGCACCTTCCGCCGCGCTCTTAAAACCTTTTTATTTCACCAGGCTGGTCTGGCCTAACCTTTCCCATTCTTTTTTAATGTAAATTTTAATTTGTTCTTAACCTGGGGTTTTAAATTTGTCTTGGGCTAAATTGATTTAATTCGATTTTACTTCTGCTCTTAATTTTTGTATTTTACGTGTTTTATTCTGTGCCTGTTCACCGCCCTGAGTCCTTCGGGAGTAGGGCGGTATACAAATTAAATAAAATGAAAAATGAAAATGAAATGAAAATGCTGTGTGTAATAAATTGGAGGAAAAAGGAAATGAACGCTGAGAAACCCTGACCAAAGACCTTCTATCCTTTGCTAACCTTCATCTTCATTTCATTTCATTTCATTTCAATCTTTTTTCTCCCCAAAACCTGCAGTCTGGCAGATTGTGATCAAAGATGCAATGTGGACAAATGGTCATTTCCAAATGCCAAAGGCCTCATTGATGAAGTTAGAGCCAAGCCGGTGGTTTTTCTCATTTCCCCCAACAGATAACAAACAATACAGAGTCATCATTGCTCATCATAGAGGATGGAAATTGGGAAGATTTGGCTGGCAACTCGCCCGTCTTCTGCCAAAGCCTTCTTTATAGCTAAGAGAGCGTTTTCTACTTTCTGGTGCCCAAATCTCAACGACCTGAGTACGGTAATTGGATGGGGAGAGGAAATAGCATTCTTGTCTAGATTTTGTTGGAGTTACAAGCCATCATTGGAATTCAAGGATGGGGGGAGAAGTTTATTCCTGATGCAACTGGGCCCAAACCCAGTTTGGGTTGATGAAGACTTTAAAGAAACAAACCAACAAAACTGGTTTGTGGGGAAATTGTCGATGGTGATGCGGTTGATATAACTTTTCATCTTTGTAGCCAGGACCTGCAGTGATACCATGGTGACTTCTCACCGTACATCCCTCCAAGCTGATGGTGGAGATTGAACTCATGGCTTTCTCCGTATGTCCCAATCAGTCAACGGCACTTAGACTTGCTCTGTTGTTGGAGAGAGACGGAGAACATGGTGTTGGCTGTGGAAGGCTTTGGCAATCTGTGTAAGAAAGTGTTGTGGCTCCGTTACCTGAGCCTGTGTCATCGGCAGGAGAGGATTCCGAGAGTGAAGGAGAGGAGTTGGCAAGGCCTCCCTCTCCAGGACCCTCCTCTCTGGCAATGCCTTCAGTGTCCGCCGAAGGGCAAGAGATAGGGCCGGGGCCAAGCACGTCCACGCAGCCACAGGTGGACAGTGATGAGGGTAATGAGTCTTGGCTGGATCCTCGGCAGCGTCGCAGAGATAAGCACACGCAACAGAAGAAAAGGCGTGCCAGAGATTAGGCTGAGTCACTGGACCACACCCCACAGGGTATAAAAGGGGGTGAGGTGGCCATTCAGACTCTGTGACGGACAAAACTAACTACTGTCGAGTCACATTGCATCTTTGGAAACAACATTATCGGCCTTGGATTTATTTTACGAACTGGACAATTCTTGACTGTGGGTATTTTGTTTATTGAGTAAAAATTCTTGGCAAGCAGCTACTGGGTTGCTGCCAAGTGTCTTATCAGAAGAATTGGTTGTCTGCCAGTTTATTTAACCCCCGGCTGTCTGTTTGTGTGTGTGTGTGAGACGGGGACAGAACAGAAAGGTCCTTGTTAGGCAATTCCTCCTTCCAGACTTATTCAACCCACACTTATGTTGCTATAGACCAGGGGTGTCAAACTTTGACGGGGTGTTTAAATCTGGCCCGTGGGGCCACCCTGGAAACAGCAAAGGACCAGTCCGCAGTGCCTCTGCCAGTGAAAATGGAGCTTGGGAGCACCATGGGAGGGCCCTCCCGAGCTCTGTTTTCTCTGGCAGAGGGTTGCAGGAGGTCGTCGCAACATCGACTTGCCTCCAGACATTTTGGGTGCTCCAATACTGGAGTTTTACAGCCATTTATCCAGAATGAGATAGGGTCCCTTGCTTGAGAAGGGGGCTGGACTAGAAGACTTCCAAGATCCCTTCCAACTCTATTATCCTATGTTCTATGTCCATGATGGCGAACCTATGGCACACGTGCCACAGGTGGCACGCGGAGCCATATCTGTGGGCACGTGAGCGTTGCCCTAGCTCAGCTCCAATGTGCATGCGTGCATCAGCCAGCTCATTTTTGAGCCTTCTGGGCCCACCGGAAGTCGGGAAATGGGCCTTTTCCGGCCTCTGGAGGGCCTTGGGGGGATGGGGGAGGCTGTTTTTGCCCTCCCCAGGCTCTAAGAAAGCCTCTGGAGCCTGGGGAGGGCAAAAAACCGGGCCTACCGGGCCCAGCAGTAAACCTTTTTGTCATTGTATGACAAAAGCGAGGGGAGTGCAGGGGAGGGGTCACGCGCACATGCATAGGGGGCATTAAACTATATGGGTGTGGGCACATGCATGCACGACCCCCCCCATGCTCCCCCCACTTTTGGCACGCAACGGCAAAAAGGTTACCCATCACTGTTCTATGTTCTCATGAGTTTGGCTGAAGGGAATCTTCAGTTTGATATACAGCTAGTCCTCAACCTACAACAGTTCGTTTAGTGACCATTCAAAGTTACAACGGCACTTTTAAAAAAGTGACTCACGACCATTTTTCACACTTATGACCATTGCAGCATCCGCAGGGGTCACCTGATTTCCATTTGGAGGGTTGACAAGCGACTCACATTTATGACGGTTGCAGTTCCCGGGGTCATGTGATCCCCTTTTGCGACCTTCTGACAAGCAAAGTCAATGGGGAAACCAGTTTCACTTAACAACCGGTTATTTAATTCAAGAACTGCAATGATTCACTTAATAAAGGTGGGAAGAAAAAGTCGTAAAACAGGGCAAAACTCACTGAACAAATTTCTCGCTTGTCAACATACATTTTGGGTTCAGTTGTGATCAGAAGTTAAGGACTAGCTGGCTCAGTGGCTAAGACGCTGAGCTTGTCAGAAAGGTCGGCATTTCGGTGGTTCGATTCCCTAGTACAGGTCTCCTGCGTGAGCAGGGGGCTGGACTAGATGACCTCCAAGGTCCCTTCCAACTCTATTACTGTTGCTGACTACCTGTAATTAAAAGGACTTTTAAAATTATGTGTGTTGTGTGTTGAGTTGCTTTCAAGGTTAAGCTACCTTGATTGTGTCCTTCAAGCCTGAAGGCAGCATGTAAATCAGGGAAGCCACCCAATAAATCTTGAAAACAAATAAAGTTTAAGCCCCTGCCAAGATTTTAGGGGCTGTGTGGATTGTTACCAACCTAAGCAGAAAGTGAGGGAAGGAAGGAAGGAAGGATGTTACCTTGGCAACAGAAGAAGGCAGCTGCTGGAATTGGGAAGGAACTCCGAAGTGAGACCAGCCTTGTCGAAAAGAACAAAGAGCTGAAGAAATAGGAAAAAGCTACGAAAGACATCTGGAATATGAACACAAGACCACAATTAAAAAAAATAAGAGAACCTAAACCTCAGCACAGATCCATTCGCCAAAGCCAAAAGGGCCCTTTCAGGAACAAAAGAAGAATTTTTAAAGATGAAAGAAAGAAAGCATCCAGACTGCAGAGGTGAAGAAGTATTTGGAAATGTTGGTGGTTGAGGTGAGCGTGAGAAATAGCAGTATGTGGTAAGGATAATTTGTTAATTAGTTAACATTTGAAATAAAAGTAAAGGTTCCCCTTGCATATGTGTGCTAGTCGTTCCCGACTCTAGAGGGCGATGCTCATCTCCATTACAAAGTCGAAGAGCCAGCGTTGTCCAAAAACATCTCCGTGGTCATGTGGCCGGCATGACTAAACGCCGAAGGCGCACGGAACGTTGTTACCTTCCCACCAAAGGTAGTCCCTATTTTTCTACTTGCATTTTTTACGTGCTTTTGAACTGCTAGGTTGGCAGAAGCTGGGACAAGTAGCGGGTGCTCACCCTGTTACGCAGCTCTAGGGATTCAAACCGCTGAACTGCCGACCTTTCGATCGACAAGCTCAGCATCTTAGCCACTGAGCCACCGCGTCCCTAACATTTGAAATATAGATGCTTTAAACCAGAGGGCTCTGCAAGTGTGTGTGCTTGTGTTTGTGTGTATGTGTATGTGTAATAACTAAAGCAGCATCACACTATTACAATGCAAACTTTGTTCCTGTCATCACTCGCATGTCAAAAAGGGGCGGGACATATAAAATCATATTTAAAACTAAGCAGATTTGAACATTAAAAACAACGAAGACTTTGTGCCAGGTCAACCTTTTCATGTGCAACTATCAGTGGTGGGTTGCCCGTGGCTGGAGGCCCCGCCCACCACCCCAGATGTCATCATCGGCGATCTGCGCATGCACAAAAGCTTCTGCGCATGCACAGAAACAAGGCACGCGTGTGAGCGAAGCGAGCGCGGCGCACATGTGCGATCCCATTGCGAACCAGTAGTAAAGGTAAGTAGAACCCACCCCTGCCAACTATCCAATCTTCTTACAATATGTTGGGGGGTGTCAACTTTGGAAGCCATATTAGGCCGGAAGCTTCCATGCTGCCAGCTCCTCATGTGTTGGAAAGTAGGAGGGGGGATTAAGGAGAGGGGTTGTTAGTAGACATAATAGCATTCTACCTGTCGGTCAAGGTCAAGGCGATCCAGCATCTGGAGAAGGAGTGGTCAGGGGGCTGGATCGTAATGGAACGGATGTTGATTGGAGCATGTGACCGACTGGGTGGAAAAGGGGATGGTTTTGGGAGCTTTGACTTACTGAAGGAAATCCTGGGCTTTTCCGATTCGGGTTTTCCCAGATGTGCCAGTTTGCCTATTCTAGTAAAGAGAACTTTGGAAAAATATTTGCTTCCGCATCTTTACTTGGAGTGGGGGTTTTTCTGGAATGCTGACGGGGGGGGGAACAGATCTTCCAAGCTTTATAGACGATTAAGAGGGGGACTTCATGGTGCAGTGAGTTTCAGAGGGCAGGGGCTACCACAGAAAAGGCCCATTTCCTATATTCTGTCAAATGGCAATATTTAGGGGAAAGAATTAGGTGTCAACTTGCAAAGCTTTCAAGTTGCCATGAGCAGCTTTCGGAAACTTGACATTAGGAGTGTCCCCATCACTGAGAATGTATCTTCTGAAAATAAACTCCGCATCTGGCCCGTAAACACTCAGCTTCATTCAGTTGCCCAGACTCCACCCCACAAGAGATTATGGGGTCATTATATAAATCAATATTAGAATCATATGTATAAATGATAAATCGAAGTAAGGGAGAAAAATGGATACGTAAGAAATATTAGTGATGCGAAAATGTTGAAAAGAAGAAAATTGTAAAAAATTCTTTTTTTGTTTAAAAAAACTGTTTAATAAAAATTATTTAAAAAGAAGAAGATGATGATGATGATGATGATTAGGAGTGTGCTCATCCTATCGGCCCTGGTTGACAAGATCGTCCTGCAGATAACCTGGTCTTGTGTCATATTGGACTTTGAAGGTGATGGCTAACACCTTGAATGTACTTATAAAGAAAGTGGAAGTTGGCAGCTCAGAGGGCATGATTCCTTCTCTTCCACAGGTTTATTAAAGGTGAACCATGCTAACTTATTGAAATTGAGCATGAAGAAACTGGAGCACAATGTCATTTGGGAGATGTTTGAAGATCTTTAGATGTTATGCACCAAGAGAAGCTGCGTA